>NC_090844.1:37303181-37620818 GCF_028021215.1 Eschrichtius robustus | reverse complement strand
GGGTGGGAGCTCCTCCTGTCATGCTCTAGAGCTACAGGGAAACTTGACGTGAGTACTTGCCTCAAGCTAAGGCCTGAAAAGCCCTCCTGAAGCGAAAGCGCTTAGCAGTTTCCATTAGGTCGTATTCGCAGTTCTGCTCTACTTTAACGTTTCTTCACTTTTCCTGACACTAGGCACCCTCGTGTAGGCACCCTTTTTCTTGCAAATACAGTGAGTACCAGCAGTCTCCTTTGCCCTTCCAGGACACATCCAGACATAAAAGCCTTTCCCAGTAACTCTACGTATTCAGAGTGTAGGGCAACTCGCTGCACCCTTCCTTAAGAAGCTAGGTGGACTCAGCTCTTCAACAGCTCCAGGGATTCTGTTCTCGCACGTCCTACATGCCATGGAAGTCTGCCTCATTGCCCTCATTGGACCTACACTAAAATAAGCAATCTGCTTCGCCTTCCTTCTAGGAACTCTTACCCAAGGACACCATACCTACAGGTTAAAGAGGCTTGCATTCCTACTGGAACCAAAGCAAATATTTTCCTGTTACACTGCAGGACTTTAGAATAGGGTTAGGCCCGATAGCATACATAGAACGTTCCAAGGATGAGGGAGTTCGATACATGCAGAACACCCTGTGAAGAAAAGTTGATTCAGCAAGGGACCAGGGTGTAGCTAGAGTCTCTTTTGACTTGTTAGAAATCAGAAGGTGTTCGGCTGCATGTTCACTGGAAAAGAACACCTGAGAGCACAAACCTTGCGTTTCCATTTTAAAACCTCTATCCACGCTGCACTGAAGATACCTAAATAACACTGTTTTTGACTGGCCTCTAGTCACAGCAGGCAGCCCTCTGGAAAGAAAAGGAGTTTTCTCTAAGGAAACACGGTGCTTCCATAGCATGGGTGGGAGCTCCTCCTGTCATGCTCTAGAGCTACAGGGAAACTTGACGTGAGTACTTGACTCAAGCTAAGGCCTGAAAAGCCCTGCTGAAGCGAAAGCGTGTAGCAGTTTCCATTAGGTCGTATTCGCAGTTCTGCTCTACTTTAACGTTTCTTCACTTTTCTAGACACTAGGCACCCTCGTGTAGGCACCCTTTTGCCTACAAATACAGTGAGTACCAGCAGGCTCCTCTGCCCTTCTAAGAAACATCCAGGCCTAGTAAGCCTTTCCCAGTCAGTCAATGTATTCAGAGGGGAGGGCAACACACTGCACTCTTCCTTGGTAAAGCTAGATGTCCTCAGCGCTCCAACAGCTCCAGGGATTCTGTTCTCTCACGTCCTACATGCCATGGAAGTCTGCCTCATTGCCCTCATTGGAGCTAAACTAAAAAACGCAATCTGCTTCGCCTTCCTTCTAGAAACTCTTACCCAAGGACCCCATACCTACAGGATAAAGGAGGCTTGCATTCCTACTGGAACCAAAGCAAAGTTTTTCCTGTTACACTGCAGGACTTTACAATAGGGTTAGGCCCGATAGCATACATAGAACGTTCCAAGGATGAAGGAGTTCGATACATGCAGAACACCCTGTGAAGAAAAGTTGATACAGCAAGGGACCAGGGTGTAGCTAGAGTCTCTTTTGACTTGTTAGAAATCAGAAGGTTTTCGGCTGCATGTTCACTGGAAAAGAACACCTGATGGCACAAACCTTGCATTTCCATTTTAAAAGCTCTATCCTTGCTGCACTGAAGATACCTAAATAACACTGTTTTTGACTGGCCTCTAGTCACTGCAGGCAGCCCTCTGGAAAGAAAAGGAGTTTTCTCTAAGAAAACACGGTGCTTCCATAGCATGGGTGGGAGCTCCTCCTGTCATTCTCTAGAGCTACAGGGAAACTTGACGTGAGTACTTGCCTCAAGCTAAGGCCTGAAAAGCCCTGCTGAAGCAAAAGCGCGTAGCAGTTTCCATTAGGTCGTATTCGCAGTTCTGCTCTACTTTAACGTTTCTTCACTTTTCCTGACACTAGGCACCCTCGTGTAGGCACCCTTTTTCTTGCAAATACAGTGAGTACCAGCAGTCTCCTTTGCCCTTCCAGGACACATCCAGACATAAAAGCCTTTCCCAGTAACTCTACGTATTCAGAGTGTAGGGCAACTCGCTGCACCCTTCCTTAAGAAGCTAGGTCGACTCAGCTCTTCAACAGCTCCAGGGATTCTGTTCTCGCACGTCCTACATGCCATGGAAGTCTGCCTCATTGCCCTCATTGGACCTACACTAAGAAACACAATCTGCTTCGCAGTCCTCTAGGAACTCTGACCCAAGGACCCCATACCTACAAGAGAAAGGAGGCTTGCATTCCTACTGCAACCAAAGCACAGTTTTTCCTGGTACACTGCTGGGCTTGAAAATAGGCTTAGGCCTGATAGCATACATAGAACTTTCCAAGAATGAGGGCGTTCGATACATGCAGAACACCCTGTGAAGAAAAGTTGATTCAGCAAGGGACAAGTGTGTAGCTAGAGTCTCTTTTGACTTGTTAGAAATCAGAAGGTGTTCGGCTGCATGTTCACTGGAAAAGAACACCTGAGAGCACAAACCTTGCTTTCCCAGTTGAAAAGTTCTATCCACGCTGCACTGAAGATACCTAAATAACACTGTTTTTGACTGGCCTCTAGTCACTGCAGGCAGCCCTCTGGAAAGAAAAGGAGTTTTCTCTAAGGAAACAAGGTGCTTCCATAGCATGGGTGGGAGCTCCTCCTGTCATGCTCTAGAGCTACAGGGAAACTTGACGTGAGTACTTGCCTCAAGCTAAGGCCTGAAAAGCCCTCCTGAAGCGAAAGCGCTTAGCAGTTTCCATTAGGTCGTATTCGCAGTTCTGCTCTACTTTAACGTTTCTTCACTTTTCCTGACACTAGGCACCCTCGTGTAGGCACCCTTTTTCTTGCAAATACAGTGAGTACCAGCAGTCTCCTTTGCCCTTCCAGGACACATCCAGACATAAAAGCCTTTCCCAGTAACTCTACGTATTCAGAGTGTAGGGCAACTCGCTGCACCCTTCCTTAAGAAGCTAGGTGGACTCAGATCTTCAACAGCTCCAGGGATTCTGTTCTCGCACGTCCTACATGCCATGGAAGTCTGCCTCATTGCCCTCATTGGACCTACACTAAAAAAAGCAATCTGCTTCGCCTTCCTTCTAGGAACTCTTACCCAAGGACACCATACCTACAGGTTAAAGAGGCTTGCATTCCTACTGGAACCAAAGCAAATATTTTCCTGTTACACTGCAGGACTTTAGAATAGGGTTAGGCCCGATAGCATACATAGAACGTTCCAAGGATGAGGGAGTTCGATACATGCAGAACACCCTGTGAAGAAAAGTTGATTCAGCAAGGGACAAGTGTGTAGCTAGAGTCTCTTTTGACTTGTTAGAAATCAGAAGGTGTTCGGCTGCATGTTCACTGGAAAAGAACACCTGAGAGCACAAACCTTGCGTTTCCATTTTAAAACCTCTATCCACGCTGCACTGAAGATACCTAAATAACACTGTTTTTGACTGGCCTCTAGTCACTGCAGGCAGCCCTCTGGAAAGAAAAGGAGTTTTCTCTAAGGAAACACGGTGCTTCCATAGCATGGGTGGGAGCTCCTCCTGTCATGCTCTAGAGCTACAGGGAAACTTGACGTGAGTACTTGCCTCAAGCTAAGGCCTGAAAAGCCCTGCTGAAGCGAAAGTGCTTAACAGTTTCCATTAGGTCGTATTCGCAGTTCTGCTATACTTTAACGTTTCTTCACTTTTCTAGACACTAGGCACCCTCGTGTAGGCACCCTTTTTCTTGCAAATACAGTGAGTACCAGCAGTCTCCTTTGCCCTTCCAGGACACATCCAGACATAAAAGCCTTTCCCAGTAACTCTACGTATTCAGAGTGTAGGGCAACTCGCTGCACCCTTCCTTAAGAAGCTAGGTGGACTCAGCTCTTCAACAGCTCCAGGGATTCTGTTCTCGCACGTCCTACATGCCATGGAAGTCTGCCTCATTGCCCTCATTGGACCTACACTAAGAAACACAATCTGCTTCGCCGTCCTCTAGGAACTCTGACCCAAGGACCCCATACCTACAGGAGAAAGGAGGCTTGCATTCCTACTGCAACCAAAGCACAGTTTTTCCTGGTACACTGCAGGGCTTGAAAATAGGCTTAGGCCTGATAGCATACATACAACTTTCCAAGAATGAGGGCCTTCGATACATGTAGAACACCCTATGAAGTAAAGTTGATTCAGCAAGGGACAAGGGTGTAGCTAGAGTCTCTTTTGACTTGTAAGAATTCAGAAGGGTTTTGGCTGCATGTTCACCGGAATAGAAGACCTGATGGCACAAGCCTTGCTTTCCCATTTTAAATCACTATCCATGCTAGCCTGAAGATCCCTAAATAACACTGTTTTTGACTGGCCTCTAGTCACTGTAGGGAGCCCTCTGGAAAGAAAAGGCGTTTTCTCTAAGGAAACACGGTGCTTCCATAGCATGTGGGGGAGCTCCTCCTGTCATGCTCTAGAGCTACAGGGAAACTTGACGTGAGTACTTGCCTCAAGCTAAGGCCTGAAAAGCCCTCCTGAAGCGAAAGCGCTTAGCAGTTTCCACTAGGTCGTATTCGCAGTTCTGCTATACTTTAACTTTTCTTCACTTTTCTAGACACTAGGCACCCTCGTGTAGGCACCCTTTTGCCTACAAATACAGTGAGTACCAGCAGGCTCCTCTGCCCTTCTAAGAAACATCCAGGCCTAGTAGCCTTTCCCAGTCAGTCAATGTATTCAGAGGGTAGGGCAACACACTGCACTCTTCCTTGGTAAAGCTAGATGTCCTCAGCGCTCCAACAGCTCCAGGGATTCTGTTCTCTCACGTCCTACATGCCATGGAAGTCTGCCTCATTGCCCTCATTGGAGCTACACTAAAAAACGCAATCTGCTTCGCCTTCCTTCTAGAAACTCTTACCCAAGGACCCCATACCTACAGGATAAAGGAGGCTTGCATTCCTACTGGAACCAAAGCAAAGTTTTTCCTGTTACACTGCAGGACTTTACAATAGGGTTAGGCCCGATAGCATACATAGAACGTTCCAAGGATGAAGGAGTTCGATACATGCAGAACACCCTGTGAAGAAAGTTGATACAGCAAGGGACCAGGGTGTAGCTAGAGTCTCTTTTGACTTGTTAGAAATCAGAAGGTTTTCGGCTGCATGTTCACTGGAAAAGAACACCTGATGGCACAAACCTTGCGTTTCCATTTTAAAAGCTCTATCCATGCTGCACTGAAGATACCTAATTAACACTGTTTTTGACTGGCCTCTAGTCACTGCAGGCAGCCCTCTGGAAAGAAAAGGAGTTTTCTCTAAGAAAACACGGTGCTTCCATAGCATGGCTGGGAGCTCCTCCTGTCATTCTCTAGAGCTACAGGGAAACTTGACGTGAGTACTTGCCTCAAGCTAAGGCCTGAAAAGCCCTGCTGAAGCGAAAGTGCTTAACAGTTTCCATTAGGTCGTATTCGCAGTTCTGCTATACTTTAACGTTTCTTCACTTTTCTAGACACTAGGCACCCTCGTGTAGGCACCCTTTTTCTTGCAAATACAGTGAGTACCAGCAGTCTCCTTTGCCCTTCCAGGACACATCCAGACATAAAAGCCTTTCCCAGTAACTCTACGTATTCAGAGTGTAGGGCAACTCGCTGCACCCTTCCTTAAGAAGCTAGGTGGACTCAGCTCTTCAACAGCTCCAGGGATTCTGTTCTCGCACGTCCTACATGCCATGGAAGTCTGCCTCATTGCCCTCATTGGACCTACACTAAGAAACACAATCTGCTTCGCCGTCCTCTAGGAACTCTGACCCAAGGACCCCATACCTACAGGAGAAAGGAGGCTTGCATTCCTACTGCATCCAAAGCACAGTTTTTCCTGGTACACTGCAGGGCTTTAAAATAGGCTTAGGCCTGATAGCATACATAGAACTTTCCAAGAATGAGGGCGTTCGATACATGCAGAACACCCTGTGAAGAAAAGTTGATTCAGCAAGGGACAAGGGTGTAGCTAGAGTCTCTTTTGACTTGTTAGAAATCAGAAGGTGTTCGGCTGCATGTTCACTGGAAAAGAACACCTGAGAGCACAAACCTTGCTTTCCCAGTTGAAAAGCTCTATCCACGCTGCACTGAAGATACCTAAATAACACTGTTTTTGACTGGCCTCTAGTCACTGCAGGCAGCCCTCTGGAAAGAAAAGGAGTTTTCTCTAAGGAAACACGGTACTTCCATAGCATGGGTGGGAGCTCCTCCTGTCATGCTCTAGAGCTACAGGGAAACTTGAGGTGAGTACTTGCCTCAAGCTAAGGCCTGAAAAGCCCTCCTGAAGCGAAAGCGCTTAGCAGTTTCCATTAGGTCGTATTCGCAGTTCTGCTCTACTTTAACGTTTCTTCACTTTTCCTGACACTAGGCACCCTCGTGTAGGCACCCTTTTTCTTGCAAATACAGTGAGTACCAGCAGTCTCCTTTGCCCTTCCAGGACACATCCAGACATAAAAGCCTTTCCCAGTAACTCTACGTATTCAGAGTGTAGGGCAACTCGCTGCACCCTTCCTTAAGAAGCTAGATGTCCTCAGCGCTCCAACAGCTCCAGGGATTCTGTTCTCTCACGTCCTACATGCCATGGAAGTCTGCCTCATTGCCCTCATTGGAGCTACACTAAAAAACGCAATCTGCTTCACCTTCCTTCTAGAAACTCTTACCCAAGGACCCCATACCTACAGGATAAAGGAGGCTTGCATTCCTACTGGAACCAAAGCAAAGTTTTTCCTGTTACACTGCAGGACTTTACAATAGGGTTAGGCCCGATAGCATACATAGAACGTTCCAAGGATGAAGGAGTTCGATACATGCAGAACACCCTGTGAAGAAAAGTTGATACAGCAAGGGACCAGGGTGTAGCTAGAGTCTCTTTTGACTTGTTAGAAATCAGAAGGTGTTCGGCTGCATGTTCACTGGAAAAGAACACCTGATGGCACAAACCTTGCGTTTCCATTTTAAAAGCTCTATCCATGCTGCACTGAAGATACCTAAATAACACTGTTTTTGACTGGCCTCTAGTCACTGCAGGCAGCCCTCTGGAAAGAAAAGGAGTTTTCTCTAAGAAAACACGGTGCTTCCATAGCATGGGTGGGAGCTCCTCCTGTCATGCTCTAGAGCTACAGGGAATCTTGACGTGAGTACTTGCCTCAAGCTAAGGCCTGAAAAGCCCTGCTGAAGCGAAAGCGCTTAGCAGTTTCCATTAGGTCGTATTCGCAGTTCTGCTCTACTTTAACGTTTCTTCACTTTTCCTGACACTAGGCACCCTCTTGTAGGCACCCTTTTTCTTGCAAATACAGTGAGTACCAGCAGTCTCCTTTGCCCTTCCAGGACACATCCAGACATAAAAGCCTTTCCCAGTAACTCTACGTATTCAGAGTGTAGGGCAACTCGCTGCACCCTTCCTTAAGAAGCTAGGTGGACTCAGCTCTTCAACAGCTCCAGGGATTCTGTTCTCGCACGTCCTACATGCCATGGAAGTCTGCCTCATTGTCCTCATTGGACCTACACTAAGAAACACAATCTGCTTCGCCGTCCTCTAGGAACTCTGACCCAAGGACCCCATACCTACAGGAGAAAGGAGGCTTGCATTCCTACTGCATCCAAAGCACAGTTTTTCCTGGTACACTGCAGGGCTTGAAAATAGGCTTAGGCCTGATAGCATACATAGAACTTTCCAAGAATGAGGGCGTTCGATACATGCAGAACACCCTGTGAAGAAAAGTTGATTCAGCAAGGGACAAGGGTGTAGCTAGAGTCTCTTTTGACTTGTTAGAAATCAGAAGGTGTTCGGCTGCATGTTCACTGGAAAAGAACACCTGAGAGCACAAACCTTGCTTTCCCAGTTGAAAAGCTCTATCCACGCTGCACTGAAGATACCTAAATAACACTGTTTTTGACTGGCCTCTAGTCACTGCAGGCAGCCCTCTGGAAAGAAAAGGAGTTTTCTCTAAGGAAACACGGTGCTTCCATAGCATGGGTGGGAGCTCCTCCTGTCATGCTCTAGAGCTACAGGGAAACTTGACGTGAGTACTTGCCTCAAGCTAAGGCCTGAAAAGCCCTCCTGAAGCGAAAGCGCTTAGCAGTTTCCATTAGGTCGTATTCGCAGTTCTGCTCTACTTTAACGTTTCTTCACTTTTCCTGACACTAGGCACCCTCGTGTAGGCACCCTTTTTCTTGCAAATACAGTGAGTACCAGCAGTCTCCTTTGCCCTTCCAGGACACATCCAGACATAAAAGCCTTTCCCAGTAACTCTACGTATTCAGAGTGTAGGGCAACTCGCTGCACCCTTCCTTAAGAAGCTAGGTGGACTCAGCTCTTCAACAGCTCCAGGGATTCTGTTCTCGCACGTCCTACATGCCATGGAAGTCTGCCTCATTGCCCTCATTGGACCTACACTAAAATAAGCAATCTGCTTCGCCTTCCTTCTAGGAACTCTTACCCAAGGACACCATACCTACAGGTTAAAGAGGCTTGCATTCCTACTGGAACCAAAGCAAATATTTTCCTGTTACACTGCAGGACTTTAGAATAGGGTTAGGCCCGATAGCATACATAGAACGTTCCAAGGATGAGGGAGTTCGATACATGCAGAACACCCTGTGAAGAAAAGTTGATTCAGCAAGGGACCAGGGTGTAGCTAGAGTCTCTTTTGACTTGTTAGAAATCAGAAGGTGTTCGGCTGCATGTTCACTGGAAAAGAACACCTGAGAGCACAAACCTTGCGTTTCCATTTTAAAACCTCTATCCACGCTGCACTGAAGATACCTAAATAACACTGTTTTTGACTGGCCTCTAGTCACAGCAGGCAGCCCTCTGGAAAGAAAAGGAGTTTTCTCTAAGGAAACACGGTGCTTCCATAGCATGGGTGGGAGCTCCTCCTGTCATGCTCTAGAGCTACAGGGAAACTTGACGTGAGTACTTGACTCAAGCTAAGGCCTGAAAAGCCCTGCTGAAGCGAAAGCGTGTAGCAGTTTCCATTAGGTCGTATTCGCAGTTCTGCTCTACTTTAACGTTTCTTCACTTTTCTAGACACTAGGCACCCTCGTGTAGGCACCCTTTTGCCTACAAATACAGTGAGTACCAGCAGGCTCCTCTGCCCTTCTAAGAAACATCCAGGCCTAGTAAGCCTTTCCCAGTCAGTCAATGTATTCAGAGGGGAGGGCAACACACTGCACTCTTCCTTGGTAAAGCTAGATGTCCTCAGCGCTCCAACAGCTCCAGGGATTCTGTTCTCTCACGTCCTACATGCCATGGAAGTCTGCCTCATTGCCCTCATTGGAGCTACACTAAAAAACGCAATCTGCTTCGCCTTCCTTCTAGAAACTCTTACCCAAGGACCCCATACCTACAGGATAAAGGAGGCTTGCATTCCTACTGGAACCAAAGCAAAGTTTTTCCTGTTACACTGCAGGACTTTACAATAGGGTTAGGCCCGATAGCATACATAGAACGTTCCAAGGATGAAGGAGTTCGATACATGCAGAACACCCTGTGAAGAAAAGTTGATACAGCAAGGGACCAGGGTGTAGCTAGAGTCTCTTTTGACTTGTTAGAAATCAGAAGGTTTTCGGCTGCATGTTCACTGGAAAAGAACACCTGATGGCACAAACCTTGCATTTCCATTTTAAAAGCTCTATCCTTGCTGCACTGAAGATACCTAAATAACACTGTTTTTGACTGGCCTCTAGTCACTGCAGGCAGCCCTCTGGAAAGAAAAGGAGTTTTCTCTAAGAAAACACGGTGCTTCCATAGCATGGGTGGGAGCTCCTCCTGTCATTCTCTAGAGCTACAGGGAAACTTGACGTGAGTACTTGCCTCAAGCTAAGGCCTGAAAAGCCCTGCTGAAGCAAAAGCGCGTAGCAGTTTCCATTAGGTCGTATTCGCAGTTCTGCTCTACTTTAACGTTTCTTCACTTTTCCTGACACTAGGCACCCTCGTGTAGGCACCCTTTTTCTTGCAAATACAGTGAGTACCAGCAGTCTCCTTTGCCCTTCCAGGACACATCCAGACATAAAAGCCTTTCCCAGTAACTCTACGTATTCAGAGTGTAGGGCAACTCGCTGCACCCTTCCTTAAGAAGCTAGGTCGACTCAGCTCTTCAACAGCTCCAGGGATTCTGTTCTCGCACGTCCTACATGCCATGGAAGTCTGCCTCATTGCCCTCATTGGACCTACACTAAGAAACACAATCTGCTTCGCAGTCCTCTAGGAACTCTGACCCAAGGACCCCATACCTACAAGAGAAAGGAGGCTTGCATTCCTACTGCAACCAAAGCACAGTTTTTCCTGGTACACTGCAGGGCTTGAAAATAGGCTTAGGCCTGATAGCATACATAGAACTTTCCAAGAATGAGGGCGTTCGATACATGCAGAACACCCTGTGAAGAAAAGTTGATTCAGCAAGGGACAAGTGTGTAGCTAGAGTCTCTTTTGACTTGTTAGAAATCAGAAGGTGTTCGGCTGCATGTTCACTGGAAAAGAACACCTGAGAGCACAAACCTTGCTTTCCCAGTTGAAAAGTTCTATCCACGCTGCACTGAAGATACCTAAATAACACTGTTTTTGACTGGCCTCTAGTCACTGCAGGCAGCCCTCTGGAAAGAAAAGGAGTTTTCTCTAAGGAAACAAGGTGCTTCCATAGCATGGGTGGGAGCTCCTCCTGTCATGCTCTAGAGCTACAGGGAAACTTGACGTGAGTACTTGCCTCAAGCTAAGGCCTGAAAAGCCCTCCTGAAGCGAAAGCGCTTAGCAGTTTCCATTAGGTCGTATTCGCAGTTCTGCTCTAATTTAACGTTTCTTCACTTTTCCTGACACTAGGCACCCTCGTGTAGGCACCCTTTTTCTTGCAAATACAGTGAGTACCAGCAGTCTCCTTTGCCCTTCCAGGACACATCCAGACATAAAAGCCTTTCCCAGTAACTCTACGTATTCAGAGTGTAGGGCAACTCGCTGCACCCTTCCTTAAGAAGCTAGATGTCCTCAGCGCTCCAACAGCTCCAGGGATTCTGTTCTCTCACGTCCTACATGCCATGGAAGTCTGCCTCATTGCCCTCATTGGAGCTACACTAAAAAACGCAATCTGCTTCGCCTTCCTTCTAGAAACTCTTACCCAAGGACCCCATACCTACAGGATAAAGGAGGCTTGCATTCCTACTGGAACCAAAGCAAAGTTTTTCCTGTTACACTGCAGGACTTTACAATAGGGTTAGGCCCGATAGCATACATAGAACGTTCCAAGGATGAAGGAGTTCGATACATGCAGAACACCCTGTGAAGAAAAGTTGATACAGCAAGGGACCAGGGTGTAGCTAGAGTCTCTTTTGACTTGTTAGAAATCAGAAGGTGTTCGGCTGCATGTTCACTGGAAAAGAACACCTGATGGCACAAACCTTGCGTT
Organism: Eschrichtius robustus; assembly: GCF_028021215.1. Classification (NCBI taxonomy): domain Eukaryota; kingdom Metazoa; phylum Chordata; class Mammalia; order Artiodactyla; family Eschrichtiidae; genus Eschrichtius; species Eschrichtius robustus. The sequence goes on along the minus strand of NC_090844.1, from coordinate 37,609,390 downwards.
TCCATTTTAAAAGCTCTATCCATGCTGCACTGAAGATACCTAAATAACACTGTTTTTGACTGGCCTCTAGTCACTGCAGGCAGCCCTCTGGAAAGAAAAGGAGTTTTCTCTAAGAAAACACGGTGCTTCCATAGCATGGGTGGGAGCTCCTCCTGTCATGCTCTAGAGCTACAGGGAATCTTGACGTGAGTACTTGCCTCAAGCTAAGGCCTGAAAAGCCCTGCTGAAGCGAAAGCGCTTAGCAGTTTCCATTAGGTCGTATTCGCAGTTCTGCTCTACTTTAACGTTTCTTCACTTTTCCTGACACTAGGCACCCTCTTGTAGGCACCCTTTTTCTTGCAAATACAGTGAGTACCAGCAGTCTCCTTTGCCCTTCCAGGACACATCCAGACATAAAAGCCTTTCCCAGTAACTCTACGTATTCAGAGTGTAGGGCAACTCGCTGCACCCTTCCTTAAGAAGCTAGGTGGACTCAGCTCTTCAACAGCTCCAGGGATTCTGTTCTCGCACGTCCTACATGCCATGGAAGTCTGCCTCATTGTCCTCATTGGACCTACACTAAGAAACACAATCTGCTTCGCCGTCCTCTAGGAACTCTGACCCAAGGACCCCATACCTACAGGAGAAAGGAGGCTTGCATTCCTACTGCAACCAAAGCACATTTTTTCCTGGTACACTGCAGGGCTTGAAAATAGGCTTAGGCCTGATAGCATACATAGAACTTTCCAAGAATGAGGGCGTTCGATACATGCAGAACACCCTGTGAAGAAAAGTTGATTCAGCAAGGGACAAGGGTGTAGCTAGAGTCTCTTTTGACTTGTTAGAAATCAGAAGGTGTTCGGCTGCATGTTCACTGGAAAAGAACACCTGAGAGCACAAACCTTGCTTTCCCAGTTGAAAAGCTCTATCCACGCTGCACTGAAGATACCTAAATAACACTGTTTTTGACTGGCCTCTAGTCACTGCAGGCAGCCCTCTGGAAAGAAAAGGAGTTTTCTGTAAGGAAACACGGTGCTTCCATAGCATGGGTGGGAGCTCCTCCTGTCATGCTCTAGAGCTACAGGGAAACTTGACGTGAGTACTTGCCTCAAGCTAAGGCCTGAAAAGCCCTCCTGAAGCGAAAGCGCTTAGCAGTTTCCATTAGGTCGTATTCGCAGTTCTGCTCTACTTTAACGTTTCTTCACTTTTCCTGACACTAGGCACCCTCGTGTAGGCACCCTTTTTCTTGCAAATACAGTGAGTACCAGCAGTCTCCTTTGCCCTTCCAGGACACATCCAGACATAAAAGCCTTTCCCAGTAACTCTACGTATTCAGAGTGTAGGGCAACTCGCTGCACCCTTCCTTAAGAAGCTAGGTGGACTCAGCTCTTCAACAGCTCCAGGGATTCTGTTCTCGCACGTCCTACATGCCATGGAAGTCTGCCTCATTGCCCTCATTGGACCTACACTAAAATAAGCAATCTGCTTCGCCTTCCTTCTAGGAACTCTTACCCAAGGACACCATACCTACAGGTTAAAGAGGCTTGCATTCCTACTGGAACCAAAGCAAATATTTTCCTGTTACACTGCAGGACTTTAGAATAGGGTTAGGCCCGATAGCATACATAGAACGTTCCAAGGATGAGGGAGTTCGATACATGCAGAACACCCTGTGAAGAAAAGTTGATTCAGCAAGGGACCAGGGTGTAGCTAGAGTCTCTTTTGACTTGTTAGAAATCAGAAGGTGTTCGGCTGCATGTTCACTGGAAAAGAACACCTGAGAGCACAAACCTTGCGTTTCCATTTTAAAACCTCTATCCACGCTGCACTGAAGATACCTAAATAACACTGTTTTTGACTGGCCTCTAGTCACAGCAGGCAGCCCTCTGGAAAGAAAAGGAGTTTTCTCTAAGGAAACACGGTGCTTCCATAGCATGGGTGGGAGCTCCTCCTGTCATGCTCTAGAGCTACAGGGAAACTTGACGTGAGTACTTGACTCAAGCTAAGGCCTGAAAAGCCCTGCTGAAGCGAAAGCGTGTAGCAGTTTCCATTAGGTCGTATTCGCAGTTCTGCTCTACTTTAACGTTTCTTCACTTTTCTAGACACTAGGCACCCTCGTGTAGGCACCCTTTTGCCTACAAATACAGTGAGTACCAGCAGGCTCCTCTGCCCTTCTAAGAAACATCCAGGCCTAGTAAGCCTTTCCCAGTCAGTCAATGTATTCAGAGGGGAGGGCAACACACTGCACTCTTCCTTGGTAAAGCTAGATGTCCTCAGCGCTCCAACAGCTCCAGGGATTCTGTTCTCTCACGTCCTACATGCCATGGAAGTCTGCCTCATTGCCCTCATTGGAGCTACACTAAAAAACGCAATCTGCTTCGCCTTCCTTCTAGAAACTCTTACCCAAGGACCCCATACCTACAGGATAAAGGAGGCTTGCATTCCTACTGGAACCAAAGCAAAGTTTTTCCTGTTACACTGCAGGACTTTACAATAGGGTTAGGCCCGATAGCATACATAGAACGTTCCAAGGATGAAGGAGTTCGATACATGCAGAACACCCTGTGAAGAAAAGTTGATACAGCAAGGGACCAGGGTGTAGCTAGAGTCTCTTTTGACTTGTTAGAAATCAGAAGGTTTTCGGCTGCATGTTCACTGGAAAAGAACACCTGATGGCACAAACCTTGCATTTCCATTTTAAAAGCTCTATCCTTGCTGCACTGAAGATACCTAAATAACACTGTTTTTGACTGGCCTCTAGTCACTGCAGGCAGCCCTCTGGAAAGAAAAGGAGTTTTCTCTAAGAAAACACGGTGCTTCCATAGCATGGGTGGGAGCTCCTCCTGTCATTCTCTAGAGCTACAGGGAAACTTGACGTGAGTACTTGCCTCAAGCTAAGGCCTGAAAAGCCCTGCTGAAGCAAAAGCGCGTAGCAGTTTCCATTAGGTCGTATTCGCAGTTCTGCTCTACTTTAACGTTTCTTCACTTTTCCTGACACTAGGCACCCTCGTGTAGGCACCCTTTTTCTTGCAAATACAGTGAGTACCAGCAGTCTCCTTTGCCCTTCCAGGACACATCCAGACATAAAAGCCTTTCCCAGTAACTCTACGTATTCAGAGTGTAGGGCAACTCGCTGCACCCTTCCTTAAGAAGCTAGGTCGACTCAGCTCTTCAACAGCTCCAGGGATTCTGTTCTCGCACGTCCTACATGCCATGGAAGTCTGCCTCATTGCCCTCATTGGACCTACACTAAGAAACACAATCTGCTTCGCAGTCCTCTAGGAACTCTGACCCAAGGACCCCATACCTACAAGAGAAAGGAGGCTTGCATTCCTACTGCAACCAAAGCACAGTTTTTCCTGGTACACTGCAGGGCTTGAAAATAGGCTTAGGCCTGATAGCATACATAGAACTTTCCAAGAATGAGGGCGTTCGATACATGCAGAACACCCTGTGAAGAAAAGTTGATTCAGCAAGGGACAAGTGTGTAGCTAGAGTCTCTTTTGACTTGTTAGAAATCAGAAGGTGTTCGGCTGCATGTTCACTGGAAAAGAACACCTGAGAGCACAAACCTTGCTTTCCCAGTTGAAAAGTTCTATCCACGCTGCACTGAAGATACCTAAGTAACACTGTTTTTGACTGGCCTCTAGTCACTGCAGGCAGCCCTCTGGAAAGAAAAGGAGTTTTCTCTAAGGAAACAAGGTGCTTCCATAGCATGGGTGGGAGCTCCTCCTGTCATGCTCTAGAGCTACAGGGAAACTTGACGTGAGTACTTGCCTCAAGCTAAGGCCTGAAAAGCCCTCCTGAAGCGAAAGCGCTTAGCAGTTTCCATTAGGTCGTATTCGCAGTTCTGCTCTACTTTAACGTTTCTTCACTTTTCCTGACACTAGGCACCCTCGTGTAGGCACCCTTTTTCTTGCAAATACAGTGAGTACCAGCAGTCTCCTTTGCCCTTCCAGGACACATCCAGACATAAAAGCCTTTCCCAGTAACTCTACGTATTCAGAGTGTAGGGCAACTCGCTGCACCCTTCCTTAAGAAGCTAGGTGGACTCAGATCTTCAACAGCTCCAGGGATTCTGTTCTCGCACGTCCTACATGCCATGGAAGTCTGCCTCATTGCCCTCATTGGACCTACACTAAAAAAAGCAATCTGCTTCGCCTTCCTTCTAGGAACTCTTACCCAAGGACACCATACCTACAGGTTAAAGAGGCTTGCATTCCTACTGGAACCAAAGCAAATATTTTCCTGTTACACTGCAGGACTTTAGAATAGGGTTAGGCCCGATAGCATACATAGAACGTTCCAAGGATGAGGGAGTTCGATACATGCAGAACACCCTGTGAAGAAAAGTTGATTCAGCAAGGGACAAGTGTGTAGCTAGAGTCTCTTTTGACTTGTTAGAAATCAGAAGGTGTTCGGCTGCATGTTCACTGGAAAAGAACACCTGAGAGCACAAACCTTGCGTTTCCATTTTAAAACCTCTATCCACGCTGCACTGAAGATACCTAAATAACACTGTTTTTGACTGGCCTCTAGTCACTGCAGGCAGCCCTCTGGAAAGAAAAGGAGTTTTCTCTAAGGAAACACGGTGCTTCCATAGCATGGGTGGGAGCTCCTCCTGTCATGCTCTAGAGCTACAGGGAAACTTGACGTGAGTACTTGCCTCAAGCTAAGGCCTGAAAAGCCCTGCTGAAGCGAAAGTGCTTAACAGTTTCCATTAGGTCGTATTCGCAGTTCTGCTATACTTTAACGTTTCTTCACTTTTCTAGACACTAGGCACCCTCGTGTAGGCACCCTTTTTCTTGCAAATACAGTGAGTACCAGCAGTCTCCTTTGCCCTTCCAGGACACATCCAGACATAAAAGCCTTTCCCAGTAACTCTACGTATTCAGAGTGTAGGGCAACTCGCTGCACCCTTCCTTAAGAAGCTAGGTGGACTCAGCTCTTCAACAGCTCCAGGGATTCTGTTCTCGCACGTCCTACATGCCATGGAAGTCTGCCTCATTGCCCTCATTGGACCTACACTAAGAAACACAATCTGCTTCGCCGTCCTCTAGGAACTCTGACCCAAGGACCCCATACCTACAGGAGAAAGGAGGCTTGCATTCCTACTGCAACCAAAGCACAGTTTTTCCTGGTACACTGCAGGGCTTGAAAATAGGCTTAGGCCTGATAGCATACATACAACTTTCCAAGAATGAGGGCCTTCGATACATGTAGAACACCCTATGAAGTAAAGTTGATTCAGCAAGGGACAAGGGTGTAGCTAGAGTCTCTTTTGACTTGTAAGAATTCAGAAGGGTTTTGGCTGCATGTTCACCGGAATAGAAGACCTGATGGCACAAGCCTTGCTTTCCCATTTTAAATCACTATCCATGCTAGCCTGAAGATCCCTAAATAACACTGTTTTTGACTGGCCTCTAGTCACTGTAGGGAGCCCTCTGGAAAGAAAAGGCGTTTTCTCTAAGGAAACACGGTGCTTCCATAGCATGTCGGGGAGCTCCTCCTGTCATGCTCTAGAGCTACAGGGAAACTTGACGTGAGTACTTGCCTCAAGCTAAGGCCTGAAAAGCCCTCCTGAAGCGAAAGCGCTTAGCAGTTTCCACTAGGTCGTATTCGCAGTTCTGCTATACTTTAACTTTTCTTCACTTTTCTAGACACTAGGCACCCTCGTGTAGGCACCCTTTTGCCTACAAATACAGTGAGTACCAGCAGGCTCCTCTGCCCTTCTAAGAAACATCCAGGCCTAGTAGCCTTTCCCAGTCAGTCAATGTATTCAGAGGGTAGGGAAACACACTGCACTCTTCCTTGGTAAAGCTAGATGTCCTCAGCGCTCCAACAGCTCCAGGGATTCTGTTCTCTCACGTCCTACATGCCATGGAAGTCTGCCTCATTGCCCTCATTGGAGCTACACTAAAAAACGCAATCTGCTTCGCCTTCCTTCTAGAAACTCTTACCCAAGGACCCCATACCTACAGGATAAAGGAGGCTTGCATTCCTACTGGAACCAAAGCAAAGTTTTTCCTGTTACACTGCAGGACTTTACAATAGGGTTAGGCCCGATAGCATACATAGAACGTTCCAAGGATGAAGGAGTTCGATACATGCAGAACACCCTGTGAAGAAAAGTTGATACAGCAAGGGACCAGGGTGTAGCTAGAGTCTCTTTTGACTTGTTAGAAATCAGAAGGTGTTCGGCTGCATGTTCACTGGAAAAGAACACCTGATGGCACAAACCTTGCGTTTCCATTTTAAAAGCTCTATCCATGCTGCACTGAAGATACCTAAATAACACTGTTTTTGACTGGCCTCTAGTCACTGCAGGCAGCCCTCTGGAAAGAAAAGGAGTTTTCTCTAAGAAAACACGGTGCTTCCATAGCATGGCTGGGAGCTCCTCCTGTCATGCTCTAGAGCTACAGCGAAACTTGACGTGAGTACTTGCCTCAAGCTAAGGCCTGAAAAGCCCTGCTGAAGCGAAAGCGCTTAGCAGTTTCCATTAGGTCGTATTCGCAGTTCTGCTCTGCTTTAACGTTTCTTCACTTTTCCTGACACTAGGCACCCTCGTGTAGGCACCCTTTTTCTTGCAAATACAGTGAGTACCAGCAGTCTCCTTTCCCCTTCCAGGACACATCCAGACATAAAAGCCTTTCCCAGTAACTCTACGTATTCAGAGTGTAGGGCAACTCGCTGCACCCTTCCTTAAGAAGCTAGGTGGACTCAGCTCTTCAACAGCTCCAGGGATTCTGTTCTCGCACGTCCTACATGCCATGGAAGTCTGCCTCATTGCCCTCATTGGACCTACACTAAGAAACACAATCTGCTTCGCCGTCCTCTAGGAACTCTGACCCAAGGACCCCATACCTACAGGAGAAAGGAGGCTTGCATTCCTACTGCAACCAAAGCACATTTTTTCCTGGTACACTGCAGGGCTTGAAAATAGGCTTAGGCCTGATAGCATACATAGAACTTTCCAAGAATGAGGGCGTTCGATACATGCAGAACACCCTGTGAAGAAAAGTTGATTCAGCAAGGGACAAGGGTGTAGCTAGAGTCTCTTTTGACTTGTTAGAAATCAGAAGGTGTTCGGCTGCATGTTCACTGGAAAAGAACACCTGAGAGCACAAACCTTGCTTTCCCAGTTGAAAAGCTCTATCCACGCTGCACTGAAGATACCTAAATAACACTGTTTTTGACTGGCCTCTAGTCACTGCAGGCAGCCCTCTGGAAAGAAAAGGAGTTTTCTGTAAGGAAACACGGTGCTTCCATAGCATGGGTGGGAGCTCCTCCTGTCATGCTCTAGAGCTACAGGGAAACTTGACGTGAGTACTTGCCTCAAGCTAAGGCCTGAAAAGCCCTCCTGAAGCGAAAGCGCTTAGCAGTTTCCATTAGGTAGTATTCGCAGTTCTGCTCTACTTTAACGTTTCTTCACTTTTCCTGACACTAGGCACCCTCGTGTAGGCACCCTTTTTCTTGCAAATACAGTGAGTACCAGCAGTCTCCTTTGCCCTTCCAGGACACATCCAGACATAAAAGCCTTTCCCAGTAACTCTACGTATTCAGAGTGTAGGGCAACTCGCTGCACCCTTCCTTAAGAAGCTAGGTGGACTCAGCTCTTCAACAGCTCCAGGGATTCTGTTCTCGCACGTCCTACATGCCATGGAAGTCTGCCTCATTGCCCTCATTGGACCTACACTAAAATAAGCAATCTGCTTCGCCTTCCTTCTAGGAACTCTTACCCAAGGACACCATACCTACAGGTTAAAGAGGCTTGCATTCCTACTGGAACCAAAGCAAATATTTTCCTGTTACACTGCAGGACTTTAGAATAGGGTTAGGCCCGATAGCATACATAGAACGTTCCAAGGATGAGGGAGTTCGATACATGCAGAACACCCTGTGAAGAAAAGTTGATTCAGCAAGGGACCAGGGTGTAGCTAGAGTCTCTTTTGACTTGTTAGAAATCAGAAGGTGTTCGGCTGCATGTTCACTGGAAAAGAACACCTGAGAGCACAAACCTTGCGTTTCCATTTTAAAACCTCTATCCACGCTGCACTGAAGATACCTAAATAACACTGTTTTTGACTGGCCTCTAGTCACAGCAGGCAGCCCTCTGGAAAGAAAAGGAGTTTTCTCTAAGGAAACACGGTGCTTCCATAGCATGGGTGGGAGCTCCTCCTGTCATGCTCTAGAGCTACAGGGAAACTTGACGTGAGTACTTGACTCAAGCTAAGGCCTGAAAAGCCCTGCTGAAGCGAAAGCGTGTAGCAGTTTCCATTAGGTCGTATTCGCAGTTCTGCTCTACTTTAACGTTTCTTCACTTTTCTAGACACTAGGCACCCTCGTGTAGGCACCCTTTTGCCTACAAATACAGTGAGTACCAGCAGGCTCCTCTGCCCTTCTAAGAAACATCCAGGCCTAGTAAGCCTTTCCCAGTCAGTCAATGTATTCAGAGGGGAGGGCAACACACTGCACTCTTCCTTGGTAAAGCTAGATGTCCTCAGCGCTCCAACAGCTCCAGGGATTCTGTTCTCTCACGTCCTACATGCCATGGAAGTCTGCCTCATTGCCCTCATTGGAGCTACACTAAAAAACGCAATCTGCTTCGCCTTCCTTCTAGAAACTCTTACCCAAGGACCCCATACCTACAGGATAAAGGAGGCTTGCATTCCTACTGGAACCAAAGCAAAGTTTTTCCTGTTACACTGCAGGACTTTACAATAGGGTTAGGCCCGATAGCATACATAGAACGTTCCAAGGATGAAGGAGTTCGATACATGCAGAACACCCTGTGAAGAAAAGTTGATACAGCAAGGGACCAGGGTGTAGCTAGAGTCTCTTTTGACTTGTTAGAAATCAGAAGGTTTTCGGCTGCATGTTCACTGGAAAAGAACACCTGATGGCACAAACCTTGCATTTCCATTTTAAAAGCTCTATCCTTGCTGCACTGAAGATACCTAAATAACACTGTTTTTGACTGGCCTCTAGTCACTGCAGGCAGCCCTCTGGAAAGAAAAGGAGTTTTCTCTAAGAAAACACGGTGCTTCCATAGCATGGGTGGGAGCTCCTCCTGTCATTCTCTAGAGCTACAGGGAAACTTGACGTGAGTACTTGCCTCAAGCTAAGGCCTGAAAAGCCCTGCTGAAGCAAAAGCGCGTAGCAGTTTCCATTAGGTCGTATTCGCAGTTCTGCTCTACTTTAACGTTTCTTCACTTTTCCTGACACTAGGCACCCTCGTGTAGGCACCCTTTTTCTTGCAAATACAGTGAGTACCAGCAGTCTCCTTTGCCCTTCCAGGACACATCCAGACATAAAAGCCTTTCCCAGTAACTCTACGTATTCAGAGTGTAGGGCAACTCGCTGCACCCTTCCTTAAGAAGCTAGGTCGACTCAGCTCTTCAACAGCTCCAGGGATTCTGTTCTCGCACGTCCTACATGCCATGGAAGTCTGCCTCATTGCCCTCATTGGACCTACACTAAGAAACACAATCTGCTTCGCAGTCCTCTAGGAACTCTGACCCAAGGACCCCATACCTACAAGAGAAAGGAGGCTTGCATTCCTACTGCAACCAAAGCACAGTTTTTCCTGGTACACTGCAGGGCTTGAAAATAGGCTTAGGCCTGATAGCATACATAGAACTTTCCAAGAATGAGGGCGTTCGATACATGCAGAACACCCTGTGAAGAAAAGTTGATTCAGCAAGGGACAAGTGTGTAGCTAGAGTCTCTTTTGACTTGTTAGAAATCAGAAGGTGTTCGGCTGCATGTTCACTGGAAAAGAACACCTGAGAGCACAAACCTTGCTTTCCCAGTTGAAAAGTTCTATCCACGCTGCACTGAAGATACCTAAGTAACACTGTTTTTGACTGGCCTCTAGTCACTGCAGGCAGCCCTCTGGAAAGAAAAGGAGTTTTCTCTAAGGAAACAAGGTGCTTCCATAGCATGGGTGGGAGCTCCTCCTGTCATGCTCTAGAGCTACAGGGAAACTTGACGTGAGTACTTGCCTCAAGCTAAGGCCTGAAAAGCCCTCCTGAAGCGAAAGCGCTTAGCAGTTTCCATTAGGTCGTATTCGCAGTTCTGCTCTACTTTAACGTTTCTTCACTTTTCCTGACACTAGGCACCCTCGTGTAGGCACCCTTTTTCTTGCAAATACAGTGAGTACCAGCAGTCTCCTTTGCCCTTCCAGGACACATCCAGACATAAAAGCCTTTCCCAGTAACTCTACGTATTCAGAGTGTAGGGCAACTCGCTGCACCCTTCCTTAAGAAGCTAGGTGGACTCAGATCTTCAACAGCTCCAGGGATTCTGTTCTCGCACGTCCTACATGCCATGGAAGTCTGCCTCATTGCCCTCATTGGACCTACACTAAAAAAAGCAATCTGCTTCGCCTTCCTTCTAGGAACTCTTACCCAAGGACACCATACCTACAGGTTAAAGAGGCTTGCATTCCTACTGGAACCAAAGCAAATATTTTCCTGTTACACTGCAGGACTTTAGAATAGGGTTAGGCCCGATAGCATACATAGAACGTTCCAAGGATGAGGGAGTTCGATACATGCAGAACACCCTGTGAAGAAAAGTTGATTCAGCAAGGGACAAGTGTGTAGCTAGAGTCTCTTTTGACTTGTTAGAAATCAGAAGGTGTTCGGCTGCATGTTCACTGGAAAAGAACACCTGAGAGCACAAACCTTGCGTTTCCATTTTAAAACCTCTATCCACGCTGCACTGAAGATACCTAAATAACACTGTTTTTGACTGGCCTCTAGTCACTGCAGGCAGCCCTCTGGAAAGAAAAGGAGTTTTCTCTAAGGAAACACGGTGCTTCCATAGCATGGGTGGGAGCTCCTCCTGTCATGCTCTAGAGCTACAGGGAAACTTGACGTGAGTACTTGCCTCAAGCTAAGGCCTGAAAAGCCCTGCTGAAGCGAAAGTGCTTAACAGTTTCCATTAGGTCGTATTCGCAGTTCTGCTATACTTTAACGTTTCTTCACTTTTCTAGACACTAGGCACCCTCGTGTAGGCACCCTTTTTCTTGCAAATACAGTGAGTACCAGCAGTCTCCTTTGCCCTTCCAGGACACATCCAGACATAAAAGCCTTTCCCAGTAACTCTACGTATTCAGAGTGTAGGGCAACTCGCTGCACCCTTCCTTAAGAAGCTAGGTGGACTCAGCTCTTCAACAGCTCCAGGGATTCTGTTCTCGCACGTCCTACATGCCATGGAAGTCTGCCTCATTGCCCTCATTGGACCTACACTAAGAAACACAATCTGCTTCGCCGTCCTCTAGGAACTCTGACCCAAGGACCCCATACCTACAGGAGAAAGGAGGCTTGCATTCCTACTGCAACCAAAGCACAGTTTTTCCTGGTACACTGCAGGGCTTGAAAATAGGCTTAGGCCTGATAGCATACATAGAACTTTCCAAGAATGAGGGCGTTCGATACATGTAGAACACCCTGTGAAGAAAAGTTGATTCAGCAAGGGACAAGGGTGTAGCTAGAGTCTCTTTTGACTTGTAAGAATTCAGAAGGGTTTTGGCTGCATGTTCACCGGAATAGAAGACCTGATGGCACAAGCCTTGCTTTCCCATTTTAAATCACTATCCATGCTAGCCTGAAGATCCCTAAATAACACTGTTTTTGACTGGCCTCTAGTCACTGTAGGGAGCCCTCTGGAAAGAAAAGGCGTTTTCTCTAAGGAAACACGGTGCTTCCATAGCATGTCGGGGAGCTCCTCCTGTCATGCTCTAGAGCTACAGGGAAACTTGACGTGAGTACTTGCCTCAAGCTAAGGCCTGAAAAGCCCTCCTGAAGCGAAAGCGCTTAGCAGTTTCCACTAGGTCGTATTCGCAGTTCTGCTATACTTTAACTTTTCTTCACTTTTCTAGACACTAGGCACCCTCGTGTAGGCACCCTTTTGCCTACAAATACAGTGAGTACCAGCAGGCTCCTCTGCCCTTCTAAGAAACATCCAGGCCTAGTAGCCTTTCCCAGTCAGTCAATGTATTCAGAGGGTAGGGAAACACACTGCACTCTTCCTTGGTAAAGCTAGATGTTCTCAGCGCTCCAACAGCTCCAGGGATTCTGTTCTCTCACGTCCTACATGCCATGGAAGTCTGCCTCATTGCCCTCATTGGAGCTACACTAAAAAACGCAATCTGCTTCGCCTTCCTTCTAGAAACTCTTACCCAAGGACCCCATACCTACAGGATAAAGGAGGCTTGCATTCCTACTGGAACCAAAGCAAAGTTTTTCCTGTTACACTGCAGGACTTTACAATAGGGTTAGGCCCGATAGCATACATAGAACGTTCCAAGGATGAAGGAGTTCGATACATGCAGAACACCCTGTGAAGAAAAGTTGATACAGCAAGGGACCAGGGTGTAGCTAGAGTCTCTTTTGACTTGTTAGAAATCAGAAGGTGTTCGGCTGCATGTTCACTGGAAAAGAACACCTGATGGCACAAACCTTGCGTTTCCATTTTAAAAGCTCTATCCATGCTGCACTGAAGATACCTAAATAACACTGTTTTTGACTGGCCTCTAGTCACTGCAGGCAGCCCTCTGGAAAGAAAAGGAGTTTTCTCTAAGAAAACACGGTGCTTCCATAGCATGGCTGGGAGCTCCTCCTGTCATGCTCTAGAGCTACAGCGAAACTTGACGTGAGTACTTGCCTCAAGCTAAGGCCTGAAAAGCCCTGCTGAAGCGAAAGCGCTTAGCAGTTTCCATTAGGTCGTATTCGCAGTTCTGCTCTGCTTTAACGTTTCTTCACTTTTCCTGACACTAGGCACCCTCGTGTAGGCACCCTTTTTCTTGCAAATACAGTGAGTACCAGCAGTCTCCTTTCCCCTTCCAGGACACATCCAGACATAAAAGCCTTTCCCAGTAACTCTACGTATTCAGAGTGTAGGGCAACTCGCTGCACCCTTCCTTAAGAAGCTAGGTGGACTCAGCTCTTCAACAGCTCCAGGGATTCTGTTCTCGCACGTCCTACATGCCATGGAAGTCTGCCTCATTGCCCTCATTGGACCTACACTAAGAAACACAATCTGCTTCGCCGTCCTCTAGGAACTCTGACCCAAGGACCCCATACCTACAGGAGAAAGGAGGCTTGCATTCCTACTGCAACCAAAGCACAGTTTTTCCTGGTACACTGCAGGGCTTTAAAATAGGCTTAGGCCTGATAGCATACATAGAACTTTCCAAGAATGAGGGCGTTCGATACATGCAGAACACCCTGTGAAGAAAAGTTGATTCAGCAAGGGACAAGGGTGTAGCTAGAGTCTCTTTTGACTTGTTAGAAATCAGAAGATGTTCGGCTGCATGTTCACTGGAAAAGAACACCTGAGAGCACAAACCTTGCTTTCCCAGTTGAAAAGTTCTATCCACGCTGCACTGAAGATACCTAAATAACACTGTTTTTGACTGGCCTCTAGTCACTGCAGGCAGCCCTCTGGAAAGAAAAGGAGTTTTCTCTAAGGAAACACGGTGCTTCCATAGCATGGGTGGGAGCTCCTCCTGTCATGCTCTAGAGCTACAGGGAAACTTGACGTGAGTACTTGCCTCAAGCTAAGGCCTGAAAAGCCCTCCTGAAGCGAAAGCGCTTAGCAGTTTCCATTAGGTCGTATTCGCAGTTCTGCTCTACTTTAACGTTTCTTCACTTTTCCTGACACTAGGCACCCTCGTGTAGGCACCCTTTTTCTTGCAAATACAGTGAGTACCAGCAGTCTCCTTTGCCCTTCCAGGACACATCCAGACATAAAAGCCTTTCCCAGTAACTCTACGTATTCAGAGTGTAGGGCAACTCGCTGCACCCTTCCTTAAGAAGCTAGGTGGACTCAGATCTTCAACAGCTCCAGGGATTCTGTTCTCGCACGTCCTACATGCCATGGAAGTCTGCCTCATTGCCCTCATTGGACCTACACTAAAAAAAGCAATCTGCTTCGCCTTCCTTCTAGGAACTCTTACCCAAGGACACCATACCTACAGGTTAAAGAGGCTTGCATTCCTACTGGAACCAAAGCAAATATTTTCCTGTTACACTGCAGGACTTTAGAATAGGGTTAGGCACGATAGCATACATAGAACGTTCCAAGGATGAGGGAGTTCGATACATGCAGAACACCCTGTGAAGAAAAGTTGATTCAGCAAGGGACAAGTGTGTAGCTAGAGTCTCTTTTGACTTGTTAGAAATCAGAAGGTGTTCGGCTGCATGTTCACTGGAAAAGAACACCTGAGAGCACAAACCTTGCGTTTCCATTTTAAAACCTCTATCCACGCTGCACTGAAGATACCTAAATAACACTGTTTTTGACTGGCCTCTAGTCACTGCAGGCAGCCCTCTGGAAAGAAAAGGAGTTTTCTCTAAGGAAACACGGTACTTCCATAGCATGGGTGGGAGCTCCTCCTGTCATGCTCTAGAGCTACAGGGAAACTTGACGTGAGTACTTGCCTCAAGCTAAGGCCTGAAAAGCCCTGCTGAAGCGAAAGTGCTTAACAGTTTCCATTAGGTCGTATTCGCAGTTCTGCTATACTTTAACGTTTCTTCACTTTTCTAGACACTAGGCACCCTCGTGTAGGCACCCTTTTTCTTGCAAATACAGTGAGTACCAGCAGTCTCCTTTGCCCTTCCAGGACACATCCAGACATAAAAGCCTTTCCCAGTAACTCTACGTATTCAGAGTGTAGGGCAACTCGCTGCACCCTTCCTTAAGAAGCTAGGTGGACTCAGCTCTTCAACAGCTCCAGGGATTCTGTTCTCGCACGTCCTACATGCCATGGAAGTCTGCCTCATTGCCCTCATTGGACCTACACTAAGAAACACAATCTGCTTCGCCGTCCTCTAGGAACTCTGACCCAAGGACCCCATACCTACAGGAGAAAGGAGGCTTGCATTCCTACTGCAACCAAAGCACAGTTTTTCCTGGTACACTGCAGGGCTTGAAAATAGGCTTAGGCCTGATAGCATACATAGAACTTTCCAAGAATGAGGGCGTTCGATACATGTAGAACACCCTGTGAAGAAAAGTTGATTCAACAAGGGACAAGGGTGTAGCTAGAGTCTCTTTTGACTTGTAAGAATTCAGAAGGGTTTTGGCTGCATGTTCACTGGAATAGAAGACCTGATGGCACAAGCCTTGCTTTCCCATTTTAAATCACTATCCATGCTAGCCTGAAGATCCCTAAATAACACTGTTTTTGACTGGCCTCTAGTCACTGTAGGGAGCCCTCTGGAAAAAAAGGCGTTTTCTCTAAGGAAACACGGTGCTTCCATAGCATGTGGGGGAGCTCCTCCTGTCATGCTCTAGAGCTACAGGGAAACTTGACGTGAGTACTTGCCTCAAGCTAAGGCCTGAAAAGCCCTCCTGAAGCGAAAGCGCTTAGCAGTTTCCACTAGGTCGTATTCGCAGTTCTGCTCTACTTTAACGTTTCTTCACTTTTCCTGACACTAGGCACCCTCGTGTAGGCACCCTTTTTCTTGCAAATACAGTGAGTACCAGCAGTCTCCTTTGCCCTTCCAGGACACATCCAGACATAAAAGCCTTTCCCAGTAACTCTACGTATTCAGAGTGTAGGGCAACTCGCTGCACCCTTCCTTAAGAAGCTAGGTGGACTCAGCTCTTCAACAGCTCCAGGGATTCTGTTCTCGCACATCCTACATGCCATGGAAGTCTGCCTCATTGCCCTCATTGGACCTACACTAAAAAAAGCAATGTGCTTCGCCTTCCTTCTAGGAACTCTTACCCAAGGACACCATACCTACAGGTTAAAGAGGCTTGCATTCCTACTGGAACCAAAGCAAATATTTTCCTGTTACACTGCAGGACTTTAGAATAGGGTTAGGCCCGATAGCATACATAGAACGTTCCAAGGATGAGGGAGTTCGATACATGCAGAACACCCTGTGAAGAAAAGTTGATTCAGCAAGGGACAAGTGTGTAGCTAGAGTCTCTTTTGACTTGTTAGAAATCAGAAGGTGTTCGGCTGCATGTTCACTGGAAAAGAACACCTGAGAGCACAAACCTTGCGTTTCCATTTTAAAACCTCTATCCACGCTGCACTGAAGATACCTAAATAACACTGTTTTTGACTGGCCTCTAGTCACTGCAGGCAGCCCTCTGGAAAGAAAAGGAGTTTTCTCTAAGGAAACACGGTGCTTCCATAGCATGGGTGGGAGCTCCTCCTGTCATGCTCTAGAGCTACAGGGAAACTTGACGTGAGTACTTGCCTCAAGCTAAGGCCTGAAAAGCCCTGCTGAAGCGAAAGTGCTTAACAGTTTCCATTAGGTCGTATTCGCAGTTCTGCTATACTTTAACGTTTCTTCACTTTTCTAGACACTAGGCACCCTCGTGTAGGCACCCTTTTTCTTGCAAATACAGTGAGTACCAGCAGTCTCCTTTGCCCTTCCAGGACACATCCAGACATAAAAGCCTTTCCCAGTAACTCTACGTATTCAGAGTGTAGGGCAACTCGCTGCACCCTTCCTTAAGAAGCTAGGTGGACTCAGCTCTTCAACAGCTCCAGGGATTCTGTTCTCGCACGTCCTACATGCCATGGAAGTCTGCCTCATTGCCCTCATTGGACCTACACTAAGAAACACAATCTGCTTCGCCGTCCTCTAGGAACTCTGACCCAAGGACCCCATACCTACAGGAGAAAGGAGGCTTGCATTCCTACTGCAACCAAAGCACAGTTTTTCCTGGTACACTGCAGGGCTTGAAAATAGGCTTAGGCCTGATAGCATACATAGAACTTTCCAAGAATGAGGGCGTTCGATACATGTAGAACACCCTGTGAAGAAAAGTTGATTCAGCAAGGGACAAGGGTGTAGCTAGAGTCTCTTTTGACTTGTAAGAATTCAGAAGGGTTTTGGCTGCATGTTCACCGGAATAGAAGACCTGATGGCACAAGCCTTGCTTTCCCATTTTAAATCACTATCCATGCTAGCCTGAAGATCCCTAAATAACACTGTTTTTGACTGGCCTCTAGTCACTGTAGGGAGCCCTCTGGAAAAAAAGGCGTTTTCTCTAAGGAAACACGGTGCTTCCATAGCATGTGGGGGAGCTCCTCCTGTCATGCTCTAGAGCTACAGGGAAACTTGACGTGAGTACTTGCCTCAAGCTAAGGCCTGAAAAGCCCTCCTGAAGCGAAAGCGCTTAGCAGTTTCCACTAGGTCGTATTCGCAGTTCTGCTCTACTTTAACGTTTCTTCACTTTTCCTGACACTAGGCACCCTCGTGTAGGCACCCTTTTTCTTGCAAATACAGTGAGTACCAGCAGTCTCCTTTGCCCTTCCAGGACACATCCAGACATAAAAGCCTTTCCCAGTAACTCTACGTATTCAGAGTGTAGGGCAACTCGCTGCACCCTTCCTTAAGAAGCTAGGTGGACTCAGCTCTTCAACAGCTCCAGGGATTCTGTTCTCGCACATCCTACATGCCATGGAAGTCTGCCTCATTGCCCTCATTGGACCTACACTAAAATAAGCAATCTGCTTCGCCTTCCTTCTAGGAACTCTTACCCAAGGACACCATACCTACAGGTTAAAGAGGCTTGCATTCCTACTGGAACCAAAGCAAATATTTTCCTGTTACACTGCAGGACTTTAGAATAGGGTTAGGCCCGATAGCATACATAGAACGTTCCAAGGATGAGGGAGTTCGATACATGCAGAACACCCTGTGAAGAAAAGTTGATTCAGCAAGGGACCAGGGTGTAGCTAGAGTCTCTTTTGACTTGTTAGAAATCAGAAGGTGTTCGGCTGCATGTTCACTGGAAAAGAACACCTGAGAGCACAAACCTTGCGTTTCCATTTTAAAACCTCTATCCACGCTGCACTGAAGATACCTAAATAACACTGTTTTTGACTGGCCTCTAGTCACTGCAGGCAGCCCTCTGGAAAGAAAAGGAGTTTTCTCTAAGTAAACACGGTGCTTCCATAGCATGGGTGGGAGCTCCTCCTGTCATGCTCTAGAGCTACAGGGAAACTTGACGTGAGTACTTGCCTCAAGCTAAGGCCTGAAAAGCCCTGCTGAAGCGAAAGTGCTTAACAGTTTCCATTAGGTCGTATTCGCAGTTCTGCTCTACTTTAACGTTTCTTCACTTTTCTAGACACTAGGCACCCTCGTGTAGGCACCCTTTTGCCTACAAATACAGTGAGTACCAGCAGGCTCCTCTGCCCTTCTAAGAAACATCCAGGCCTAGTAGCCTTTCCCAGTCAGTCAATGTATTCAGAGGGGAGGGCAACACACTGCACTCTTCCTTGGTAAAGCTAGATGTCCTCAGCGCTCCAAGAGCTCCAGGGATTCTGTTCTCTCACGTCCTACATGCCATGGAAGTCTGCCTCATTGCCCTCATTGGAGCTACACTAAAAAACGCAATCTGCTTCGCCTTCCTTCTACAAACTCTTACCCAAGGACCCCATACCTACAGGATAAAGGAGGCTTGCATTTCTACTGGAACCAAAGCAAAGTTTTTCCTGTTACACTGCAGGACTTTACAATAGGGTTAGGCCCGATAGCATACATAGAACGTTCCAAGGATGAGGGAGTTCGATACATGCAGAACACCCTGTGAAGAAAAGTTGATTCAGCAAGGGACCAGGGTGTAGCTAGAGTCTCTTTTGACTTGTTAGAAATCAGAAGGTGTTCGGCTGCATGTTCACTGGAAAAGAACACCTGAGAGCACAAACCTTGCGTTTCCATTTTAAAACCTCTATCCACGCTGCACTGAAGATACCTAAATAACACTGTTTTTGACTGGCCTCTAGTCACAGCAGGCAGCCCTCTGGAAAGAAAAGGAGTTTTCTCTAAGGAAACACGGTGCTTCCATAGCATGGGTGGGAGCTCCTCCTGTCATGCTCTAGAGCTACAGGGAAACTTGACGTGAGTACTTGACTCAAGCTAAGGCCTGAAAAGCCCTGCTGAAGCGAAAGCGTGTAGCAGTTTCCATTAGGTCGTATTCGCAGTTCTGCTCTACTTTAACGTTTCTTCACTTTTCTAGACACTAGGCACCCTCGTGTAGGCACCCTTTTGCCTACAAATACAGTGAGTACCAGCAGGCTCCTCTGCCCTTCTAAGAAACATCCAGGCCTAGTAAGCCTTTCCCAGTCAGTCAATGTATTCAGAGGGGAGGGCAACACACTGCACTCTTCCTTGGTAAAGCTAGATGTCCTCAGCGCTCCAACAGCTCCAGGGATTCTGTTCTCTCACGTCCTACATGCCATGGAAGTCTGCCTCATTGCCCTCATTGGAGCTACACTAAAAAACGCAATCTGCTTCGCCTTCCTTCTAGAAACTCTTACCCAAGGACCCCATACCTACAGGATAAAGGAGGCTTGCATTCCTACTGGAACCAAAGCAAAGTTTTTCCTGTTACACTGCAGGACTTTACAATAGGGTTAGGCCCGATAGCATACATAGAACGTTCCAAGGATGAAGGAGTTCGATACATGCAGAACACCCTGTGAAGAAAAGTTGATACAGCAAGGGACCAGGGTGTAGCTAGAGTCTCTTTTGACTTGTTAGAAATCAGAAGGTTTTCGGCTGCATGTTCACTGGAAAAGAACACCTGATGGCACAAACCTTGCATTTCCATTTTAAAAGCTCTATCCTTGCTGCACTGAAGATACCTAAATAACACTGTTTTTGACTGGCCTCTAGTCACTGCAGGCAGCCCTCTGGAAAGAAAAGGAGTTTTCTCTAAGAAAACACGGTGCTTCCATAGCATGGGTGGGAGCTCCTCCTGTCATTCTCTAGAGCTACAGGGAAACTTGACGTGAGTACTTGCCTCAAGCTAAGGCCTGAAAAGCCCTGCTGAAGCAAAAGCGCGTAGCAGTTTCCATTAGGTCGTATTCGCAGTTCTGCTCTACTTTAACGTTTCTTCACTTTTCCTGACACTAGGCACCCTCGTGTAGGCACCCTTTTTCTTGCAAATACAGTGAGTACCAGCAGTCTCCTTTGCCCTTCCAGGACACATCCAGACATAAAAGCCTTTCCCAGTAACTCTACGTATTCAGAGTGTAGGGCAACTCGCTGCACCCTTCCTTAAGAAGCTAGGTCGACTCAGCTCTTCAACAGCTCCAGGGATTCTGTTCTCGCACGTCCTACATGCCATGGAAGTCTGCCTCATTGCCCTCATTGGACCTACACTAAGAAACACAATCTGCTTCGCAGTCCTCTAGGAACTCTGACCCAAGGACCCCATACCTACAAGAGAAAGGAGGCTTGCATTCCTACTGCAACCAAAGCACAGTTTTTCCTGGTACACTGCAGGGCTTGAAAATAGGCTTAGGCCTGATAGCATACATAGAACTTTCCAAGAATGAGGGCGTTCGATACATGCAGAACACCCTGTGAAGAAAAGTTGATTCAGCAAGGGACAAGTGTGTAGCTAGAGTCTCTTTTGACTTGTTAGAAATCAGAAGGTGTTCGGCTGCATGTTCACTGGAAAAGAACACCTGAGAGCACAAACCTTGCTTTCCCAGTTGAAAAGTTCTATCCACGCTGCACTGAAGATACCTAAGTAACACTGTTTTTGACTGGCCTCTAGTCACTGCAGGCAGCCCTCTGGAAAGAAAAGGAGTTTTCTCTAAGGAAACAAGGTGCTTCCATAGCATGGGTGGGAGCTCCTCCTGTCATGCTCTAGAGCTACAGGGAAACTTGACGTGAGTACTTGCCTCAAGCTAAGGCCTGAAAAGCCCTCCTGAAGCGAAAGCGCTTAGCAGTTTCCATTAGGTCGTATTCGCAGTTCTGCTCTACTTTAACGTTTCTTCACTTTTCCTGACACTAGGCACCCTCGTGTAGGCACCCTTTTTCTTGCAAATACAGTGAGTACCAGCAGTCTCCTTTGCCCTTCCAGGACACATCCAGACATAAAAGCCTTTCCCAGTAACTCTACGTATTCAGAGTGTAGGGCAACTCGCTGCACCCTTCCTTAAGAAGCTAGGTGGACTCAGATCTTCAACAGCTCCAGGGATTCTGTTCTCGCACGTCCTACATGCCATGGAAGTCTGCCTCATTGCCCTCATTGGACCTACACTAAAAAAAGCAATCTGCTTCGCCTTCCTTCTAGGAACTCTTACCCAAGGACACCATACCTACAGGTTAAAGAGGCTTGCATTCCTACTGGAACCAAAGCAAATATTTTCCTGTTACACTGCAGGACTTTAGAATAGGGTTAGGCCCGATAGCATACATAGAACGTTCCAAGGATGAGGGAGTTCGATACATGCAGAACACCCTGTGAAGAAAAGTTGATTCAGCAAGGGACAAGTGTGTAGCTAGAGTCTCTTTTGACTTGTTAGAAATCAGAAGGTGTTCGGCTGCATGTTCACTGGAAAAGAACACCTGAGAGCACAAACCTTGCGTTTCCATTTTAAAACCTCTATCCACGCTGCACTGAAGATACCTAAATAACACTGTTTTTGACTGGCCTCTAGTCACTGCAGGCAGCCCTCTGGAAAGAAAAGGAGTTTTCTCTAAGGAAACACGGTGCTTCCATAGCATGGGTGGGAGCTCCTCCTGTCATGCTCTAGAGCTACAGGGAAACTTGACGTGAGTACTTGCCTCAAGCTAAGGCCTGAAAAGCCCTGCTGAAGCGAAAGTGCTTAACAGTTTCCATTAGGTCGTATTCGCAGTTCTGCTATACTTTAACGTTTCTTCACTTTTCTAGACACTAGGCACCCTCGTGTAGGCACCCTTTTTCTTGCAAATACAGTGAGTACCAGCAGTCTCCTTTGCCCTTCCAGGACACATCCAGACATAAAAGCCTTTCCCAGTAACTCTACGTATTCAGAGTGTAGGGCAACTCGCTGCACCCTTCCTTAAGAAGCTAGGTGGACTCAGCTCTTCAACAGCTCCAGGGATTCTGTTCTCGCACGTCCTACATGCCATGGAAGTCTGCCTCATTGCCCTCATTGGACCTACACTAAGAAACACAATCTGCTTCGCCGTCCTCTAGGAACTCTGACCCAAGGACCCCATACCTACAGGAGAAAGGAGGCTTGCATTCCTACTGCAACCAAAGCACAGTTTTTCCTGGTACACTGCAGGGCTTGAAAATAGGCTTAGGCCTGATAGCATACATACAACTTTCCAAGAATGAGGGCCTTCGATACATGTAGAACACCCTATGAAGTAAAGTTGATTCAGCAAGGGACAAGGGTGTAGCTAGAGTCTCTTTTGACTTGTAAGAATTCAGAAGGGTTTTGGCTGCATGTTCACCGGAATAGAAGACCTGATGGCACAAGCCTTGCTTTCCCATTTTAAATCACTATCCATGCTAGCCTGAAGATCCCTAAATAACACTGTTTTTGACTGGCCTCTAGTCACTGTAGGGAGCCCTCTGGAAAGAAAAGGCGTTTTCTCTAAGGAAACACGGTGCTTCCATAGCATGTCGGGGAGCTCCTCCTGTCATGCTCTAGAGCTACAGGGAAACTTGACGTGAGTACTTGCCTCAAGCTAAGGCCTGAAAAGCCCTCCTGAAGCGAAAGCGCTTAGCAGTTTCCACTAGGTCGTATTCGCAGTTCTGCTATACTTTAACTTTTCTTCACTTTTCTAGACACTAGGCACCCTCGTGTAGGCACCCTTTTGCCTACAAATACAGTGAGTACCAGCAGGCTCCTCTGCCCTTCTAAGAAACATCCAGGCCTAGTAGCCTTTCCCAGTCAGTCAATGTATTCAGAGGGTAGGGAAACACACTGCACTCTTCCTTGGTAAAGCTAGATGTCCTCAGCGCTCCAACAGCTCCAGGGATTCTGTTCTCTCACGTCCTACATGCCATGGAAGTCTGCCTCATTGCCCTCATTGGAGCTACACTAAAAAACGCAATCTGCTTCGCCTTCCTTCTAGAAACTCTTACCCAAGGACCCCATACCTACAGGATAAAGGAGGCTTGCATTCCTACTGGAACCAAAGCAAAGTTTTTCCTGTTACACTGCAGGACTTTACAATAGGGTTAGGCCCGATAGCATACATAGAACGTTCCAAGGATGAAGGAGTTCGATACATGCAGAACACCCTGTGAAGAAAAGTTGATACAGCAAGGGACCAGGGTGTAGCTAGAGTCTCTTTTGACTTGTTAGAAATCAGAAGGTGTTCGGCTGCATGTTCACTGGAAAAGAACACCTGATGGCACAAACCTTGCGTTTCCATTTTAAAAGCTCTATCCATGCTGCACTGAAGATACCTAAATAACACTGTTTTTGACTGGCCTCTAGTCACTGCAGGCAGCCCTCTGGAAAGAAAAGGAGTTTTCTCTAAGAAAACACGGTGCTTCCATAGCATGGCTGGGAGCTCCTCCTGTCATGCTCTAGAGCTACAGCGAAACTTGACGTGAGTACTTGCCTCAAGCTAAGGCCTGAAAAGCCCTGCTGAAGCGAAAGCGCTTAGCAGTTTCCATTAGGTCGTATTCGCAGTTCTGCTCTGCTTTAACGTTTCTTCACTTTTCCTGACACTAGGCACCCTCGTGTAGGCACCCTTTTTCTTGCAAATACAGTGAGTACCAGCAGTCTCCTTTCCCCTTCCAGGACACATCCAGACATAAAAGCCTTTCCCAGTAACTCTACGTATTCAGAGTGTAGGGCAACTCGCTGCACCCTTCCTTAAGAAGCTAGGTGGACTCAGCTCTTCAACAGCTCCAGGGATTCTGTTCTCGCACGTCCTACATGCCATGGAAGTCTGCCTCATTGCCCTCATTGGACCTACACTAAGAAACACAATCTGCTTCGCCGTCCTCTAGGAACTCTGACCCAAGGACCCCATACCTACAGGAGAAAGGAGGCTTGCATTCCTACTGCAACCAAAGCACAGTTTTTCCTGGTACACTGCAGGGCTTTAAAATAGGCTTAGGCCTGATAGCATACATAGAACTTTCCAAGAATGAGGGCGTTCGATACATGCAGAACACCCTGTGAAGAAAAGTTGATTCAGCAAGGGACAAGGGTGTAGCTAGAGTCTCTTTGGACTTGTTAGAAATCAGAAGGTGTTCGGCTGCATGTTCACTGGAAAAGAACACCTGAGAGCACAAACCTTGCTTTCCCAGTTGAAAAGCTCTATCCACGCTGCACTGAAGATACCTAAATAACACTGTTTTTGACTGGCCTCTAGTCACTGCAGGCAGCCCTCTGGAAAGAAAAGGAGTTTTCTCTAAGGAAACACGGTACTTCCATAGCATGGGTGGGAGCTCCTCCTGTCATGCTCTAGAGCTACAGGGAAACTTGAGGTGAGTACTTGCCTCAAGCTAAGGCCTGAAAAGCCCTCCTGAAGCGAAAGCGCATAGCAGTTTCCATTAGGTCGTATTCGCAGTTCTGCTCTACTTTAACGTTTCTTCACTTTTCCTGACACTAGGCACCCTCGTGTAGGCACCCTTTTTCTTGCAAATACAGTGAGTACCAGCAGTCTCCTTTGCCCTTCCAGGACACATCCAGACATAAAAGCCTTTCCCAGTAACTCTACGTATTCAGAGTGTAGGGCAACTCGCTGCACCCTTCCTTAAGAAGCTAGATGTCCTCAGCTCTTCAACAGCTCCAGGGATTCTGTTCTCGCACGTCCTACATGCCATGGAAGTCTGCCTCATTGCCCTCATTGGAGCTACACTAAAAAACGCAATCTGCTTCACCTTCCTTCTAGAAACTCTTACCCAAGGACCCCATACCTACAGGATAAAGGAGGCTTGCATTCCTACTGGAACCAAAGCAAAGTTTTTCCTGTTACACTGCAGGACTTTACAATAGGGTTAGGCCCGATAGCATACATAGAACGTTCCAAGGATGAAGGAGTTCGATACATGCAGAACACCCTGTGAAGAAAAGTTGATACAGCAAGGGACCAGGGTGTAGCTAGAGTCTCTTTTGACTTGTTAGAAATCAGAAGGTGTTCGGCTGCATGTTCACTGGAAAAGAACACCTGATGGCACAAACCTTGCGTTTCCATTTTAAAAGCTCTATCCATGCTGCACTGAAGATACCTAAATAACACTGTTTTTGACTGGCCTCTAGTCACTGCAGGCAGCCCTCTGGAAAGAAAAGGAGTTTTCTCTAAGAAAACACGGTGCTTCCATAGCATGGGTGGGAGCTCCTCCTGTCATGCTCTAGAGCTACAGGGAAACTTGACGTGAGTACTTGCCTCAAGCTAAGGCCTGAAAAGCCCTGCTGAAGCGAAAGCGCTTAGCAGTTTCCATTAGGTCGTATTCGCAGTTCTGCTCTACTTTAACGTTTCTTCACTTTTCCTGACACTAGGCACCCTCGTGTAGGCACCCTTTTTCTTGCAAATACAGTGAGTACCAGCAGTCTCCTTTCCCCTTCCAGGACACATCCAGACATAAAAGCCTTTCCCAGTAACTCTACGTATTCAGAGTGTAGGGCAACTCGCTGCACCCTTCCTTAAGAAGCTAGGTGGACTCAGCTCTTCAACAGCTCCAGGGATTCTGTTCTCGCACGTCCTACATGCCATGGAAGTCTGCCTCATTGCCCTCATTGGACCTACACTAAGAAACACAATCTGCTTCGCCGTCCTCTAGGAACTCTGACCCAAGGACCCCATACCTACAGGAGAAAGGAGGCTTGCATTCCTACTGCAACCAAAGCACAGTTTTTCCTGGTACACTGCAGGGCTTTAAAATAGGCTTAGGCCTGATAGCATACATAGAACTTTCCAAGAATGAGGGCGTTCGATACATGCAGAACACCCTGTGAAGAAAAGTTGATTCAGCAAGGGACAAGGGTGTAGCTAGAGTCTCTTTTGACTTGTTAGAAATCAGAAGATGTTCGGCTGCATGTTCACTGGAAAAGAACACCTGAGAGCACAAACCTTGCTTTCCCAGTTGAAAAGTTCTATCCACGCTGCACTGAAGATACCTAAATAACACTGTTTTTGACTGGCCTCTAGTCACTGCAGGCAGCCCTCTGGAAAGAAAAGGAGTTTTCTCTAAGGAAACACGGTGCTTCCATAGCATGGGTGGGAGCTCCTCCTGTCATGCTCTAGAGCTACAGGGAAACTTGACGTGAGTACTTGCCTCAAGCTAAGGCCTGAAAAGCCCTCCTGAAGCGAAAGCGCTTAGCAGTTTCCATTAGGTCGTATTCGCAGTTCTGCTCTACTTTAACGTTTCTTCACTTTTCCTGACACTAGGCACCCTCGTGTAGGCACCCTTTTTCTTGCAAATACAGTGAGTACCAGCAGTCTCCTTTGCCCTTCCAGGACACATCCAGACATAAAAGCCTTTCCCAGTAACTCTACGTATTCAGAGTGTAGGGCAACTCGCTGCACCCTTCCTTAAGAAGCTAGGTGGACTCAGATCTTCAACAGCTCCAGGGATTCTGTTCTCGCACGTCCTACATGCCATGGAAGTCTGCCTCATTGCCCTCATTGGACCTACACTAAAAAAAGCAATCTGCTTCGCCTTCCTTCTAGGAACTCTTACCCAAGGACACCATACCTACAGGTTAAAGAGGCTTGCATTCCTACTGGAACCAAAGCAAATATTTTCCTGTTACACTGCAGGACTTTAGAATAGGGTTAGGCCCGATAGCATACATAGAACGTTCCAAGGATGAGGGAGTTCGATACATGCAGAACACCCTGTGAAGAAAAGTTGATTCAGCAAGGGACAAGTGTGTAGCTAGAGTCTCTTTTGACTTGTTAGAAATCAGAAGGTGTTCGGCTGCATGTTCACTGGAAAAGAACACCTGAGAGCACAAACCTTGCGTTTCCATTTTAAAACCTCTATCCACGCTGCACTGAAGATACCTAAATAACACTGTTTTTGACTGGCCTCTAGTCACTGCAGGCAGCCCTCTGGAAAGAAAAGGAGTTTTCTCTAAGGAAACACGGTACTTCCATAGCATGGGTGGGAGCTCCTCCTGTCATGCTCTAGAGCTACAGGGAAACTTGACGTGAGTACTTGCCTCAAGCTAAGGCCTGAAAAGCCCTGCTGAAGCGAAAGTGCTTAACAGTTTCCATTAGGTCGTATTCGCAGTTCTGCTATACTTTAACGTTTCTTCACTTTTCTAGACACTAGGCACCCTCGTGTAGGCACCCTTTTTCTTGCAAATACAGTGAGTACCAGCAGTCTCCTTTGCCCTTCCAGGACACATCCAGACATAAAAGCCTTTCCCAGTAACTCTACGTATTCAGAGTGTAGGGCAACTCGCTGCACCCTTCCTTAAGAAGCTAGGTGGACTCAGCTCTTCAACAGCTCCAGGGATTCTGTTCTCGCACGTCCTACATGCCATGGAAGTCTGCCTCATTGCCCTCATTGGACCTACACTAAGAAACACAATCTGCTTCGCCGTCCTCTAGGAACTCTGACCCAAGGACCCCATACCTACAGGAGAAAGGAGGCTTGCATTCCTACTGCAACCAAAGCACAGTTTTTCCTGGTACACTGCAGGGCTTGAAAATAGGCTTAGGCCTGATAGCATACATAGAACTTTCCAAGAATGAGGGCGTTCGATACATGTAGAACACCCTGTGAAGAAAAGTTGATTCAACAAGGGACAAGGGTGTAGCTAGAGTCTCTTTTGACTTGTAAGAATTCAGAAGGGTTTTGGCTGCATGTTCACTGGAATAGAAGACCTGATGGCACAAGCCTTGCTTTCCCATTTTAAATCACTATCCATGCTAGCCTGAAGATCCCTAAATAACACTGTTTTTGACTGGCCTCTAGTCACTGTAGGGAGCCCTCTGGAAAAAAAGGCGTTTTCTCTAAGGAAACACGGTGCTTCCATAGCATGTGGGGGAGCTCCTCCTGTCATGCTCTAGAGCTACAGGGAAACTTGACGTGAGTACTTGCCTCAAGCTAAGGCCTGAAAAGCCCTCCTGAAGCGAAAGCGCTTAGCAGTTTCCACTAGGTCGTATTCGCAGTTCTGCTCTACTTTAACGTTTCTTCACTTTTCCTGACACTAGGCACCCTCGTGTAGGCACCCTTTTTCTTGCAAATACAGTGAGTACCAGCAGTCTCCTTTGCCCTTCCAGGACACATCCAGACATAAAAGCCTTTCCCAGTAACTCTACGTATTCAGAGTGTAGGGCAACTCGCTGCACCCTTCCTTAAGAAGCTAGGTGGACTCAGCTCTTCAACAGCTCCAGGGATTCTGTTCTCGCACATCCTACATGCCATGGAAGTCTGCCTCATTGCCCTCATTGGACCTACACTAAAAAAAGCAATGTGCTTCGCCTTCCTTCTAGGAACTCTTACCCAAGGACACCATACCTACAGGTTAAAGAGGCTTGCATTCCTACTGGAACCAAAGCAAATATTTTCCTGTTACACTGCAGGACTTTAGAATAGGGTTAGGCCCGATAGCATACATAGAACGTTCCAAGGATGAGGGAGTTCGATACATGCAGAACACCCTGTGAAGAAAAGTTGATTCAGCAAGGGACAAGTGTGTAGCTAGAGTCTCTTTTGACTTGTTAGAAATCAGAAGGTGTTCGGCTGCATGTTCACTGGAAAAGAACACCTGAGAGCACAAACCTTGCGTTTCCATTTTAAAACCTCTATCCACGCTGCACTGAAGATACCTAAATAACACTGTTTTTGACTGGCCTCTAGTCACTGCAGGCAGCCCTCTGGAAAGAAAAGGAGTTTTCTCTAAGGAAACACGGTGCTTCCATAGCATGGGTGGGAGCTCCTCCTGTCATGCTCTAGAGCTACAGGGAAACTTGACGTGAGTACTTGCCTCAAGCTAAGGCCTGAAAAGCCCTGCTGAAGCGAAAGTGCTTAACAGTTTCCATTAGGTCGTATTCGCAGTTCTGCTATACTTTAACGTTTCTTCACTTTTCTAGACACTAGGCACCCTCGTGTAGGCACCCTTTTTCTTGCAAATACAGTGAGTACCAGCAGTCTCCTTTGCCCTTCCAGGACACATCCAGACATAAAAGCCTTTCCCAGTAACTCTACGTATTCAGAGTGTAGGGCAACTCGCTGCACCCTTCCTTAAGAAGCTAGGTGGACTCAGCTCTTCAACAGCTCCAGGGATTCTGTTCTCGCACGTCCTACATGCCATGGAAGTCTGCCTCATTGCCCTCATTGGACCTACACTAAGAAACACAATCTGCTTCGCCGTCCTCTAGGAACTCTGACCCAAGGACCCCATACCTACAGGAGAAAGGAGGCTTGCATTCCTACTGCAACCAAAGCACAGTTTTTCCTGGTACACTGCAGGGCTTGAAAATAGGCTTAGGCCTGATAGCATACATAGAACTTTCCAAGAATGAGGGCGTTCGATACATGTAGAACACCCTGTGAAGAAAAGTTGATTCAGCAAGGGACAAGGGTGTAGCTAGAGTCTCTTTTGACTTGTAAGAATTCAGAAGGGTTTTGGCTGCATGTTCACCGGAATAGAAGACCTGATGGCACAAGCCTTGCTTTCCCATTTTAAATCACTATCCATGCTAGCCTGAAGATCCCTAAATAACACTGTTTTTGACTGGCCTCTAGTCACTGTAGGGAGCCCTCTGGAAAAAAAGGCGTTTTCTCTAAGGAAACACGGTGCTTCCATAGCATGTGGGGGAGCTCCTCCTGTCATGCTCTAGAGCTACAGGGAAACTTGACGTGAGTACTTGCCTCAAGCTAAGGCCTGAAAAGCCCTCCTGAAGCGAAAGCGCTTAGCAGTTTCCACTAGGTCGTATTCGCAGTTCTGCTCTACTTTAACGTTTCTTCACTTTTCCTGACACTAGGCACCCTCGTGTAGGCACCCTTTTTCTTGCAAATACAGTGAGTACCAGCAGTCTCCTTTGCCCTTCCAGGACACATCCAGACATAAAAGCCTTTCCCAGTAACTCTACGTATTCAGAGTGTAGGGCAACTCGCTGCACCCTTCCTTAAGAAGCTAGGTGGACTCAGCTCTTCAACAGCTCCAGGGATTCTGTTCTCGCACATCCTACATGCCATGGAAGTCTGCCTCATTGCCCTCATTGGACCTACACTAAAATAAGCAATCTGCTTCGCCTTCCTTCTAGGAACTCTTACCCAAGGACACCATACCTACAGGTTAAAGAGGCTTGCATTCCTACTGGAACCAAAGCAAATATTTTCCTGTTACACTGCAGGACTTTAGAATAGGGTTAGGCCCGATAGCATACATAGAACGTTCCAAGGATGAGGGAGTTCGATACATGCAGAACACCCTGTGAAGAAAAGTTGATTCAGCAAGGGACCAGGGTGTAGCTAGAGTCTCTTTTGACTTGTTAGAAATCAGAAGGTGTTCGGCTGCATGTTCACTGGAAAAGAACACCTGAGAGCACAAACCTTGCGTTTCCATTTTAAAACCTCTATCCACGCTGCACTGAAGATACCTAAATAACACTGTTTTTGACTGGCCTCTAGTCACTGCAGGCAGCCCTCTGGAAAGAAAAGGAGTTTTCTCTAAGTAAACACGGTGCTTCCATAGCATGGGTGGGAGCTCCTCCTGTCATGCTCTAGAGCTACAGGGAAACTTGACGTGAGTACTTGCCTCAAGCTAAGGCCTGAAAAGCCCTGCTGAAGCGAAAGTGCTTAACAGTTTCCATTAGGTCGTATTCGCAGTTCTGCTCTACTTTAACGTTTCTTCACTTTTCTAGACACTAGGCACCCTCGTGTAGGCACCCTTTTGCCTACAAATACAGTGAGTACCAGCAGGCTCCTCTGCCCTTCTAAGAAACATCCAGGCCTAGTAGCCTTTCCCAGTCAGTCAATGTATTCAGAGGGGAGGGCAACACACTGCACTCTTCCTTGGTAAAGCTAGATGTCCTCAGCGCTCCAAGAGCTCCAGGGATTCTGTTCTCTCACGTCCTACATGCCATGGAAGTCTGCCTCATTGCCCTCATTGGAGCTACACTAAAAAACGCAATCTGCTTCGCCTTCCTTCTACAAACTCTTACCCAAGGACCCCATACCTACAGGATAAAGGAGGCTTGCATTTCTACTGGAACCAAAGCAAAGTTTTTCCTGTTACACTGCAGGACTTTACAATAGGGTTAGGCCCGATAGCATACATAGAACGTTCCAAGGATGAGGGAGTTCGATACATGCAGAACACCCTGTGAAGAAAAGTTGATTCAGCAAGGGACCAGGGTGTAGCTAGAGTCTCTTTTGACTTGTTAGAAATCAGAAGGTGTTCGGCTGCATGTTCACTGGAAAAGAACACCTGAGAGCACAAACCTTGCGTTTCCATTTTAAAACCTCTATCCACGCTGCACTGAAGATACCTAAATAACACTGTTTTTGACTGGCCTCTAGTCACTGCAGGCAGCCCTCTGGAAAGAAAAGGAGTTTTCTCTAAGTAAACACGGTGCTTCCATAGCATGGGTGGGAGCTCCTCCTGTCATGCTCTAGAGCTACAGGGAAACTTGACGTGAGTACTTGCCTCAAGCTAAGGCCTGAAAAGCCCTGCTGAAGCGAAAGTGCTTAACAGTTTCCATTAGGTCGTATTCGCAGTTCTGCTCTACTTTAACGTTTCTTCACTTTTCTAGACACTAGGCACCCTCGTGTAGGCACCCTTTTGCCTACAAATACAGTGAGTACCAGCAGGCTCCTCTGCCCTTCTAAGAAACATCCAGGCCTAGTAGCCTTTCCCACTCAGTCAATGTATTCAGAGGGGAGGGCAACACACTGCACTCTTCCTTGGTAAAGCTAGATGTCCTCAGCGCTCCAAGAGCTCCAGGGATTCTGTTCTCTCACGTCCTACATGCCATGGAAGTCTGCCTCATTGCCCTCATTGGAGCTACACTAAAAAACGCAATCTGCTTCGCCTTCCTTCTACAAACTCTTACCCAAGGACCCCATACCTACAGGATAAAGGAGGCTTGCATTTCTACTGGAACCAAAGCAAAGTTTTTCCTGTTACACTGCAGGACTTTACAATAGGGTTAGGCCCGATAGCATACATAGAACGTTCCAAGGATGAAGGAGTTCGATACATGCAGAACACCCTGTGAAGAAAAGTTGATACAGCAAGGGACCAGGGTGTAGCTAGAGTCTCTTTTGACTTGTTAGAAATCAGAAGGTGTTCGGCTGCATGTTCATTGGAAAAGAACACCTGATGGCACAAACCTTGCGTTTCCATTTTAAAAGCTCTATCCATGCTGCATTGAAGATACCTAAATAACACTGTTTTTGACTGGCCTCCAGACACTGCAGGCAGCCCTCTGGAAAGAAAATGAGTTTTCTCTAAGAAAACACGGTGCTTCCATAGCATGGGTGGGAGCTCCTCCTGTCATGCTCTAGAGCTACAGGGAAACTTGACGTGAGTACTTGCCTCAGGCTAAGGCCTGAAAAGCCCTGCTGAAGCGAAAGCGCTTAGCAGTTTCCATTAGGTCGTATTCGCAGTTCTGCTCTGCTTTAACGTTTCTTCACTTTTCCTGACACTAGGCACCCTCGTGTAGGCACCCTTTTTCTTGCAAATACAGTGAGTACCAGCAGTCTCCTTTCCCCTTCCAGGACACATCCAGACATAAAAGCCTTTCCCAGTAACTCTACGTATTCAGAGTGTAGGGCAACTCGCTGCACCCTTCCTTAAGAAGCTAGGTGGACTCAGCTCTTCAACAGCTCCAGGGATTCTGTTCTCGCACGTCCTACATGCCATGGAAGTCTGCCTCATTGCCCTCATTGGACCTACACTAAGAAACACAATCTGCTTCGCCGTCCTCTAGGAACTCTGACCCAAGGACCCCATACCTACAGGAGAAAGGAGGCTTGCATTCCTACTGCAACCAAAGCACAGTTTTTCCTGGTACACTGCAGGGCTTTAAAATAGGCTTAGGCCTGATAGCATACATAGAACTTTCCAAGAATGAGGGCGTTCGATACATGCAGAACACCCTGTGAAGAAAAGTTGATTCAGCAAGGGACAAGGGTGTAGCTAGAGTCTCTTTTGACTTGTTAGAAATCAGAAGATGTTCGGCTGCATGTTCACTGGAAAAGAACACCTGAGAGCACAAACCTTGCTTTCCCAGTTGAAAAGTTCTATCCACGCTGCACTGAAGATACCTAAATAACACTGTTTTTGACTGGCCTCTAGTCACTGCAGGCAGCCCTCTGGAAAGAAAAGGAGTTTTCTCTAAGGAAACACGGTGCTTCCATAGCATGGGTGGGAGCTCCTCCTGTCATGCTCTAGAGCTACAGGGAAACTTGACGTGAGTACTTGCCTCAAGCTAAGGCCTGAAAAGCCCTCCTGAAGCGAAAGCGCTTAGCAGTTTCCATTAGGTCGTATTCGCAGTTCTGCTCTACTTTAACGTTTCTTCACTTTTCCTGACACTAGGCACCCTCGTGTAGGCACCCTTTTTCTTGCAAATACAGTGAGTACCAGCAGTCTCCTTTGCCCTTCCAGGACACATCCAGACATAAAAGCCTTTCCCAGTAACTCTACGTATTCAGAGTGTAGGGCAACTCGCTGCACCCTTCCTTAAGAAGCTAGATGTCCTCAGCTCTTCAACAGCTCCAGGGATTCTGTTCTCGCACGTCCTACATGCCATGGAAGTCTGCCTCATTGCCCTCATTGGAGCTACACTAAAAAACGCAATCTGCTTCACCTTCCTTCTAGAAACTCTTACCCAAGGACCCCATACCTACAGGATAAAGGAGGCTTGCATTCCTACTGGAACCAAAGCAAAGTTTTTCCTGTTACACTGCAGGACTTTACAATAGGGTTAGGCCCGATAGCATACATAGAACGTTCCAAGGATGAAGGAGTTCGATACATGCAGAACACCCTGTGAAGAAAAGTTGATACAGCAAGGGACCAGGGTGTAGCTAGAGTCTCTTTTGACTTGTTAGAAATCAGAAGGTGTTCGGCTGCATGTTCACTGGAAAAGAACACCTGATGGCACAAACCTTGCGTTTCCATTTTAAAAGCTCTATCCATGCTGCACTGAAGATACCTAAATAACACTGTTTTTGACTGGCCTCTAGTCACTGCAGGCAGCCCTCTGGAAAGAAAAGGAGTTTTCTCTAAGGAAACACGGTACTTCCATAGCATGGGTGGGAGCTCCTCCTGTCATGCTCTAGAGCTACAGGGAAACTTGACGTGAGTACTTGCCTCAAGCTAAGGCCTGAAAAGCCCTGCTGAAGCGAAAGTGCTTAACAGTTTCCATTAGGTCGTATTCGCAGTTCTGCTATACTTTAACGTTTCTTCACTTTTCTAGACACTAGGCACCCTCGTGTAGGCACCCTTTTTCTTGCAAATACAGTGAGTACCAGCAGTCTCCTTTGCCCTTCCAGGACACATCCAGACATAAAAGCCTTTCCCAGTAACTCTACGTATTCAGAGTGTAGGGCAACTCGCTGCACCCTTCCTTAAGAAGCTAGGTGGACTCAGCTCTTCAACAGCTCCAGGGATTCTGTTCTCGCACGTCCTACATGCCATGGAAGTCTGCCTCATTGCCCTCATTGGACCTACACTAAGAAACACAATCTGCTTCGCCGTCCTCTAGGAACTCTGACCCAAGGACCCCATACCTACAGGAGAAAGGAGGCTTGCATTCCTACTGCAACCAAAGCACAGTTTTTCCTGGTACACTGCAGGGCTTGAAAATAGGCTTAGGCCTGATAGCATACATAGAACTTTCCAAGAATGAGGGCGTTCGATACATGTAGAACACCCTGTGAAGAAAAGTTGATTCAACAAGGGACAAGGGTGTAGCTAGAGTCTCTTTTGACTTGTAAGAATTCAGAAGGGTTTTGGCTGCATGTTCACTGGAATAGAAGACCTGATGGCACAAGCCTTGCTTTCCCATTTTAAATCACTATCCATGCTAGCCTGAAGATCCCTAAATAACACTGTTTTTGACTGGCCTCTAGTCACTGTAGGGAGCCCTCTGGAAAAAAAGGCGTTTTCTCTAAGGAAACACGGTGCTTCCATAGCATGTGGGGGAGCTCCTCCTGTCATGCTCTAGAGCTACAGGGAAACTTGACGTGAGTACTTGCCTCAAGCTAAGGCCTGAAAAGCCCTCCTGAAGCGAAAGCGCTTAGCAGTTTCCACTAGGTCGTATTCGCAGTTCTGCTCTACTTTAACGTTTCTTCACTTTTCCTGACACTAGGCACCCTCGTGTAGGCACCCTTTTTCTTGCAAATACAGTGAGTACCAGCAGTCTCCTTTGCCCTTCCAGGACACATCCAGACATAAAAGCCTTTCCCAGTAACTCTACGTATTCAGAGTGTAGGGCAACTCGCTGCACCCTTCCTTAAGAAGCTAGGTGGACTCAGCTCTTCAACAGCTCCAGGGATTCTGTTCTCGCACATCCTACATGCCATGGAAGTCTGCCTCATTGCCCTCATTGGACCTACACTAAAAAAAGCAATGTGCTTCGCCTTCCTTCTAGGAACTCTTACCCAAGGACACCATACCTACAGGTTAAAGAGGCTTGCATTCCTACTGGAACCAAAGCAAATATTTTCCTGTTACACTGCAGGACTTTAGAATAGGGTTAGGCCCGATAGCATACATAGAACGTTCCAAGGATGAGGGAGTTCGATACATGCAGAACACCCTGTGAAGAAAAGTTGATTCAGCAAGGGACAAGTGTGTAGCTAGAGTCTCTTTTGACTTGTTAGAAATCAGAAGGTGTTCGGCTGCATGTTCACTGGAAAAGAACACCTGAGAGCACAAACCTTGCGTTTCCATTTTAAAACCTCTATCCACGCTGCACTGAAGATACCTAAATAACACTGTTTTTGACTGGCCTCTAGTCACTGCAGGCAGCCCTCTGGAAAGAAAAGGAGTTTTCTCTAAGGAAACACGGTGCTTCCATAGCATGGGTGGGAGCTCCTCCTGTCATGCTCTAGAGCTACAGGGAAACTTGACGTGAGTACTTGCCTCAAGCTAAGGCCTGAAAAGCCCTGCTGAAGCGAAAGTGCTTAACAGTTTCCATTAGGTCGTATTCGCAGTTCTGCTATACTTTAACGTTTCTTCACTTTTCTAGACACTAGGCACCCTCGTGTAGGCACCCTTTTTCTTGCAAATACAGTGAGTACCAGCAGTCTCCTTTGCCCTTCCAGGACACATCCAGACATAAAAGCCTTTCCCAGTAACTCTACGTATTCAGAGTGTAGGGCAACTCGCTGCACCCTTCCTTAAGAAGCTAGGTGGACTCAGCTCTTCAACAGCTCCAGGGATTCTGTTCTCGCACGTCCTACATGCCATGGAAGTCTGCCTCATTGCCCTCATTGGACCTACACTAAGAAACACAATCTGCTTCGCCGTCCTCTAGGAACTCTGACCCAAGGACCCCATACCTACAGGAGAAAGGAGGCTTGCATTCCTACTGCAACCAAAGCACAGTTTTTCCTGGTACACTGCAGGGCTTGAAAATAGGCTTAGGCCTGATAGCATACATAGAACTTTCCAAGAATGAGGGCGTTCGATACATGTAGAACACCCTGTGAAGAAAAGTTGATTCAGCAAGGGACAAGGGTGTAGCTAGAGTCTCTTTTGACTTGTAAGAATTCAGAAGGGTTTTGGCTGCATGTTCACCGGAATAGAAGACCTGATGGCACAAGCCTTGCTTTCCCATTTTAAATCACTATCCATGCTAGCCTGAAGATCCCTAAATAACACTGTTTTTGACTGGCCTCTAGTCACTGTAGGGAGCCCTCTGGAAAAAAAGGCGTTTTCTCTAAGGAAACACGGTGCTTCCATAGCATGTGGGGGAGCTCCTCCTGTCATGCTCTAGAGCTACAGGGAAACTTGACGTGAGTACTTGCCTCAAGCTAAGGCCTGAAAAGCCCTCCTGAAGCGAAAGCGCTTAGCAGTTTCCACTAGGTCGTATTCGCAGTTCTGCTCTACTTTAACGTTTCTTCACTTTTCCTGACACTAGGCACCCTCGTGTAGGCACCCTTTTTCTTGCAAATACAGTGAGTACCAGCAGTCTCCTTTGCCCTTCCAGGACACATCCAGACATAAAAGCCTTTCCCAGTAACTCTACGTATTCAGAGTGTAGGGCAACTCGCTGCACCCTTCCTTAAGAAGCTAGGTGGACTCAGCTCTTCAACAGCTCCAGGGATTCTGTTCTCGCACATCCTACATGCCATGGAAGTCTGCCTCATTGCCCTCATTGGACCTACACTAAAATAAGCAATCTGCTTCGCCTTCCTTCTAGGAACTCTTACCCAAGGACACCATACCTACAGGTTAAAGAGGCTTGCATTCCTACTGGAACCAAAGCAAATATTTTCCTGTTACACTGCAGGACTTTAGAATAGGGTTAGGCCCGATAGCATACATAGAACGTTCCAAGGATGAGGGAGTTCGATACATGCAGAACACCCTGTGAAGAAAAGTTGATTCAGCAAGGGACCAGGGTGTAGCTAGAGTCTCTTTTGACTTGTTAGAAATCAGAAGGTGTTCGGCTGCATGTTCACTGGAAAAGAACACCTGAGAGCACAAACCTTGCGTTTCCATTTTAAAACCTCTATCCACGCTGCACTGAAGATACCTAAATAACACTGTTTTTGACTGGCCTCTAGTCACTGCAGGCAGCCCTCTGGAAAGAAAAGGAGTTTTCTCTAAGTAAACACGGTGCTTCCATAGCATGGGTGGGAGCTCCTCCTGTCATGCTCTAGAGCTACAGGGAAACTTGACGTGAGTACTTGCCTCAAGCTAAGGCCTGAAAAGCCCTGCTGAAGCGAAAGTGCTTAACAGTTTCCATTAGGTCGTATTCGCAGTTCTGCTCTACTTTAACGTTTCTTCACTTTTCTAGACACTAGGCACCCTCGTGTAGGCACCCTTTTGCCTACAAATACAGTGAGTACCAGCAGGCTCCTCTGCCCTTCTAAGAAACATCCAGGCCTAGTAGCCTTTCCCAGTCAGTCAATGTATTCAGAGGGGAGGGCAACACACTGCACTCTTCCTTGGTAAAGCTAGATGTCCTCAGCGCTCCAAGAGCTCCAGGGATTCTGTTCTCTCACGTCCTACATGCCATGGAAGTCTGCCTCATTGCCCTCATTGGAGCTACACTAAAAAACGCAATCTGCTTCGCCTTCCTTCTACAAACTCTTACCCAAGGACCCCATACCTACAGGATAAAGGAGGCTTGCATTTCTACTGGAACCAAAGCAAAGTTTTTCCTGTTACACTGCAGGACTTTACAATAGGGTTAGGCCCGATAGCATACATAGAACGTTCCAAGGATGAGGGAGTTCGATACATGCAGAACACCCTGTGAAGAAAAGTTGATTCAGCAAGGGACCAGGGTGTAGCTAGAGTCTCTTTTGACTTGTTAGAAATCAGAAGGTGTTCGGCTGCATGTTCACTGGAAAAGAACACCTGAGAGCACAAACCTTGCGTTTCCATTTTAAAACCTCTATCCACGCTGCACTGAAGATACCTAAATAACACTGTTTTTGACTGGCCTCTAGTCACAGCAGGCAGCCCTCTGGAAAGAAAAGGAGTTTTCTCTAAGGAAACACGGTGCTTCCATAGCATGGGTGGGAGCTCCTCCTGTCATGCTCTAGAGCTACAGGGAAACTTGACGTGAGTACTTGACTCAAGCTAAGGCCTGAAAAGCCCTGCTGAAGCGAAAGCGTGTAGCAGTTTCCATTAGGTCGTATTCGCAGTTCTGCTCTACTTTAACGTTTCTTCACTTTTCTAGACACTAGGCACCCTCGTGTAGGCACCCTTTTGCCTACAAATACAGTGAGTACCAGCAGGCTCCTCTGCCCTTCTAAGAAACATCCAGGCCTAGTAAGCCTTTCCCAGTCAGTCAATGTATTCAGAGGGGAGGGCAACACACTGCACTCTTCCTTGGTAAAGCTAGATGTCCTCAGCGCTCCAACAGCTCCAGGGATTCTGTTCTCTCACGTCCTACATGCCATGGAAGTCTGCCTCATTGCCCTCATTGGAGCTACACTAAAAAACGCAATCTGCTTCGCCTTCCTTCTAGAAACTCTTACCCAAGGACCCCATACCTACAGGATAAAGGAGGCTTGCATTCCTACTGGAACCAAAGCAAAGTTTTTCCTGTTACACTGCAGGACTTTACAATAGGGTTAGGCCCGATAGCATACATAGAACGTTCCAAGGATGAAGGAGTTCGATACATGCAGAACACCCTGTGAAGAAAAGTTGATACAGCAAGGGACCAGGGTGTAGCTAGAGTCTCTTTTGACTTGTTAGAAATCAGAAGGTTTTCGGCTGCATGTTCACTGGAAAAGAACACCTGATGGCACAAACCTTGCATTTCCATTTTAAAAGCTCTATCCTTGCTGCACTGAAGATACCTAAATAACACTGTTTTTGACTGGCCTCTAGTCACTGCAGGCAGCCCTCTGGAAAGAAAAGGAGTTTTCTCTAAGAAAACACGGTGCTTCCATAGCATGGGTGGGAGCTCCTCCTGTCATTCTCTAGAGCTACAGGGAAACTTGACGTGAGTACTTGCCTCAAGCTAAGGCCTGAAAAGCCCTGCTGAAGCAAAAGCGCGTAGCAGTTTCCATTAGGTCGTATTCGCAGTTCTGCTCTACTTTAACGTTTCTTCACTTTTCCTGACACTAGGCACCCTCGTGTAGGCACCCTTTTTCTTGCAAATACAGTGAGTACCAGCAGTCTCCTTTGCCCTTCCAGGACACATCCAGACATAAAAGCCTTTCCCAGTAACTCTACGTATTCAGAGTGTAGGGCAACTCGCTGCACCCTTCCTTAAGAAGCTAGGTCGACTCAGCTCTTCAACAGCTCCAGGGATTCTGTTCTCGCACGTCCTACATGCCATGGAAGTCTGCCTCATTGCCCTCATTGGACCTACACTAAGAAACACAATCTGCTTCGCAGTCCTCTAGGAACTCTGACCCAAGGACCCCATACCTACAAGAGAAAGGAGGCTTGCATTCCTACTGCAACCAAAGCACAGTTTTTCCTGGTACACTGCAGGGCTTGAAAATAGGCTTAGGCCTGATAGCATACATAGAACTTTCCAAGAATGAGGGCGTTCGATACATGCAGAACACCCTGTGAAGAAAAGTTGATTCAGCAAGGGACAAGTGTGTAGCTAGAGTCTCTTTTGACTTGTTAGAAATCAGAAGGTGTTCGGCTGCATGTTCACTGGAAAAGAACACCTGAGAGCACAAACCTTGCTTTCCCAGTTGAAAAGTTCTATCCACGCTGCACTGAAGATACCTAAGTAACACTGTTTTTGACTGGCCTCTAGTCACTGCAGGCAGCCCTCTGGAAAGAAAAGGAGTTTTCTCTAAGGAAACAAGGTGCTTCCATAGCATGGGTGGGAGCTCCTCCTGTCATGCTCTAGAGCTACAGGGAAACTTGACGTGAGTACTTGCCTCAAGCTAAGGCCTGAAAAGCCCTCCTGAAGCGAAAGCGCTTAGCAGTTTCCATTAGGTCGTATTCGCAGTTCTGCTCTACTTTAACGTTTCTTCACTTTTCCTGACACTAGGCACCCTCGTGTAGGCACCCTTTTTCTTGCAAATACAGTGAGTACCAGCAGTCTCCTTTGCCCTTCCAGGACACATCCAGACATAAAAGCCTTTCCCAGTAACTCTACGTATTCAGAGTGTAGGGCAACTCGCTGCACCCTTCCTTAAGAAGCTAGGTGGACTCAGATCTTCAACAGCTCCAGGGATTCTGTTCTCGCACGTCCTACATGCCATGGAAGTCTGCCTCATTGCCCTCATTGGACCTACACTAAAAAAAGCAATCTGCTTCGCCTTCCTTCTAGGAACTCTTACCCAAGGACACCATACCTACAGGTTAAAGAGGCTTGCATTCCTACTGGAACCAAAGCAAATATTTTCCTGTTACACTGCAGGACTTTAGAATAGGGTTAGGCCCGATAGCATACATAGAACGTTCCAAGGATGAGGGAGTTCGATACATGCAGAACACCCTGTGAAGAAAAGTTGATTCAGCAAGGGACAAGTGTGTAGCTAGAGTCTCTTTTGACTTGTTAGAAATCAGAAGGTGTTCGGCTGCATGTTCACTGGAAAAGAACACCTGAGAGCACAAACCTTGCGTTTCCATTTTAAAACCTCTA
Source organism: Eschrichtius robustus (assembly GCF_028021215.1). Lineage (NCBI taxonomy): Eukaryota > Metazoa > Chordata > Mammalia > Artiodactyla > Eschrichtiidae > Eschrichtius > Eschrichtius robustus. The sequence continues at coordinate 37,568,465 of NC_090844.1, read as the reverse complement.
TCCACGCTGCACTGAAGATACCTAAATAACACTGTTTTTGACTGGCCTCTAGTCACTGCAGGCAGCCCTCTGGAAAGAAAAGGAGTTTTCTCTAAGGAAACACGGTGCTTCCATAGCATGGGTGGGAGCTCCTCCTGTCATGCTCTAGAGCTACAGGGAAACTTGACGTGAGTACTTGCCTCAAGCTAAGGCCTGAAAAGCCCTGCTGAAGCGAAAGTGCTTAACAGTTTCCATTAGGTCGTATTCGCAGTTCTGCTATACTTTAACGTTTCTTCACTTTTCTAGACACTAGGCACCCTCGTGTAGGCACCCTTTTTCTTGCAAATACAGTGAGTACCAGCAGTCTCCTTTGCCCTTCCAGGACACATCCAGACATAAAAGCCTTTCCCAGTAACTCTACGTATTCAGAGTGTAGGGCAACTCGCTGCACCCTTCCTTAAGAAGCTAGGTGGACTCAGCTCTTCAACAGCTCCAGGGATTCTGTTCTCGCACGTCCTACATGCCATGGAAGTCTGCCTCATTGCCCTCATTGGACCTACACTAAGAAACACAATCTGCTTCGCCGTCCTCTAGGAACTCTGACCCAAGGACCCCATACCTACAGGAGAAAGGAGGCTTGCATTCCTACTGCAACCAAAGCACAGTTTTTCCTGGTACACTGCAGGGCTTGAAAATAGGCTTAGGCCTGATAGCATACATACAACTTTCCAAGAATGAGGGCCTTCGATACATGTAGAACACCCTATGAAGTAAAGTTGATTCAGCAAGGGACAAGGGTGTAGCTAGAGTCTCTTTTGACTTGTAAGAATTCAGAAGGGTTTTGGCTGCATGTTCACCGGAATAGAAGACCTGATGGCACAAGCCTTGCTTTCCCATTTTAAATCACTATCCATGCTAGCCTGAAGATCCCTAAATAACACTGTTTTTGACTGGCCTCTAGTCACTGTAGGGAGCCCTCTGGAAAGAAAAGGCGTTTTCTCTAAGGAAACACGGTGCTTCCATAGCATGTCGGGGAGCTCCTCCTGTCATGCTCTAGAGCTACAGGGAAACTTGACGTGAGTACTTGCCTCAAGCTAAGGCCTGAAAAGCCCTCCTGAAGCGAAAGCGCTTAGCAGTTTCCACTAGGTCGTATTCGCAGTTCTGCTATACTTTAACTTTTCTTCACTTTTCTAGACACTAGGCACCCTCGTGTAGGCACCCTTTTGCCTACAAATACAGTGAGTACCAGCAGGCTCCTCTGCCCTTCTAAGAAACATCCAGGCCTAGTAGCCTTTCCCAGTCAGTCAATGTATTCAGAGGGTAGGGAAACACACTGCACTCTTCCTTGGTAAAGCTAGATGTCCTCAGCGCTCCAACAGCTCCAGGGATTCTGTTCTCTCACGTCCTACATGCCATGGAAGTCTGCCTCATTGCCCTCATTGGAGCTACACTAAAAAACGCAATCTGCTTCGCCTTCCTTCTAGAAACTCTTACCCAAGGACCCCATACCTACAGGATAAAGGAGGCTTGCATTCCTACTGGAACCAAAGCAAAGTTTTTCCTGTTACACTGCAGGACTTTACAATAGGGTTAGGCCCGATAGCATACATAGAACGTTCCAAGGATGAAGGAGTTCGATACATGCAGAACACCCTGTGAAGAAAAGTTGATACAGCAAGGGACCAGGGTGTAGCTAGAGTCTCTTTTGACTTGTTAGAAATCAGAAGGTGTTCGGCTGCATGTTCACTGGAAAAGAACACCTGATGGCACAAACCTTGCGTTTCCATTTTAAAAGCTCTATCCATGCTGCACTGAAGATACCTAAATAACACTGTTTTTGACTGGCCTCTAGTCACTGCAGGCAGCCCTCTGGAAAGAAAAGGAGTTTTCTCTAAGAAAACACGGTGCTTCCATAGCATGGCTGGGAGCTCCTCCTGTCATGCTCTAGAGCTACAGCGAAACTTGACGTGAGTACTTGCCTCAAGCTAAGGCCTGAAAAGCCCTGCTGAAGCGAAAGCGCTTAGCAGTTTCCATTAGGTCGTATTCGCAGTTCTGCTCTGCTTTAACGTTTCTTCACTTTTCCTGACACTAGGCACCCTCGTGTAGGCACCCTTTTTCTTGCAAATACAGTGAGTACCAGCAGTCTCCTTTCCCCTTCCAGGACACATCCAGACATAAAAGCCTTTCCCAGTAACTCTACGTATTCAGAGTGTAGGGCAACTCGCTGCACCCTTCCTTAAGAAGCTAGGTGGACTCAGCTCTTCAACAGCTCCAGGGATTCTGTTCTCGCACGTCCTACATGCCATGGAAGTCTGCCTCATTGCCCTCATTGGACCTACACTAAGAAACACAATCTGCTTCGCCGTCCTCTAGGAACTCTGACCCAAGGACCCCATACCTACAGGAGAAAGGAGGCTTGCATTCCTACTGCAACCAAAGCACAGTTTTTCCTGGTACACTGCAGGGCTTTAAAATAGGCTTAGGCCTGATAGCATACATAGAACTTTCCAAGAATGAGGGCGTTCGATACATGCAGAACACCCTGTGAAGAAAAGTTGATTCAGCAAGGGACAAGGGTGTAGCTAGAGTCTCTTTGGACTTGTTAGAAATCAGAAGGTGTTCGGCTGCATGTTCACTGGAAAAGAACACCTGAGAGCACAAACCTTGCTTTCCCAGTTGAAAAGCTCTATCCACGCTGCACTGAAGATACCTAAATAACACTGTTTTTGACTGGCCTCTAGTCACTGCAGGCAGCCCTCTGGAAAGAAAAGGAGTTTTCTCTAAGGAAACACGGTACTTCCATAGCATGGGTGGGAGCTCCTCCTGTCATGCTCTAGAGCTACAGGGAAACTTGAGGTGAGTACTTGCCTCAAGCTAAGGCCTGAAAAGCCCTCCTGAAGCGAAAGCGCATAGCAGTTTCCATTAGGTCGTATTCGCAGTTCTGCTCTACTTTAACGTTTCTTCACTTTTCCTGACACTAGGCACCCTCGTGTAGGCACCCTTTTTCTTGCAAATACAGTGAGTACCAGCAGTCTCCTTTGCCCTTCCAGGACACATCCAGACATAAAAGCCTTTCCCAGTAACTCTACGTATTCAGAGTGTAGGGCAACTCGCTGCACCCTTCCTTAAGAAGCTAGATGTCCTCAGCTCTTCAACAGCTCCAGGGATTCTGTTCTCGCACGTCCTACATGCCATGGAAGTCTGCCTCATTGCCCTCATTGGAGCTACACTAAAAAACGCAATCTGCTTCACCTTCCTTCTAGAAACTCTTACCCAAGGACCCCATACCTACAGGATAAAGGAGGCTTGCATTCCTACTGGAACCAAAGCAAAGTTTTTCCTGTTACACTGCAGGACTTTACAATAGGGTTAGGCCCGATAGCATACATAGAACGTTCCAAGGATGAAGGAGTTCGATACATGCAGAACACCCTGTGAAGAAAAGTTGATACAGCAAGGGACCAGGGTGTAGCTAGAGTCTCTTTTGACTTGTTAGAAATCAGAAGGTGTTCGGCTGCATGTTCACTGGAAAAGAACACCTGATGGCACAAACCTTGCGTTTCCATTTTAAAAGCTCTATCCATGCTGCACTGAAGATACCTAAATAACACTGTTTTTGACTGGCCTCTAGTCACTGCAGGCAGCCCTCTGGAAAGAAAAGGAGTTTTCTCTAAGAAAACACGGTGCTTCCATAGCATGGGTGGGAGCTCCTCCTGTCATGCTCTAGAGCTACAGGGAAACTTGACGTGAGTACTTGCCTCAAGCTAAGGCCTGAAAAGCCCTGCTGAAGCGAAAGCGCTTAGCAGTTTCCATTAGGTCGTATTCGCAGTTCTGCTCTACTTTAACGTTTCTTCACTTTTCCTGACACTAGGCACCCTCGTGTAGGCACCCTTTTTCTTGCAAATACAGTGAGTACCAGCAGTCTCCTTTCCCCTTCCAGGACACATCCAGACATAAAAGCCTTTCCCAGTAACTCTACGTATTCAGAGTGTAGGGCAACTCGCTGCACCCTTCCTTAAGAAGCTAGGTGGACTCAGCTCTTCAACAGCTCCAGGGATTCTGTTCTCGCACGTCCTACATGCCATGGAAGTCTGCCTCATTGCCCTCATTGGACCTACACTAAGAAACACAATCTGCTTCGCCGTCCTCTAGGAACTCTGACCCAAGGACCCCATACCTACAGGAGAAAGGAGGCTTGCATTCCTACTGCAACCAAAGCACAGTTTTTCCTGGTACACTGCAGGGCTTTAAAATAGGCTTAGGCCTGATAGCATACATAGAACTTTCCAAGAATGAGGGCGTTCGACACATGCAGAACACCCTGTGAAGAAAAGTTGATTCAGCAAGGGACAAGGGTGTAGCTAGAGTCTCTTTTGACTTGTTAGAAATCAGAAGATGTTCGGCTGCATGTTCACTGGAAAAGAACACCTGAGAGCACAAACCTTGCTTTCCCAGTTGAAAAGTTCTATCCACGCTGCACTGAAGATACCTAAATAACACTGTTTTTGACTGGCCTCTAGTCACTGCAGGCAGCCCTCTGGAAAGAAAAGGAGTTTTCTCTAAGGAAACACGGTGCTTCCATAGCATGGGTGGGAGCTCCTCCTGTCATGCTCTAGAGCTACAGGGAAACTTGACGTGAGTACTTGCCTCAAGCTAAGGCCTGAAAAGCCCTCCTGAAGCGAAAGCGCTTAGCAGTTTCCATTAGGTCGTATTCGCAGTTCTGCTCTACTTTAACGTTTCTTCACTTTTCCTGACACTAGGCACCCTCGTGTAGGCACCCTTTTTCTTGCAAATACAGTGAGTACCAGCAGTCTCCTTTGCCCTTCCAGGACACATCCAGACATAAAAGCCTTTCCCAGTAACTCTACGTATTCAGAGTGTAGGGCAACTCGCTGCACCCTTCCTTAAGAAGCTAGGTGGACTCAGATCTTCAACAGCTCCAGGGATTCTGTTCTCGCACGTCCTACATGCCATGGAAGTCTGCCTCATTGCCCTCATTGGACCTACACTAAAAAAAGCAATCTGCTTCGCCTTCCTTCTAGGAACTCTTACCCAAGGACACCATACCTACAGGTTAAAGAGGCTTGCATTCCTACTGGAACCAAAGCAAATATTTTCCTGTTACACTGCAGGACTTTAGAATAGGGTTAGGCCCGATAGCATACATAGAACGTTCCAAGGATGAGGGAGTTCGATACATGCAGAACACCCTGTGAAGAAAAGTTGATTCAGCAAGGGACAAGTGTGTAGCTAGAGTCTCTTTTGACTTGTTAGAAATCAGAAGGTGTTCGGCTGCATGTTCACTGGAAAAGAACACCTGAGAGCACAAACCTTGCGTTTCCATTTTAAAACCTCTATCCACGCTGCACTGAAGATACCTAAATAACACTGTTTTTGACTGGCCTCTAGTCACTGCAGGCAGCCCTCTGGAAAGAAAAGGAGTTTTCTCTAAGGAAACACGGTACTTCCATAGCATGGGTGGGAGCTCCTCCTGTCATGCTCTAGAGCTACAGGGAAACTTGACGTGAGTACTTGCCTCAAGCTAAGGCCTGAAAAGCCCTGCTGAAGCGAAAGTGCTTAACAGTTTCCATTAGGTCGTATTCGCAGTTCTGCTATACTTTAACGTTTCTTCACTTTTCTAGACACTAGGCACCCTCGTGTAGGCACCCTTTTTCTTGCAAATACAGTGAGTACCAGCAGTCTCCTTTGCCCTTCCAGGACACATCCAGACATAAAAGCCTTTCCCAGTAACTCTACGTATTCAGAGTGTAGGGCAACTCGCTGCACCCTTCCTTAAGAAGCTAGGTGGACTCAGCTCTTCAACAGCTCCAGGGATTCTGTTCTCGCACGTCCTACATGCCATGGAAGTCTGCCTCATTGCCCTCATTGGACCTACACTAAGAAACACAATCTGCTTCGCCGTCCTCTAGGAACTCTGACCCAAGGACCCCATACCTACAGGAGAAAGGAGGCTTGCATTCCTACTGCAACCAAAGCACAGTTTTTCCTGGTACACTGCAGGGCTTGAAAATAGGCTTAGGCCTGATAGCATACATAGAACTTTCCAAGAATGAGGGCGTTCGATACATGTAGAACACCCTGTGAAGAAAAGTTGATTCAACAAGGGACAAGGGTGTAGCTAGAGTCTCTTTTGACTTGTAAGAATTCAGAAGGGTTTTGGCTGCATGTTCACTGGAATAGAAGACCTGATGGCACAAGCCTTGCTTTCCCATTTTAAATCACTATCCATGCTAGCCTGAAGATCCCTAAATAACACTGTTTTTGACTGGCCTCTAGTCACTGTAGGGAGCCCTCTGGAAAAAAAGGCGTTTTCTCTAAGGAAACACGGTGCTTCCATAGCATGTGGGGGAGCTCCTCCTGTCATGCTCTAGAGCTACAGGGAAACTTGACGTGAGTACTTGCCTCAAGCTAAGGCCTGAAAAGCCCTCCTGAAGCGAAAGCGCTTAGCAGTTTCCACTAGGTCGTATTCGCAGTTCTGCTCTACTTTAACGTTTCTTCACTTTTCCTGACACTAGGCACCCTCGTGTAGGCACCCTTTTTCTTGCAAATACAGTGAGTACCAGCAGTCTCCTTTGCCCTTCCAGGACACATCCAGACATAAAAGCCTTTCCCAGTAACTCTACGTATTCAGAGTGTAGGGCAACTCGCTGCACCCTTCCTTAAGAAGCTAGGTGGACTCAGCTCTTCAACAGCTCCAGGGATTCTGTTCTCGCACATCCTACATGCCATGGAAGTCTGCCTCATTGCCCTCATTGGACCTACACTAAAAAAAGCAATGTGCTTCGCCTTCCTTCTAGGAACTCTTACCCAAGGACACCATACCTACAGGTTAAAGAGGCTTGCATTCCTACTGGAACCAAAGCAAATATTTTCCTGTTACACTGCAGGACTTTAGAATAGGGTTAGGCCCGATAGCATACATAGAACGTTCCAAGGATGAGGGAGTTCGATACATGCAGAACACCCTGTGAAGAAAAGTTGATTCAGCAAGGGACAAGTGTGTAGCTAGAGTCTCTTTTGACTTGTTAGAAATCAGAAGGTGTTCGGCTGCATGTTCACTGGAAAAGAACACCTGAGAGCACAAACCTTGCGTTTCCATTTTAAAACCTCTATCCACGCTGCACTGAAGATACCTAAATAACACTGTTTTTGACTGGCCTCTAGTCACTGCAGGCAGCCCTCTGGAAAGAAAAGGAGTTTTCTCTAAGGAAACACGGTGCTTCCATAGCATGGGTGGGAGCTCCTCCTGTCATGCTCTAGAGCTACAGGGAAACTTGACGTGAGTACTTGCCTCAAGCTAAGGCCTGAAAAGCCCTGCTGAAGCGAAAGTGCTTAACAGTTTCCATTAGGTCGTATTCGCAGTTCTGCTATACTTTAACGTTTCTTCACTTTTCTAGACACTAGGCACCCTCGTGTAGGCACCCTTTTTCTTGCAAATACAGTGAGTACCAGCAGTCTCCTTTGCCCTTCCAGGACACATCCAGACATAAAAGCCTTTCCCAGTAACTCTACGTATTCAGAGTGTAGGGCAACTCGCTGCACCCTTCCTTAAGAAGCTAGGTGGACTCAGCTCTTCAACAGCTCCAGGGATTCTGTTCTCGCACGTCCTACATGCCATGGAAGTCTGCCTCATTGCCCTCATTGGACCTACACTAAGAAACACAATCTGCTTCGCCGTCCTCTAGGAACTCTGACCCAAGGACCCCATACCTACAGGAGAAAGGAGGCTTGCATTCCTACTGCAACCAAAGCACAGTTTTTCCTGGTACACTGCAGGGCTTGAAAATAGGCTTAGGCCTGATAGCATACATAGAACTTTCCAAGAATGAGGGCGTTCGATACATGTAGAACACCCTGTGAAGAAAAGTTGATTCAGCAAGGGACAAGGGTGTAGCTAGAGTCTCTTTTGACTTGTAAGAATTCAGAAGGGTTTTGGCTGCATGTTCACCGGAATAGAAGACCTGATGGCACAAGCCTTGCTTTCCCATTTTAAATCACTATCCATGCTAGCCTGAAGATCCCTAAATAACACTGTTTTTGACTGGCCTCTAGTCACTGTAGGGAGCCCTCTGGAAAAAAAGGCGTTTTCTCTAAGGAAACACGGTGCTTCCATAGCATGTGGGGGAGCTCCTCCTGTCATGCTCTAGAGCTACAGGGAAACTTGACGTGAGTACTTGCCTCAAGCTAAGGCCTGAAAAGCCCTCCTGAAGCGAAAGCGCTTAGCAGTTTCCACTAGGTCGTATTCGCAGTTCTGCTCTACTTTAACGTTTCTTCACTTTTCCTGACACTAGGCACCCTCGTGTAGGCACCCTTTTTCTTGCAAATACAGTGAGTACCAGCAGTCTCCTTTGCCCTTCCAGGACACATCCAGACATAAAAGCCTTTCCCAGTAACTCTACGTATTCAGAGTGTAGGGCAACTCGCTGCACCCTTCCTTAAGAAGCTAGGTGGACTCAGCTCTTCAACAGCTCCAGGGATTCTGTTCTCGCACATCCTACATGCCATGGAAGTCTGCCTCATTGCCCTCATTGGACCTACACTAAAATAAGCAATCTGCTTCGCCTTCCTTCTAGGAACTCTTACCCAAGGACACCATACCTACAGGTTAAAGAGGCTTGCATTCCTACTGGAACCAAAGCAAATATTTTCCTGTTACACTGCAGGACTTTAGAATAGGGTTAGGCCCGATAGCATACATAGAACGTTCCAAGGATGAGGGAGTTCGATACATGCAGAACACCCTGTGAAGAAAAGTTGATTCAGCAAGGGACCAGGGTGTAGCTAGAGTCTCTTTTGACTTGTTAGAAATCAGAAGGTGTTCGGCTGCATGTTCACTGGAAAAGAACACCTGAGAGCACAAACCTTGCGTTTCCATTTTAAAACCTCTATCCACGCTGCACTGAAGATACCTAAATAACACTGTTTTTGACTGGCCTCTAGTCACTGCAGGCAGCCCTCTGGAAAGAAAAGGAGTTTTCTCTAAGTAAACACGGTGCTTCCATAGCATGGGTGGGAGCTCCTCCTGTCATGCTCTAGAGCTACAGGGAAACTTGACGTGAGTACTTGCCTCAAGCTAAGGCCTGAAAAGCCCTGCTGAAGCGAAAGTGCTTAACAGTTTCCATTAGGTCGTATTCGCAGTTCTGCTCTACTTTAACGTTTCTTCACTTTTCTAGACACTAGGCACCCTCGTGTAGGCACCCTTTTGCCTACAAATACAGTGAGTACCAGCAGGCTCCTCTGCCCTTCTAAGAAACATCCAGGCCTAGTAGCCTTTCCCAGTCAGTCAATGTATTCAGAGGGGAGGGCAACACACTGCACTCTTCCTTGGTAAAGCTAGATGTCCTCAGCGCTCCAAGAGCTCCAGGGATTCTGTTCTCTCACGTCCTACATGCCATGGAAGTCTGCCTCATTGCCCTCATTGGAGCTACACTAAAAAACGCAATCTGCTTCGCCTTCCTTCTACAAACTCTTACCCAAGGACCCCATACCTACAGGATAAAGGAGGCTTGCATTTCTACTGGAACCAAAGCAAAGTTTTTCCTGTTACACTGCAGGACTTTACAATAGGGTTAGGCCCGATAGCATACATAGAACGTTCCAAGGATGAGGGAGTTCGATACATGCAGAACACCCTGTGAAGAAAAGTTGATTCAGCAAGGGACCAGGGTGTAGCTAGAGTCTCTTTTGACTTGTTAGAAATCAGAAGGTGTTCGGCTGCATGTTCACTGGAAAAGAACACCTGAGAGCACAAACCTTGCGTTTCCATTTTAAAACCTCTATCCACGCTGCACTGAAGATACCTAAATAACACTGTTTTTGACTGGCCTCTAGTCACTGCAGGCAGCCCTCTGGAAAGAAAAGGAGTTTTCTCTAAGTAAACACGGTGCTTCCATAGCATGGGTGGGAGCTCCTCCTGTCATGCTCTAGAGCTACAGGGAAACTTGACGTGAGTACTTGCCTCAAGCTAAGGCCTGAAAAGCCCTGCTGAAGCGAAAGTGCTTAACAGTTTCCATTAGGTCGTATTCGCAGTTCTGCTCTACTTTAACGTTTCTTCACTTTTCTAGACACTAGGCACCCTCGTGTAGGCACCCTTTTGCCTACAAATACAGTGAGTACCAGCAGGCTCCTCTGCCCTTCTAAGAAACATCCAGGCCTAGTAGCCTTTCCCACTCAGTCAATGTATTCAGAGGGGAGGGCAACACACTGCACTCTTCCTTGGTAAAGCTAGATGTCCTCAGCGCTCCAAGAGCTCCAGGGATTCTGTTCTCTCACGTCCTACATGCCATGGAAGTCTGCCTCATTGCCCTCATTGGAGCTACACTAAAAAACGCAATCTGCTTCGCCTTCCTTCTACAAACTCTTACCCAAGGACCCCATACCTACAGGATAAAGGAGGCTTGCATTTCTACTGGAACCAAAGCAAAGTTTTTCCTGTTACACTGCAGGACTTTACAATAGGGTTAGGCCCGATAGCATACATAGAACGTTCCAAGGATGAAGGAGTTCGATACATGCAGAACACCCTGTGAAGAAAAGTTGATACAGCAAGGGACCAGGGTGTAGCTAGAGTCTCTTTTGACTTGTTAGAAATCAGAAGGTGTTCGGCTGCATGTTCATTGGAAAAGAACACCTGATGGCACAAACCTTGCGTTTCCATTTTAAAAGCTCTATCCATGCTGCATTGAAGATACCTAAATAACACTGTTTTTGACTGGCCTCCAGACACTGCAGGCAGCCCTCTGGAAAGAAAATGAGTTTTCTCTAAGAAAACACGGTGCTTCCATAGCATGGGTGGGAGCTCCTCCTGTCATGCTCTAGAGCTACAGGGAAACTTGACGTGAGTACTTGCCTCAGGCTAAGGCCTGAAAAGCCCTGCTGAAGCGAAAGCGCTTAGCAGTTTCCATTAGGTCGTATTCGCAGTTCTGCTCTGCTTTAACGTTTCTTCACTTTTCCTGACACTAGGCACCCTCGTGTAGGCACCCTTTTTCTTGCAAATACAGTGAGTACCAGCAGTCTCCTTTCCCCTTCCAGGACACATCCAGACATAAAAGCCTTTCCCAGTAACTCTACGTATTCAGAGTGTAGGGCAACTCGCTGCACCCTTCCTTAAGAAGCTAGGTGGACTCAGCTCTTCAACAGCTCCAGGGATTCTGTTCTCGCACGTCCTACATGCCATGGAAGTCTGCCTCATTGCCCTCATTGGACCTACACTAAGAAACACAATCTGCTTCGCCGTCCTCTAGGAACTCTGACCCAAGGACCCCATACCTACAGGAGAAAGGAGGCTTGCATTCCTACTGCAACCAAAGCACAGTTTTTCCTGGTACACTGCAGGGCTTTAAAATAGGCTTAGGCCTGATAGCATACATAGAACTTTCCAAGAATGAGGGCGTTCGATACATGCAGAACACCCTGTGAAGAAAAGTTGATTCAGCAAGGGACAAGGGTGTAGCTAGAGTCTCTTTTGACTTGTTAGAAATCAGAAGATGTTCGGCTGCATGTTCACTGGAAAAGAACACCTGAGAGCACAAACCTTGCTTTCCCAGTTGAAAAGTTCTATCCACGCTGCACTGAAGATACCTAAATAACACTGTTTTTGACTGGCCTCTAGTCACTGCAGGCAGCCCTCTGGAAAGAAAAGGAGTTTTCTCTAAGGAAACACGGTGCTTCCATAGCATGGGTGGGAGCTCCTCCTGTCATGCTCTAGAGCTACAGGGAAACTTGACGTGAGTACTTGCCTCAAGCTAAGGCCTGAAAAGCCCTCCTGAAGCGAAAGCGCTTAGCAGTTTCCATTAGGTCGTATTCGCAGTTCTGCTCTACTTTAACGTTTCTTCACTTTTCCTGACACTAGGCACCCTCGTGTAGGCACCCTTTTTCTTGCAAATACAGTGAGTACCAGCAGTCTCCTTTGCCCTTCCAGGACACATCCAGACATAAAAGCCTTTCCCAGTAACTCTACGTATTCAGAGTGTAGGGCAACTCGCTGCACCCTTCCTTAAGAAGCTAGATGTCCTCAGCTCTTCAACAGCTCCAGGGATTCTGTTCTCGCACGTCCTACATGCCATGGAAGTCTGCCTCATTGCCCTCATTGGAGCTACACTAAAAAACGCAATCTGCTTCACCTTCCTTCTAGAAACTCTTACCCAAGGACCCCATACCTACAGGATAAAGGAGGCTTGCATTCCTACTGGAACCAAAGCAAAGTTTTTCCTGTTACACTGCAGGACTTTACAATAGGGTTAGGCCCGATAGCATACATAGAACGTTCCAAGGATGAAGGAGTTCGATACATGCAGAACACCCTGTGAAGAAAAGTTGATACAGCAAGGGACCAGGGTGTAGCTAGAGTCTCTTTTGACTTGTTAGAAATCAGAAGGTGTTCGGCTGCATGTTCACTGGAAAAGAACACCTGATGGCACAAACCTTGCGTTTCCATTTTAAAAGCTCTATCCATGCTGCACTGAAGATACCTAAATAACACTGTTTTTGACTGGCCTCTAGTCACTGCAGGCAGCCCTCTGGAAAGAAAAGGAGTTTTCTCTAAGAAAACACGGTGCTTCCATAGCATGGGTGGGAGCTCCTCCTGTCATGCTCTAGAGCTACAGGGAAACTTGACGTGAGTACTTGCCTCAAGCTAAGGCCTGAAAAGCCCTGCTGAAGCGAAAGCGCTTAGCAGTTTCCATTAGGTCGTATTCGCAGTTCTGCTCTACTTTAACGTTTCTTCACTTTTCCTGACACTAGGCACCCTCGTGTAGGCACCCTTTTTCTTGCAAATACAGTGAGTACCAGCAGTCTCCTTTCCCCTTCCAGGACACATCCAGACATAAAAGCCTTTCCCAGTAACTCTACGTATTCAGAGTGTAGGGCAACTCGCTGCACCCTTCCTTAAGAAGCTAGGTGGACTCAGCTCTTCAACAGCTCCAGGGATTCTGTTCTCGCACGTCCTACATGCCATGGAAGTCTGCCTCATTGCCCTCATTGGACCTACACTAAGAAACACAATCTGCTTCGCCGTCCTCTAGGAACTCTGACCCAAGGACCCCATACCTACAGGAGAAAGGAGGCTTGCATTCCTACTGCAACCAAAGCACAGTTTTTCCTGGTACACTGCAGGGCTTTAAAATAGGCTTAGGCCTGATAGCATACATAGAACTTTCCAAGAATGAGGGCGTTCGATACATGCAGAACACCCTGTGAAGAAAAGTTGATTCAGCAAGGGACAAGGGTGTAGCTAGAGTCTCTTTTGACTTGTTAGAAATCAGAAGATGTTCGGCTGCATGTTCACTGGAAAAGAACACCTGAGAGCACAAACCTTGCTTTCCCAGTTGAAAAGTTCTATCCACGCTGCACTGAAGATACCTAAATAACACTGTTTTTGACTGGCCTCTAGTCACTGCAGGCAGCCCTCTGGAAAGAAAAGGAGTTTTCTCTAAGGAAACACGGTGCTTCCATAGCATGGGTGGGAGCTCCTCCTGTCATGCTCTAGAGCTACAGGGAAACTTGACGTGAGTACTTGCCTCAAGCTAAGGCCTGAAAAGCCCTCCTGAAGCGAAAGCGCTTAGCAGTTTCCATTAGGTCGTATTCGCAGTTCTGCTCTACTTTAACGTTTCTTCACTTTTCCTGACACTAGGCACCCTCGTGTAGGCACCCTTTTTCTTGCAAATACAGTGAGTACCAGCAGTCTCCTTTGCCCTTCCAGGACACATCCAGACATAAAAGCCTTTCCCAGTAACTCTACGTATTCAGAGTGTAGGGCAACTCGCTGCACCCTTCCTTAAGAAGCTAGATGTCCTCAGCTCTTCAACAGCTCCAGGGATTCTGTTCTCGCACGTCCTACATGCCATGGAAGTCTGCCTCATTGCCCTCATTGGAGCTACACTAAAAAACGCAATCTGCTTCACCTTCCTTCTAGAAACTCTTACCCAAGGACCCCATACCTACAGGATAAAGGAGGCTTGCATTCCTACTGGAACCAAAGCAAAGTTTTTCCTGTTACACTGCAGGACTTTACAATAGGGTTAGGCCCGATAGCATACATAGAACGTTCCAAGGATGAAGGAGTTCGATACATGCAGAACACCCTGTGAAGAAAAGTTGATACAGCAAGGGACCAGGGTGTAGCTAGAGTCTCTTTTGACTTGTTAGAAATCAGAAGGTGTTCGGCTGCATGTTCACTGGAAAAGAACACCTGATGGCACAAACCTTGCGTTTCCATTTTAAAAGCTCTATCCATGCTGCACTGAAGATACCTAAATAACACTGTTTTTGACTGGCCTCTAGTCACTGCAGGCAGCCCTCTGGAAAGAAAAGGAGTTTTCTCTAAGAAAACACGGTGCTTCCATAGCATGGGTGGGAGCTCCTCCTGTCATGCTCTAGAGCTACAGGGAAACTTGACGTGAGTACTTGCCTCAAGCTAAGGCCTGAAAAGCCCTGCTGAAGCGAAAGCGCTTAGCAGTTTCCATTAGGTCGTATTCGCAGTTCTGCTCTACTTTAACGTTTCTTCACTTTTCCTGACACTAGGCACCCTCGTGTAGGCACCCTTTTTCTTGCAAATACAGTGAGTACCAGCAGTCTCCTTTCCCCTTCCAGGACACATCCAGACATAAAAGCCTTTCCCAGTAACTCTACGTATTCAGAGTGTAGGGCAACTCGCTGCACCCTTCCTTAAGAAGCTAGGTGGACTCAGCTCTTCAACAGCTCCAGGGATTCTGTTCTCGCACGTCCTACATGCCATGGAAGTCTGCCTCATTGCCCTCATTGGACCTACACTAAGAAACACAATCTGCTTCGCCGTCCTCTAGGAACTCTGACCCAAGGACCCCATACCTACAGGAGAAAGGAGGCTTGCATTCCTACTGCAACCAAAGCACAGTTTTTCCTGGTACACTGCAGGGCTTTAAAATAGGCTTAGGCCTGATAGCATACATAGAACTTTCCAAGAATGAGGGCGTTCGATACATGCAGAACACCCTGTGAAGAAAAGTTGATTCAGCAAGGGACAAGGGTGTAGCTAGAGTCTCTTTTGACTTGTTAGAAATCAGAAGATGTTCGGCTGCATGTTCACTGGAAAAGAACACCTGAGAGCACAAACCTTGCTTTCCCAGTTGAAAAGTTCTATCCACGCTGCACTGAAGATACCTAAATAACACTGTTTTTGACTGGCCTCTAGTCACTGCAGGCAGCCCTCTGGAAAGAAAAGGAGTTTTCTCTAAGGAAACACGGTGCTTCCATAGCATGGGTGGGAGCTCCTCCTGTCATGCTCTAGAGCTACAGGGAAACTTGACGTGAGTACTTGCCTCAAGCTAAGGCCTGAAAAGCCCTCCTGAAGCGAAAGCGCTTAGCAGTTTCCATTAGGTCGTATTCGCAGTTCTGCTCTACTTTAACGTTTCTTCACTTTTCCTGACACTAGGCACCCTCGTGTAGGCACCCTTTTTCTTGCAAATACAGTGAGTACCAGCAGTCTCCTTTGCCCTTCCAGGACACATCCAGACATAAAAGCCTTTCCCAGTAACTCTACGTATTCAGAGTGTAGGGCAACTCGCTGCACCCTTCCTTAAGAAGCTAGGTGGACTCAGATCTTCAACAGCTCCAGGGATTCTGTTCTCGCACGTCCTACATGCCATGGAAGTCTGCCTCATTGCCCTCATTGGACCTACACTAAAAAAAGCAATCTGCTTCGCCTTCCTTCTAGGAACTCTTACCCAAGGACACCATACCTACAGGTTAAAGAGGCTTGCATTCCTACTGGAACCAAAGCAAATATTTTCCTGTTACACTGCAGGACTTTAGAATAGGGTTAGGCCCGATAGCATACATAGAACGTTCCAAGGATGAGGGAGTTCGATACATGCAGAACACCCTGTGAAGAAAAGTTGATTCAGCAAGGGACAAGTGTGTAGCTAGAGTCTCTTTTGACTTGTTAGAAATCAGAAGGTGTTCGGCTGCATGTTCACTGGAAAAGAACACCTGAGAGCACAAACCTTGCGTTTCCATTTTAAAACCTCTATCCACGCTGCACTGAAGATACCTAAATAACACTGTTTTTGACTGGCCTCTAGTCACTGCAGGCAGCCCTCTGGAAAGAAAAGGAGTTTTCTCTAAGGAAACACGGTACTTCCATAGCATGGGTGGGAGCTCCTCCTGTCATGCTCTAGAGCTACAGGGAAACTTGACGTGAGTACTTGCCTCAAGCTAAGGCCTGAAAAGCCCTGCTGAAGCGAAAGTGCTTAACAGTTTCCATTAGGTCGTATTCGCAGTTCTGCTATACTTTAACGTTTCTTCACTTTTCTAGACACTAGGCACCCTCGTGTAGGCACCCTTTTTCTTGCAAATACAGTGAGTACCAGCAGTCTCCTTTGCCCTTCCAGGACACATCCAGACATAAAAGCCTTTCCCAGTAACTCTACGTATTCAGAGTGTAGGGCAACTCGCTGCACCCTTCCTTAAGAAGCTAGGTGGACTCAGCTCTTCAACAGCTCCAGGGATTCTGTTCTCGCACGTCCTACATGCCATGGAAGTCTGCCTCATTGCCCTCATTGGACCTACACTAAGAAACACAATCTGCTTCGCCGTCCTCTAGGAACTCTGACCCAAGGACCCCATACCTACAGGAGAAAGGAGGCTTGCATTCCTACTGCAACCAAAGCACAGTTTTTCCTGGTACACTGCAGGGCTTGAAAATAGGCTTAGGCCTGATAGCATACATAGAACTTTCCAAGAATGAGGGCGTTCGATACATGTAGAACACCCTGTGAAGAAAAGTTGATTCAACAAGGGACAAGGGTGTAGCTAGAGTCTCTTTTGACTTGTAAGAATTCAGAAGGGTTTTGGCTGCATGTTCACTGGAATAGAAGACCTGATGGCACAAGCCTTGCTTTCCCATTTTAAATCACTATCCATGCTAGCCTGAAGATCCCTAAATAACACTGTTTTTGACTGGCCTCTAGTCACTGTAGGGAGCCCTCTGGAAAAAAAGGCGTTTTCTTTAAGGAAACACGGTGCTTCCATAGCATGTGGGGGAGCTCCTCCTGTCATGCTCTAGAGCTACAGGGAAACTTGACGTGAGTACTTGCCTCAAGCTAAGGCCTGAAAAGCCCTCCTGAAGCGAAAGCGCTTAGCAGTTTCCACTAGGTCGTATTCGCAGTTCTGCTCTACTTTAACGTTTCTTCACTTTTCCTGACACTAGGCACCCTCGTGTAGGCACCCTTTTTCTTGCAAATACAGTGAGTACCAGCAGTCTCCTTTGCCCTTCCAGGACACATCCAGACATAAAAGCCTTTCCCAGTAACTCTACGTATTCAGAGTGTAGGGCAACTCGCTGCACCCTTCCTTAAGAAGCTAGGTGGACTCAGCTCTTCAACAGCTCCAGGGATTCTGTTCTCGCACATCCTACATGCCATGGAAGTCTGCCTCATTGCCCTCATTGGACCTACACTAAAAAAAGCAATGTGCTTCGCCTTCCTTCTAGGAACTCTTACCCAAGGACACCATACCTACAGGTTAAAGAGGCTTGCATTCCTACTGGAACCAAAGCAAATATTTTCCTGTTACACTGCAGGACTTTAGAATAGGGTTAGGCCCGATAGCATACATAGAACGTTCCAAGGATGAGGGAGTTCGATACATGCAGAACACCCTGTGAAGAAAAGTTGATTCAGCAAGGGACAAGTGTGTAGCTAGAGTCTCTTTTGACTTGTTAGAAATCAGAAGGTGTTCGGCTGCATGTTCACTGGAAAAGAACACCTGAGAGCACAAACCTTGCGTTTCCATTTTAAAACCTCTATCCACGCTGCACTGAAGATACCTAAATAACACTGTTTTTGACTGGCCTCTAGTCACTGCAGGCAGCCCTCTGGAAAGAAAAGGAGTTTTCTCTAAGGAAACACGGTGCTTCCATAGCATGGGTGGGAGCTCCTCCTGTCATGCTCTAGAGCTACAGGGAAACTTGACGTGAGTACTTGCCTCAAGCTAAGGCCTGAAAAGCCCTGCTGAAGCGAAAGTGCTTAACAGTTTCCATTAGGTCGTATTCGCAGTTCTGCTATACTTTAACGTTTCTTCACTTTTCTAGACACTAGGCACCCTCGTGTAGGCACCCTTTTTCTTGCAAATACAGTGAGTACCAGCAGTCTCCTTTGCCCTTCCAGGACACATCCAGACATAAAAGCCTTTCCCAGTAACTCTACGTATTCAGAGTGTAGGGCAACTCGCTGCACCCTTCCTTAAGAAGCTAGGTGGACTCAGCTCTTCAACAGCTCCAGGGATTCTGTTCTCGCACGTCCTACATGCCATGGAAGTCTGCCTCATTGCCCTCATTGGACCTACACTAAGAAACACAATCTGCTTCGCCGTCCTCTAGGAACTCTGACCCAAGGACCCCATACCTACAGGAGAAAGGAGGCTTGCATTCCTACTGCAACCAAAGCACAGTTTTTCCTGGTACACTGCAGGGCTTGAAAATAGGCTTAGGCCTGATAGCATACATAGAACTTTCCAAGAATGAGGGCGTTCGATACATGTAGAACACCCTGTGAAGAAAAGTTGATTCAGCAAGGGACAAGGGTGTAGCTAGAGTCTCTTTTGACTTGTAAGAATTCAGAAGGGTTTTGGCTGCATGTTCACCGGAATAGAAGACCTGATGGCACAAGCCTTGCTTTCCCATTTTAAATCACTATCCATGCTAGCCTGAAGATCCCTAAATAACACTGTTTTTGACTGGCCTCTAGTCACTGTAGGGAGCCCTCTGGAAAAAAAGGCGTTTTCTCTAAGGAAACACGGTGCTTCCATAGCATGTGGGGGAGCTCCTCCTGTCATGCTCTAGAGCTACAGGGAAACTTGACGTGAGTACTTGCCTCAAGCTAAGGCCTGAAAAGCCCTGCTGAAGCGAAAGTGCTTAACAGTTTCCATTAGGTCGTATTCGCAGTTCTGCTCTACTTTAACGTTTCTTCACTTTTCTAGACACTAGGCACCCTCGTGTAGGCACCCTTTTGCCTACAAATACAGTGAGTACCAGCAGGCTCCTCTGCCCTTCTAAGAAACATCCAGGCCTAGTAGCCTTTCCCAGTCAGTCAATGTATTCAGAGGGGAGGGCAACACACTGCACTCTTCCTTGGTAAAGCTAGATGTCCTCAGCGCTCCAAGAGCTCCAGGGATTCTGTTCTCTCACGTCCTACATGCCATGGAAGTCTGCCTCATTGCCCTCATTGGAGCTACACTAAAAAACGCAATCTGCTTCGCCTTCCTTCTACAAACTCTTACCCAAGGACCCCATACCTACAGGATAAAGGAGGCTTGCATTTCTACTGGAACCAAAGCAAAGTTTTTCCTGTTACACTGCAGGACTTTACAATAGGGTTAGGCCCGATAGCATACATAGAACGTTCCAAGGATGAGGGAGTTCGATACATGCAGAACACCCTGTGAAGAAAAGTTGATTCAGCAAGGGACCAGGGTGTAGCTAGAGTCTCTTTTGACTTGTTAGAAATCAGAAGGTGTTCGGCTGCATGTTCACTGGAAAAGAACACCTGAGAGCACAAACCTTGCGTTTCCATTTTAAAACCTCTATCCACGCTGCACTGAAGATACCTAAATAACACTGTTTTTGACTGGCCTCTAGTCACTGCAGGCAGCCCTCTGGAAAGAAAAGGAGTTTTCTCTAAGTAAACACGGTGCTTCCATAGCATGGGTGGGAGCTCCTCCTGTCATGCTCTAGAGCTACAGGGAAACTTGACGTGAGTACTTGCCTCAAGCTAAGGCCTGAAAAGCCCTGCTGAAGCGAAAGTGCTTAACAGTTTCCATTAGGTCGTATTCGCAGTTCTGCTCTACTTTAACGTTTCTTCACTTTTCTAGACACTAGGCACCCTCGTGTAGGCACCCTTTTGCCTACAAATACAGTGAGTACCAGCAGGCTCCTCTGCCCTTCTAAGAAACATCCAGGCCTAGTAGCCTTTCCCAGTCAGTCAATGTATTCAGAGGGGAGGGCAACACACTGCACTCTTCCTTGGTAAAGCTAGATGTCCTCAGCGCTCCAAGAGCTCCAGGGATTCTGTTCTCTCACGTCCTACATGCCATGGAAGTCTGCCTCATTGCCCTCATTGGAGCTACACTAAAAAACGCAATCTGCTTCGCCTTCCTTCTACAAACTCTTACCCAAGGACCCCATACCTACAGGATAAAGGAGGCTTGCATTTCTACTGGAACCAAAGCAAAGTTTTTCCTGTTACACTGCAGGACTTTACAATAGGGTTAGGCCCGATAGCATACATAGAACGTTCCAAGGATGAAGGAGTTCGATACATGCAGAACACCCTGTGAAGAAAAGTTGATACAGCAAGGGACCAGGGTGTAGCTAGAGTCTCTTTTGACTTGTTAGAAATCAGAAGGTGTTCGGCTGCATGTTCATTGGAAAAGAACACCTGATGGCACAAACCTTGCGTTTCCTTTTTAAAAGCTCTATCCATGCTGCATTGAAGATACCTAAATAACACTGTTTTTGACTGGCCTCTAGACACTGCAGGCAGCCCTCTGGAAAGAAAATGAGTTTTCTCTAAGAAAACACGGTGCTTCCATAGCATGGGTGGGAGCTCCTCCTGTCATGCTCTAGAGCTACAGGGAAACTTGACGTGAGTACTTGCCTCAGGCTAAGGCCTGAAAAGCCCTGCTGAAGCGAAAGCGCTTAGCAGTTTCCATTAGGTCGTATTCGCAGTTCTGCTCTGCTTTAACGTTTCTTCACTTTTCCTGACACTAGGCACCCTCGTGTAGGCACCCTTTTTCTTGCAAATACAGTGAGTACCAGCAGTCTCCTTTCCCCTTCCAGGACACATCCAGACATAAAAGCCTTTCCCAGTAACTCTACGTATTCAGAGTGTAGGGCAACTCGCTGCACCCTTCCTTAAGAAGCTAGGTGGACTCAGCTCTTCAACAGCTCCAGGGATTCTGTTCTCGCACGTCCTACATGCCATGGAAGTCTGCCTCATTGCCCTCATTGGACCTACACTAAGAAACACAATCTGCTTCGCCGTCCTCTAGGAACTCTGACCCAAGGACCCCATACCTACAGGAGAAAGGAGGCTTGCATTCCTACTGCAACCAAAGCACAGTTTTTCCTGGTACACTGCAGGGCTTTAAAATAGGCTTAGGCCTGATAGCATACATAGAACTTTCCAAGAATGAGGGCGTTCGATACATGCAGAACACCCTGTGAAGAAAAGTTGATTCAGCAAGGGACAAGGGTGTAGCTAGAGTCTCTTTTGACTTGTTAGAAATCAGAAGATGTTCGGCTGCATGTTCACTGGAAAAGAACACCTGAGAGCACAAACCTTGCTTTCCCAGTTGAAAAGTTCTATCCACGCTGCACTGAAGATACCTAAATAACACTGTTTTTGACTGGCCTCTAGTCACTGCAGGCAGCCCTCTGGAAAGAAAAGGAGTTTTCTCTAAGGAAACACGGTGCTTCCATAGCATGGGTGGGAGCTCCTCCTGTCATGCTCTAGAGCTACAGGGAAACTTGACGTGAGTACTTGCCTCAAGCTAAGGCCTGAAAAGCCCTCCTGAAGCGAAAGCGCTTAGCAGTTTCCATTAGGTCGTATTCGCAGTTCTGCTCTACTTTAACGTTTCTTCACTTTTCCTGACACTAGGCACCCTCGTGTAGGCACCCTTTTTCTTGCAAATACAGTGAGTACCAGCAGTCTCCTTTGCCCTTCCAGGACACATCCAGACATAAAAGCCTTTCCCAGTAACTCTACGTATTCAGAGTGTAGGGCAACTCGCTGCACCCTTCCTTAAGAAGCTAGGTGGACTCAGATCTTCAACAGCTCCAGGGATTCTGTTCTCGCACGTCCTACATGCCATGGAAGTCTGCCTCATTGCCCTCATTGGACCTACACTAAAAAAAGCAATCTGCTTCGCCTTCCTTCTAGGAACTCTTACCCAAGGACACCATACCTACAGGTTAAAGAGGCTTGCATTCCTACTGGAACCAAAGCAAATATTTTCCTGTTACACTGCAGGACTTTAGAATAGGGTTAGGCCCGATAGCATACATAGAACGTTCCAAGGATGAGGGAGTTCGATACATGCAGAACACCCTGTGAAGAAAAGTTGATTCAGCAAGGGACAAGTGTGTAGCTAGAGTCTCTTTTGACTTGTTAGAAATCAGAAGGTGTTCGGCTGCATGTTCACTGGAAAAGAACACCTGAGAGCACAAACCTTGCGTTTCCATTTTAAAACCTCTATCCACGCTGCACTGAAGATACCTAAATAACACTGTTTTTGACTGGCCTCTAGTCACTGCAGGCAGCCCTCTGGAAAGAAAAGGAGTTTTCTCTAAGGAAACACGGTACTTCCATAGCATGGGTGGGAGCTCCTCCTGTCATGCTCTAGAGCTACAGGGAAACTTGACGTGAGTACTTGCCTCAAGCTAAGGCCTGAAAAGCCCTGCTGAAGCGAAAGTGCTTAACAGTTTCCATTAGGTCGTATTCGCAGTTCTGCTATACTTTAACGTTTCTTCACTTTTCTAGACACTAGGCACCCTCGTGTAGGCACCCTTTTTCTTGCAAATACAGTGAGTACCAGCAGTCTCCTTTGCCCTTCCAGGACACATCCAGACATAAAAGCCTTTCCCAGTAACTCTACGTATTCAGAGTGTAGGGCAACTCGCTGCACCCTTCCTTAAGAAGCTAGGTGGACTCAGCTCTTCAACAGCTCCAGGGATTCTGTTCTCGCACGTCCTACATGCCATGGAAGTCTGCCTCATTGCCCTCATTGGACCTACACTAAGAAACACAATCTGCTTCGCCGTCCTCTAGGAACTCTGACCCAAGGACCCCATACCTACAGGAGAAAGGAGGCTTGCATTCCTACTGCAACCAAAGCACAGTTTTTCCTGGTACACTGCAGGGCTTGAAAATAGGCTTAGGCCTGATAGCATACATAGAACTTTCCAAGAATGAGGGCGTTCGATACATGTAGAACACCCTGTGAAGAAAAGTTGATTCAACAAGGGACAAGGGTGTAGCTAGAGTCTCTTTTGACTTGTAAGAATTCAGAAGGGTTTTGGCTGCATGTTCACTGGAATAGAAGACCTGATGGCACAAGCCTTGCTTTCCCATTTTAAATCACTATCCATGCTAGCCTGAAGATCCCTAAATAACACTGTTTTTGACTGGCCTCTAGTCACTGTAGGGAGCCCTCTGGAAAAAAAGGCGTTTTCTCTAAGGAAACACGGTGCTTCCATAGCATGTGGGGGAGCTCCTCCTGTCATGCTCTAGAGCTACAGGGAAACTTGACGTGAGTACTTGCCTCAAGCTAAGGCCTGAAAAGCCCTCCTGAAGCGAAAGCGCTTAGCAGTTTCCACTAGGTCGTATTCGCAGTTCTGCTCTACTTTAACGTTTCTTCACTTTTCCTGACACTAGGCACCCTCGTGTAGGCACCCTTTTTCTTGCAAATACAGTGAGTACCAGCAGTCTCCTTTGCCCTTCCAGGACACATCCAGACATAAAAGCCTTTCCCAGTAACTCTACGTATTCAGAGTGTAGGGCAACTCGCTGCACCCTTCCTTAAGAAGCTAGGTGGACTCAGCTCTTCAACAGCTCCAGGGATTCTGTTCTCGCACATCCTACATGCCATGGAAGTCTTCCTCATTGCCCTCATTGGACCTACACTAAAAAAAGCAATGTGCTTCGCCTTCCTTCTAGGAACTCTTACCCAAGGACACCATACCTACAGGTTAAAGAGGCTTGCATTCCTACTGGAACCAAAGCAAATATTTTCCTGTTACACTGCAGGACTTTAGAATAGGGTTAGGCCCGATAGCATACATAGAACGTTCCAAGGATGAGGGAGTTCGATACATGCAGAACACCCTGTGAAGAAAAGTTGATTCAGCAAGGGACAAGTGTGTAGCTAGAGTCTCTTTTGACTTGTTAGAAATCAGAAGGTGTTCGGCTGCATGTTCACTGGAAAAGAACACCTGAGAGCACAAACCTTGCGTTTCCATTTTAAAACCTCTATCCACGCTGCACTGAAGATACCTAAATAACACTGTTTTTGACTGGCCTCTAGTCTCTGCAGGCAGCCCTCTGGAAAGAAAAGGAGTTTTCTCTAAGGAAACACGGTGCTTCCATAGCATGGGTGGGAGCTCCTCCTGTCATGCTCTAGAGCTACAGGGAAACTTGACGTGAGTACTTGCCTCAAGCTAAGGCCTGAAAAGCCCTGCTGAAGCGAAAGTGCTTAACAGTTTCCATTAGGTCGTATTCGCAGTTCTGCTATACTTTAACGTTTCTTCACTTTTCTAGACACTAGGCACCCTCGTGTAGGCACCCTTTTTCTTGCAAATACAGTGAGTACCAGCAGTCTCCTTTGCCCTTCCAGGACACATCCAGACATAAAAGCCTTTCCCAGTAACTCTACGTATTCAGAGTGTAGGGCAACTCGCTGCACCCTTCCTTAAGAAGCTAGGTGGACTCAGCTCTTCAACAGCTCCAGGGATTCTGTTCTCGCACGTCCTACATGCCATGGAAGTCTGCCTCATTGCCCTCATTGGACCTACACTAAGAAACACAATCTGCTTCGCCGTCCTCTAGGAACTCTGACCCAAGGACCCCATACCTACAGGAGAAAGGAGGCTTGCATTCCTACTGCAACCAAAGCACAGTTTTTCCTGGTACACTGCAGGGCTTGAAAATAGGCTTAGGCCTGATAGCATACATAGAACTTTCCAAGAATGAGGGCGTTCGATACATGTAGAACACCCTGTGAAGAAAAGTTGATTCAGCAAGGGACAAGGGTGTAGCTAGAGTCTCTTTTGACTTGTAAGAATTCAGAAGGGTTTTGGCTGCATGTTCACCGGAATAGAAGACCTGATGGCACAAGCCTTGCTTTCCCATTTTAAATCACTATCCATGCTAGCCTGAAGATCCCTAAATAACACTGTTTTTGACTGGCCTCTAGTCACTGTAGGGAGCCCTCTGGAAAAAAAGGCGTTTTCTCTAAGGAAACACGGTGCTTCCATAGCATGTGGGGGAGCTCCTCCTGTCATGCTCTAGAGCTACAGGGAAACTTGACGTGAGTACTTGCCTCAAGCTAAGGCCTGAAAAGCCCTCCTGAAGCGAAAGCGCTTAGCAGTTTCCACTAGGTCGTATTCGCAGTTCTGCTCTACTTTAACGTTTCTTCACTTTTCCTGACACTAGGCACCCTCGTGTAGGCACCCTTTTTCTTGCAAATACAGTGAGTACCAGCAGTCTCCTTTGCCCTTCCAGGACACATCCAGACATAAAAGCCTTTCCCAGTAACTCTACGTATTCAGAGTGTAGGGCAACTCGCTGCACCCTTCCTTAAGAAGCTAGGTGGACTCAGCTCTTCAACAGCTCCAGGGATTCTGTTCTCGCACATCCTACATGCCATGGAAGTCTGCCTCATTGCCCTCATTGGACCTACACTAAAATAAGCAATCTGCTTCGCCTTCCTTCTAGGAACTCTTACCCAAGGACACCATACCTACAGGTTAAAGAGGCTTGCATTCCTACTGGAACCAAAGCAAATATTTTCCTGTTACACTGCAGGACTTTAGAATAGGGTTAGGCCCGATAGCATACATAGAACGTTCCAAGGATGAGGGAGTTCGATACATGCAGAACACCCTGTGAAGAAAAGTTGATTCAGCAAGGGACCAGGGTGTAGCTAGAGTCTCTTTTGACTTGTTAGAAATCAGAAGGTGTTCGGCTGCATGTTCACTGGAAAAGAACACCTGAGAGCACAAACCTTGCGTTTCCATTTTAAAACCTCTATCCACGCTGCATTGAAGATACCTAAATAACACAGTTTTTGACTGGCCTCTAGTCACTGCAGGCAGCCCTCTGGAAAGAAAAGGAGTTTTCTCTAAGTAAACACGGTGCTTCCATAGCATGGGTGGGAGCTCCTCCTGTCATGCTATAGAGCTAAAGGGAAACTTGACGTGAGTACTTGCCTCAAGCTAAGGCCTGAAAAGCCCTGCTGAAGCGAAAGTGCTTAACAGTTTCCATTAGGTCGTATTCGCAGTTCTGCTCTACTTTAACGTTTCTTCACTTTTCTAGACACTAGGCACCCTCGTGTAGGCACCCTTTTGCCTACAAATACAGTGAGTACCAGCAGGCTCCTCTGCCCTTCTAAGAAACATCCAGGCCTAGTAAGCCTTTCCCAGTCAGTCAATGTATTCAGAGGGGAGGGCAACACACTGCACTCTTCCTTGGTAAAGCTAGATGTCCTCAGCGCTCCAACAGCTCCAGGGATTCTGTTCTCTCACGTCCTACATGCCATGGAAGTCTGCCTCATTGCCCTCATTGGAGCTACACTAAAAAACGCAATCTGCTTCGCCTTCCTTCTAGAAACTCTTACCCAAGGACCCCATACCTACAGGATAAAGGAGGCTTGCATTCCTACTGGAACCAAAGCAAAGTTTTTCCTGTTACACTGCAGGACTTTACAATAGAGTTAGGCCCGATAGCATACCTAGAACGTTCCAAGGATGAAGGAGTTCGATACATGCAGAACACCCTGTGAAGAAAAGTTGATACAGCAAGGGACCAGGGTGTAGCTAGAGTCTCTTTTGACTTGTTAGAAATCAGAAGGTGTTCGGCTGCATGTTCACTGGAAAAGAACACCTGATGGCACAAACCTTGCGTTTCCATTTTAAAAGCTCTATCCATGCTGCATTGAAGATACCTAAATAACACTGTTTTTGACTGGCCTCTAGTCACTGCAGGCAGCCCTCTGGAAAGAAAATGAGTTTTCTCTAAGAAAACACGGTGCTTCCATAGCATGGGTGGGAGCTCCTCCTGTCATGCTCTAGAGCTACAGGGAAACTTGACGTGAGAACTTGCCTCAAGCTAAGGCCTGAAAAGCCCTGCTGAAGCGAAAGCGCTTAGCAGTTTCCATTAGGTCGTATTCGCAGTTCTGCTCTGCTTTAACGTTTCTTCACTTTTCCTGACACTAGGCACCCTCGTGTAGGCACCCTTTTTCTTGCAAATACAGTGAGTACCAGCAGTCTCCTTTCCCCTTCCAGGACACATCCAGACATAAAAGCCTTTCCCAGTAACTCTACGTATTCAGAGTGTAGGGCAACTCGCTGCACCCTTCCTTAAGAAGCTAGGTGGACTCAGCTCTTCAACAGCTCCAGGGATTCTGTTCTCGCACGTCCTACATGCCATGGAAGTCTGCCTCATTGCCCTCATTGGACCTACACTAAGAAACACAATCTGCTTCGCCGTCCTCTAGGAACTCTGACCCAAGGACCCCATACCTACAGGAGAAAGGAGGCTTGCATTCCTACTGCAACAAAAGCACAGTTTTTCCTGGTACACTGCAGGGCTTGAAAATAGGCTTAGGCCTGATAGCATACAGAGAACTTTCCAAGAATGAGGGCGTTCGATACATGCAGAACACCCTGTGAAGAAAAGTTGATTCAGCAAGGGACAAGGGTGTAGCTAGAGTCTCTTTTGACTTGTTAGAAATCAGAAGGTGTTCGGCTGCATGTTCACTGGAAAAGAACACCTGAGAGCACAAACCTTGCTTTCCCAGTTGAAAAGTTCTATCCACGCTGCACTGAAGATACCTAAATAACACTGTTTTTGACTGGCCTCTAGTCACTGCAGGCAGCCCTCTGGAAAGAAAAGGAGTTTTCTCTAAGGAAACACGGTGCTTCCATAGCATGGGTGGGAGCTCCTCCTGTCATGCTCTAGAGCTACAGGGAAACTTGACGTGAGTACTTGCCTCAAGCTAAGGCCTGAAAAGCCCTGCTGAAGCGAAAGTGCTTAACAGTTTCCATTAGGTCGTATTCGCAGTTCTGCTCTACTTTAACGTTTCTTCACTTTTCCTGACACTAGGCACCCTCGTGTAGGCACCCTTTTTCTTGCAAATACAGTGAGTACCAGCAGTCTCCTTTGCCCTTCCAGGATCACATCCAGACATAAAAGCCTTTCCCAGTAACTCTACGTATTCAGAGTGTAGGGCAACTCGCTGCACCCTTCCTTAAGAAGCTAGGTGGACTCAGATCTTCAACAGCTCCAGGGATTCTGTTCTCGCACGTCCTACATGCCATGGAAGTCTGCCTCATTGCCCTCATTGGACCTACACTAAAAAAAGCAATCTGCTTCGCCTTCCTTCTAGGAACTCTTACCCAAGGACACCATACCTACAGGAGAAAGGAGGCTTGCATTCCTACTGCAACCAAAGCACAGTTTTTCCTGGTACACTGCAGGGCTTGAAAATAGGCTTAGGCCTGATAGCATACATACAACTTTCCAAGAATGAGGGCCTTCGATACATGTAGAACACCCTATGAAGAAAAGTTGATTCAGCAAGGGACAAGGGTGTAGCTAGAGTCTCTTTTGACTTGTAAGAATTCAGAAGGGTTTTGGCTGCATGTTCACCGGAATAGAAGACCTGATGGCACAAGCCTTGCTTTCCCATTTTAAATCACTATCCATGCTAGCCTGAAGATCCCTAAATAACACTGTTTTTGACTGGCCTCTAGTCACTGTAGGGAGCCCTCTGGAAAGAAAAGGCGTTTTCTCTAAGGAAACACGGTGCTTCCATAGCATGTGGGGGAGCTCCTCCTGTCATGCTCTAGAGCTACAGGGAAACTTGACGTGAGTACTTGCCTCAAGCTAAGGCCTGAAAAGCCCTCCTGAAGCGAAAGCGCTTAGCAGTTTCCACTAGGTCGTATTCGCAGTTCTGCTATACTTTAACTTTTCTTCACTTTTCTAGACACTAGGCACCCTCGTGTAGGCACCCTTTTGCCTACAAATACAGTGAGTACCAGCAGGCTCCTCTGCCCTTCTAAGAAACATCCAGGCCTAGTAGCCTTTCCCAGTCAGTCAATGTATTCAGAGGGGAGGGCAACACACTGCACTCTTCCTTGGTAAAGCTAGATGTCCTCAGCGCTCCAAGAGCTCCAGGGATTCTGTTCTCTCACGTCCTACATGCCATGGAAGTCTGCCTCATTGCCCTCATTGGAGCTACACTAAAAAACGCAATCTGCTTCGCCTTCCTTCTAGAAACTCTTACCCAAGGACCCCATACCTACAGGATAAAGGAGGCTTGCATTTCTACTGGAACCAAAGCAAAGTTTTTCCTGTTACACTGCAGGACTTTACAATAGGGTTAGGCCCGATAGCATACATAGAACGTTCCAAGGATGAAGGAGTTCGATACATGCAGAACACCCTGTGAAGAAAAGTTGATACAGCAAGGGACCAGGGTGTAGCTAGAGTCTCTTTTGACTTGTTAGAAATCAGAAGGTGTTCGGCTGCATGTTCATTGGAAAAGAACACCTGATGGCACAAACCTTGCGTTTCCATTTTAAAAGCTCTATCCATGCTGCATTGAAGATACCTAAATAACACTGTTTTTGACTGGCCTCTAGACACTGCAGGCAGCCCTCTGGAAAGAAAATGAGTTTTCTCTAAGAAAACACGGTGCTTCCATAGCATGGGTGGGAGCTCCTCCTGTCATGCTCTAGAGCTACAGGGAAACTTGACGTGAGTACTTGCCTCAAGCTAAGGCCTGAAAAGCCCTGCTGAAGCGAAAGCGCTTAGCAGTTTCCATTAGGTCGTATTCGCAGTTCTGCTCTGCTTTAACGTTTCTTCACTTTTCCTGACACTAGGCACCCTCGTGTAGGCACCCTTTTTCTTGCAAATACAGTGAGTACCAGCAGTCTCCTTTCCCCTTCCAGGACACATCCAGACATAAAAGCCTTTCCCAGTAACTCTACGTATTCAGAGTGTAGGGCAACTCGCTGCACCCTTCCTTAAGAAGCTAGGTGGACTCAGCTCTTCAACAGCTCCAGGGATTCTGTTCTCGCACGTCCTACATGCCATGGAATTCTGCCTCATTGCCCTCATTGGACCTACACTAAGAAACACAATCTGCTTCGCCGTCCTCTAGGAACTCTGACCCAAGGACCCCATACCTAAAGGTTAAAGAGGCTTGCATTCGTACTGGAACCAAAGCAAATATTTTCCTGTTACACTGCAGGACTTTAGAATAGGGTTAGGCCCGATAGCATACATAGAACGTTCCAAGGATGAGGGAGTTCGATACATGTAGAACACCCTGTGAAGAAAAGTTGATTCAGCAAGGGACAAGGGTGTAGCTAGAGTCTCTTTTGACTTGTAAGAATTCAGAAGGGTTTTGGCTGCATGTTCACCGGAATAGAAGACCTGATGGCACAAGCCTTGCTTTCCCATTTTAAATCACTATCCATGCTAGCCTGAAGATCCCTAAATAACACTGTTTTTGACTGGCCTCTAGTCACTGTAGGGAGCCCTCTGGAAAAAAAGGCGTTTTCTCTAAGGAAACACGGTGCTTCCATAGCATGTGGGGGAGCTCCTCCTGTCATGCTCTAGAGCTACAGGGAAACTTGACGTGAGTACTTGCCTCAAGCTAAGGCCTGAAAAGCCCTCCTGAAGCGAAAGCGCTTAGCAGTTTCCACTAGGTCGTATTCGCAGTTCTGCTCTACTTTAACGTTTCTTCACTTTTCCTGACACTAGGCACCCTCGTGTAGGCACCCTTTTTCTTGCAAATACAGTGAGTACCAGCAGTCTCCTTTGCCCTTCCAGGAAACATCCAGACATAAAAGCCTTTCCCAGTAACTCTACGTATTCAGAGTGTAGGGCAACTCGCTGCACACTTCCTTAGGAAGCTAGGTGGACTCAGCTCTTCAACAGCTCCAGGGATTCTGTTCTCGCACGTCCTACATGCCATGGAAGTCTGCCTCATTGCCCTCATTGGAGCTACACTAAGAAACACAATCTGCTTCGCCGTCCTCTAGGAACTCTTACCCAAGGACCCCATACCTACAGGATAAAGGAGGCTTGCATTCCTACTGGAACCAAAGCAAAGTTTTTCCTGTTACACTGCAGGACTTTACAATAGGGTTAGGCCCGATAGCATACATAGAACGTTCCAAGGATGAGGGAGTTCGATACATGCAGAACACCCTGTGAAGAAAAGTTGATTCAGCAAGGGACCAGGGTGTAGCTAGAGTCTCTTTTGACTTGTTAGAAATCAGAAGGTGTTCGGCTGCATGTTCACTGGAAAAGAACACCTGAGAGCACAAACCTTGCGTTTCCATTTTAAAACCTCTATCCACGCTGCACTGAAGATACCTAAATAACACTGTTTTTGACTGGCCTCTAGTCACTGCAGGCAGCCCTCTGGAAAGAAAAGGAGTTTTCTCTAAGGAAACACGGTGCTTCCATAGCATGGGTGGGAGCTCCTCCTGTCATGCTCTAGAGCTACAGGGAAACTTGACGTGAGTACTTGCCTCAAGCTAAGGCCTGAAAAGCCCTGCTGAAGCGAAAGTGCTTAACAGTTTCCATTAGGTCGTATTCGCAGTTCTGCTCTACTTTAACGTTTCTTCACTTTTCTAGACACTAGGCACCCTCGTGTAGGCACCCTTTTGCCTACAAATACAGTGAGTACCAGCAGGCTCCTCTGCCCTTCTAAGAAACATCCAGGCCTAGTAAGCCTTTCCCAGTCAGTCAATGTATTCAGAGGGGAGGGCAACACACTGCACTCTTCCTTGGTAAAGCTAGATGTCCTCAGCGCTCCAACAGCTCCAGGGATTCTGTTCTCTCACGTCCTACATGCCATGGAAGTCTGCCTCATTGCCCTCATTGGAGCTACACTAAAAAACGCAATCTGCTTCGCCTTCCTTCTAGAAACTCTTACCCAAGGACCCCATACCTACAGGATAAAGGAGGCTTGCATTCCTACTGGAACCAAAGCAAAGTTTTTCCTGTTACACTGCAGGACTTTACAATAGAGTTAGGCCCGATAGCATACATAGAACGTTCCAAGGATGAAGGAGTTCGATACATGCAGAACACCCTGTGAAGAAAAGTTGATACAGCAAGGGACCAGGGTGTAGCTAGAGTCTCTTTTGACTTGTTAGAAATCAGAAGGTGTTCGGCTGCATGTTCACTGGAAAAGAACACCTGATGGCACAAACCTTGCGTTTCCATTTTAAAAGCTCTATCCATGCTGCATTGAAGATACCTAAATAACACTGTTTTTGACTGGCCTCTAGTCACTGCAGGCAGCCCTCTGGAAAGAAAAGGAGTTTTCTCTAAGAAAACACGGTGCTTCCATAGCATGGGTGGGAGCTCCTCCTGTCATGCTCTAGAGCTACAGGGAAACTTGACGTGAGAACTTGCCTCAAGCTAAGGCCTGAAAAGCCCTGCTGAAGCGAAAGCGCTTAGCAGTTTCCATTAGGTCGTATTCGCAGTTCTGCTCTGCTTTAACGTTTCTTCACTTTTCCTGACACTAGGCACCCTCGTGTAGGCACCCTTTTTCTTGCAAATACAGTGAGTACCAGCAGTCTCCTTTCCCCTTCCAGGACACATCCAGACATAAAAGCCTTTCCCAGTAACTCTACGTATTCAGAGTGTAGGGCAACTCGCTGCACCCTTCCTTAAGAAGCTAGGTGGACTCAGCTCTTCAACAGCTCCAGGGATTCTGTTCTCGCACGTCCTACATGCCATGGAAGTCTGCCTCATTGCCCTCATTGGACCTACACTAAGAAACACAATCTGCTTCGCCGTCCTCTAGGAACTCTGACCCAAGGACCCCATACCTACAGGAGAAAGGAGGCTTGCATTCCTACTGCAACCAAAGCACAGTTTTTCCTGGTACACTGCAGGGCTTGAAAATAGGCTTAGGCCTGATAGCATACATAGAACTTTCCAAGAATGAGGGCGTTCGATACATGCAGAACACCCTGTGAAGAAAAGTTGATTCAGCAAGGGACAAGGGTGTAGCTAGAGTCTCTTTTGACTTGTTAGAAATCAGAAGGTGTTCGGCTGCATGTTCACTGGAAAAGAACACCTGAGAGCACAAACCTTGCTTTCCCAGTTGAAAAGCTCTATCCACGCTGCACTGAAGATACCTAAATAACACTGTTTTTGACTGGCCTCTAGACACTGCAGGCAGCCCTCTGGAAAGAAAAGGAGTTTTCTCTAAGGAAACACGGTGCTTCCATAGCATGGGTGGGAGCTCCTCCTGTCATGCTCTAGAGCTACAGGGAAACTTGACGTGAGTACTTGCCTCAAGCTAAGGCCTGAAAAGCCCTGCTGAAGCGAAAGTGCTTAACAGTTTCCATTAGGTCGTATTCGCAGTTCTGCTATACTTTAACGTTTCTTCACTTTTCTAGACACTAGGCACCCTCGTGTAGGAACCCTTTTGCCTACAAATACAGTGAGTACCAGCAGTCTCCTTTGCCCTTCCAGGACACATCCAGACATAAAAGCCTTTCCCAGTAACTCTACGTATTCAGAGTGTAGGGCAACTCGCTGCACCCTTCCTTAAGAAGCTAGGTGGACTCAGCTCTTCAACAGCTCCAGGGATTCTGTTCTCGCACGTCCTACATGCCATGGAAGTCTGCCTCATTGCCCTCATTGGACCTACACTAAGAAACACAATCTGCTTCGCCGTCCTCTAGGCACTCTGACCCTAGGACCCCATACCTACAGGAGAAAGGAGGCTTGCATTCCTACTGCAACCAAAGCACAGTTTTTCCTGGTACACTGCAGGGCTTGAAAATAGGCTTAGGCCTGATAGCATACATAGAACTTTCCAAGAATGAGGGCGTTCGATACATGTAGAACACCCTGTGAAGAAAAGTTGATTCAGCAAGGGACAAGGGTGTAGCTAGAGTCTCTTTTGACTTGTAAGAATTCAGAAGGGTTTTGGCTGCATGTTCACCGGAATAGAAGACCTGATGGCACAAGCCTTGCTTTCCCATTTTAAATCACTATCCATGCTAGCCTGAAGATCCCTAACTAACACTGTTTTTGACTGGCCTCTAGTCACTGTAGGGAGCCCTCTGGAAAGAAAAGGCGTTTTCTCTAAGGAAACACGGTGCTTCCATAGCATGTGGGGGAGCTCCTCCTGTCATGCTCTAGGGCTACAGGGAAACTTGACGTGAGTACTTGCCTCAAGCTAAGGCCTGAAAAGCCCTCCTGAAGCGAAAGCGCTTAGCAGTTTCCACTAGGTCGTATTCGCAGTTCTGCTCTACTTTAACGTTTCTTCACTTTTCCTGACACTAGGCACCCTCGTGTAGGCACCCTTTTTCTTGCAAATACAGTGAGTACCAGCAGTCTCCTTTGCCCTTCCAGGACACATCCAGACATAAAAGCCTTTCCCAGTAACTCTACGTATTCAGAGTGTAGGGCAACTCGCTGCACCCTTCCTTAAGAAGCTAGGTGGACTCAGCTCTTCAACAGCTCCAGGGATTCTGTTCTCGCACATCCTACATGCCATGGAAGTCTGCCTCATTGCCCTCATTGGACCTACACTAAAAAAAGCAATGTGCTTCGCCTTCCTTCTAGGAACTCTTACCCAAGGACCCCATACCTACAGGTTAAAGAGGCTTGCATTCCTACTGGAACCAAAGCAAATATTTTCCTGTTACACTGCAGGACTTTAGAATAGGGTTAGGCCCGATAGCATACATAGAACGTTCCAAGGATGAGGGAGTTCGATACATGCAGAACACCCTGTGAAGAAAAGTTGATTCAGCAAGGGACCAGGGTGTAGCTAGAGTCTCTTTTGACTTGTTAGAAATCAGAAGGTGTTCGGCTGCATGTTCACTGGAAAAGAACACCTGAGAGCACAAACCTTGCGTTTCCATTTTAAAACCTCTATCCACGCTGCACTGAAGATACCTAAATAACACTGTTTTTGACTGGCCTCTAGTCACTGCAGGCAGCCCTCTGGAAAGAAAAGGAGTTTTCTCTAAGGAAACACGGTGCTTCCATAGCATGGGTGGGAGCTCCTCCTGTCATGCTCTAGAGCTACAGGGAAACTTGACGTGAGTACTTGCCTCAAGCTAAGGCCTGAAAAGCCCTGCTGAAGCGAAAGTGCTTAACAGTTTCC
The DNA here is from genome assembly GCF_028021215.1 of Eschrichtius robustus. Lineage (NCBI taxonomy): Eukaryota > Metazoa > Chordata > Mammalia > Artiodactyla > Eschrichtiidae > Eschrichtius > Eschrichtius robustus. The sequence continues at coordinate 37,533,557 of NC_090844.1, read as the reverse complement.
ATTAGGTCGTATTCGCAGTTCTGCTCTACTTTAACGTTTCTTCACTTTTCTAGACACTAGGCACCCTCGTGTAGGCACCCTTTTGCCTACAAATACAGTGAGTACCAGCAGGCTCCTCTGCCCTTCTAAGAAACATCCAGGCCTAGTAAGCCTTTCCCAGTCAGTCAATGTATTCAGAGGGGAGGGCAACACACTGCACTCTTCCTTGGTAAAGCTAGATGTCCTCAGCGCTCCAACAGCTCCAGGGATTCTGTTCTCTCACGTCCTACATGCCATGGAAGTCTGCCTCATTGCCCTCATTGGAGCTACACTAAAAAACGCAATCTGCTTCGCCTTCCTTCTAGAAACTCTTACCCAAGGACCCCATACCTACAGGATAAAGGAGGCTTGCATTCCTACTGGAACCAAAGCAAAGTTTTTCCTGTTACACTGCAGGACTTTACAATAGAGTTAGGCCCGATAGCATACATAGAACGTTCCAAGGATGAAGGAGTTCGATACATGCAGAACACCCTGTGAAGAAAAGTTGATACAGCAAGGGACCAGGGTGTAGCTAGAGTCTCTTTTGACTTGTTAGAAATCAGAAGGTGTTCGGCTGCATGTTCACTGGAAAAGAACACCTGATGGCACAAACCTTGCGTTTCCATTTTAAAAGCTCTATCCATGCTGCATTGAAGATACCTAAATAACACTGTTTTTGACTGGCCTCTAGTCACTGCAGGCAGCCCTCTGGAAAGAAAAGGAGTTTTCTCTAAGAAAACACGGTGCTTCCATAGCATGGGTGGGAGCTCCTCCTGTCATGCTCTAGAGCTACAGGGAAACTTGACGTGAGAACTTGCCTCAAGCTAAGGCCTGAAAAGCCCTGCTGAAGCGAAAGCGCTTAGCAGTTTCCATTAGGTCGTATTCGCAGTTCTGCTCTGCTTTAACGTTTCTTCACTTTTCCTGACACTAGGCACCCTCGTGTAGGCACCCTTTTTCTTGCAAATACAGTGAGTACCAGCAGTCTCCTTTCCCCTTCCAGGACACATCCAGACATAAAAGCCTTTCCCAGTAACTCTACGTATTCAGAGTGTAGGGCAACTCGCTGCACCCTTCCTTAAGAAGCTAGGTGGACTCAGCTCTTCAACAGCTCCAGGGATTCTGTTCTCGCACGTCCTACATGCCATGGAAGTCTGCCTCATTGCCCTCATTGGACCTACACTAAGAAACACAATCTGCTTCGCCGTCCTCTAGGAACTCTGACCCAAGGACCCCATACCTACAGGAGAAAGGAGGCTTGCATTCCTACTGCAACCAAAGCACAGTTTTTCCTGGTACACTGCAGGGCTTGAAAATAGGCTTAGGCCTGATAGCATACATAGAACTTTCCAAGAATGAGGGCGTTCGATACATGCAGAACACCCTGTGAAGAAAAGTTGATTCAGCAAGGGACAAGGGTGTAGCTAGAGTCTCTTTTGACTTGTTAGAAATCAGAAGGTGTTCGGCTGCATGTTCACTGGAAAAGAACACCTGAGAGCACAAACCTTGCTTTCCCAGTTGAAAAGCTCTATCCACGCTGCACTGAAGATACCTAAATAACACTGTTTTTGACTGGCCTCTAGACACTGCAGGCAGCCCTCTGGAAAGAAAAGGAGTTTTCTCTAAGGAAACACGGTGCTTCCATAGCATGGGTGGGAGCTCCTCCTGTCATGCTCTAGAGCTACAGGGAAACTTGACGTGAGTACTTGCCTCAAGCTAAGGCCTGAAAAGCCCTGCTGAAGCGAAAGTGCTTAACAGTTTCCATTAGGTCGTATTCGCAGTTCTGCTATACTTTAACGTTTCTTCACTTTTCTAGACACTAGGCACCCTCGTGTAGGAACCCTTTTGCCTACAAATACAGTGAGTACCAGCAGTCTCCTTTGCCCTTCCAGGACACATCCAGACATAAAAGCCTTTCCCAGTAACTCTACGTATTCAGAGTGTAGGGCAACTCGCTGCACCCTTCCTTAAGAAGCTAGGTGGACTCAGCTCTTCAACAGCTCCAGGGATTCTGTTCTCGCACGTCCTACATGCCATGGAAGTCTGCCTCATTGCCCTCATTGGACCTACACTAAGAAACACAATCTGCTTCGCCGTCCTCTAGGCACTCTGACCCTAGGACCCCATACCTACAGGAGAAAGGAGGCTTGCATTCCTACTGCAACCAAAGCACAGTTTTTCCTGGTACACTGCAGGGCTTGAAAATAGGCTTAGGCCTGATAGCATACATAGAACTTTCCAAGAATGAGGGCGTTCGATACATGTAGAACACCCTGTGAAGAAAAGTTGATTCAGCAAGGGACAAGGGTGTAGCTAGAGTCTCTTTTGACTTGTAAGAATTCAGAAGGGTTTTGGCTGCATGTTCACCGGAATAGAAGACCTGATGGCACAAGCCTTGCTTTCCCATTTTAAATCACTATCCATGCTAGCCTGAAGATCCCTAACTAACACTGTTTTTGACTGGCCTCTAGTCACTGTAGGGAGCCCTCTGGAAAGAAAAGGCGTTTTCTCTAAGGAAACACGGTGCTTCCATAGCATGTGGGGGAGCTCCTCCTGTCATGCTCTAGGGCTACAGGGAAACTTGACGTGAGTACTTGCCTCAAGCTAAGGCCTGAAAAGCCCTCCTGAAGCGAAAGCGCTTAGCAGTTTCCACTAGGTCGTATTCGCAGTTCTGCTCTACTTTAACGTTTCTTCACTTTTCCTGACACTAGGCACCCTCGTGTAGGCACCCTTTTTCTTGCAAATACAGTGAGTACCAGCAGTCTCCTTTGCCCTTCCAGGACACATCCAGACATAAAAGCCTTTCCCAGTAACTCTACGTATTCAGAGTGTAGGGCAACTCGCTGCACCCTTCCTTAAGAAGCTAGGTGGACTCAGCTCTTCAACAGCTCCAGGGATTCTGTTCTCGCACATCCTACATGCCATGGAAGTCTGCCTCATTGCCCTCATTGGACCTACACTAAAAAAAGCAATGTGCTTCGCCTTCCTTCTAGGAACTCTTACCCAAGGACCCCATACCTACAGGTTAAAGAGGCTTGCATTCCTACTGGAACCAAAGCAAATATTTTCCTGTTACACTGCAGGACTTTAGAATAGGGTTAGGCCCGATAGCATACATAGAACGTTCCAAGGATGAGGGAGTTCGATACATGCAGAACACCCTGTGAACAAAAGTTGATTCAGCAAGGGACAAGTGTGTAGCTAGAGTCTCTTTTGACTTGTTAGAAATCAGAAGGTGTTCGGCTGCATGTTCACTGGAAAACAACACCTGAGAGCACAAACCTTGCGTTTCCATTTTAAAACCTCTATCCACGCTGCACTGAAGATACCTAAATAACACTGTTTTTGACTGGCCTCTAGTCACTGCAGGCAGCCCTCTGGAAAGAAAAGGAGTTTTCTCTAAGAAAACACGGTGCTTCCATAGCATGGGTGGGAGCTCCTCCTGTCATGCTCTAGAGCTACAGGGAAACTTGACGTGAGTACTTGCCTCAAGCTAAGGCCTGAAAAGCCCTGCTGAAGCGAAAGTGCTTAACAGTTTCCATTAGGTCGTATTCGCAGTTCTGCTATACTTTAACGTTTCTTCACTTTTCTAGACACTAGGCACCCTCGTGTAGGCACCCTTTTGCCTACAAATACAGTGAGTACCAGCAGGCTCCTCTGCCCTTCTAAGAAACATCCAGGCATAGTAGCCTTTCCCAGTCAGTCAATGTATTCAGAGGGTAGGGCAACACACTGCACTCTTCCTTGGTAAAGCTAGATGTCCTCAGCGCTCCAACAGCTCCAGGGATTCTGTTCTCTCACGTCCTACATGCCATGGAAGTCTGCCTCATTGCCCTCATTGGAGCTACACTAAAAAACGCAATCTGCTTCGCCTTCCTTCTAGAAACTCTTACCCAAGGACCCCATACCTACAGGATAAAGGAGGCTTCCATTCCTAATGGAACCAAAGCAAAGTTTTTCCTGTTACACTGCAGGACTTTACAATAGGGTTAGGCCCGATAGCATACATAGAACGTTCCAAGGATGAAGGAGTTCGATACATGCAGAACACCCTGTGAAGAAAAGTTGATACAGCAAGGGACCAGGGTATAGCTAGAGTCTCTTTTGACTTGTTAGAAATCAGAAGGGTTTTGGCTGCATGTTCACCGGAATAGAAGACCTGATGGCACAAGCCTTGCTTTCCCATTTTAAATCTCTGTCCATGCTAGCCTGAAGATCCCTAAATAACACTGTTTTTGACTGGCCTCTAGTCACTGTAGGGAGCCCTCTGGAAAGAAAATGCGTTTTCTCTAAGGAAACACGGTGCTTCCATAGCATGGGTGGGAGCTCCTCCTGTCATGCTCTAGAGCTACAGGGAAACTTGACGTGAGTACTTGCCTCAAGCTAAGGCCTGAAAAGCCCTGCTGAAGCGAAAGCGCTTAGCAGTTTCCATTAGGTCGTATTCGCAGTTCTGCTCTGCTTTAACGTTTCTTCACTTTTCCTGACACTAGGCACCCTCGTGTAGGCACCCTTTTTCTTGCAAAGACAGTGAGTACCAGCAGTCTCCTTTGCCCTTCCAGGACACATCCAGACATAAAAGCCTTTCCCAGTAACTCTACGTATTCAGAGTGTAGGGCAACTCGCTGCACCCTTCCTTAAGAAGCTAGGTGTACTCAGCTCTTCAACAGCTCCAGGGATTCTGTTCTCGCACGTCCTACATGCCATGGAAGTCTGCCTCATTGCCCTCATTGGACCTACACTAAGAAACACAATCTGCTTCGCCGTCCTCTAGGAACTCTGACCCAAGGACCCCATACCTACAGGAGAAAGGAGGCTTGCATTCCTACTGCAACCAAAGCACAGTTTTTCCTGGTACACTGCAGGGCTTGAAAATAGGCTTAGGCCTGATAGCATACATAGAACTTTCCAAGAATGAGGGCGTTCGATACATGCAGAACACCCTGTGAAGAAAAGTTGATTCAGCAAGGGACAAGGGTGTAGCTAGAGTCTCTTTTGACTTGTTAGAAATCAGAAGGTGTTCGGCTGCATGTTCACTGGAAAAGTACACCTGAGAGCACAAACCTTGCTTTCCCAGTTGAAAAGTTCTATCCACGCTGCACTGAAGATACCTAAATAACACTGTTTTTGACTGGCCTCTAGTCACTGCAGGCAGCCCTCTGGAAAGAAAAGGAGTTTTCTCTAAGGAAACACGGTGCTTCCATAGCATGGGTGGGAGCTCCTCCTGTCATGCTCTAGAGCTACAGGGAAACTTGACGTGAGTACTTGCCTCAAGCTAAGGCCTGAAAAGCCCTGCTGAAGCAAAAGCGCTTAGCAGTTTCCATTAGGTCGTATTCGCAGTTCTGCTCTACTTTAACGTTTCTTCACTTTTCCTGACACTAGGCACCCTCGTGTAGGCACCCTTTTTCTTGCAAATACAGTGAGTACCAGCAGTCTCCTTTGCCCTTCCAGGACACATCCAGACATAAAAGCCTTTCCCAGTAACTCTACGTATTCAGAGTGTAGGGCAACTCGCTGCACCCTTCCTTAAGAAGCTAGGTGAACTCAGATCTTCAACAGCTCCAGGGATTCTGTTCTCGCACGTCCTACATGCCATGGAAGTCTGCCTCATTGCCCTCATTGGACCTACACTAAAAAAAGCAATCTGCTTCGCCTTCCTTCTAGGAACTCTTACCCAAGGACACCTTACCTACAGGTTAAAGAGGCTTGCATTCCTACTGGAACCAAAGCAAATATTTTCCTGTTACACTGCAGGACTTTAGAATAGGGTTAGGCCCGATAGCATACATAGAACGTTCCAAGGATGAGGGAGTTCGATACATGCAGAACACCCTGTGAAGAAAAGTTGATTCAGCAAGGGACCAGGGTGTAGCTAGAGTCTCTTTTGACTTGTTAGAAATCAGAAGGTGTTCGGCTGCATGTTCACTGGAAAAGAACACCTGAGAGCACAAACCTTGCGTTTCCATTTTAAAACCTCTATCCACGCTGCACTGAAGATACCTAAATAACACTATTTTTGACTGGCCTCTAGTCACTGCAGGCAGCCCTCTGGAAAGAAAAGGAGTTTTCTCTAAGGAAACACGGTGCTTCCATAGCATGGGTGGGAGCTCCTCCTGTCATGCTCTAGAGCTACAGGGAAACTTGACGTGAGTACTTGCCTCAAGCTAAGGCCTGAAAAGCCCTGCTGAAGCGAAAGCGTGTAGCAGTTTCCATTAGGTCGTATTCGCAGTTCTGCTCTACTTTAACGTTTCTTCACTTTTCTAGACACTAGGCACCCTCGTGTAGGCACCCTTTTGCCTACAAATACAGTGAGTACCAGCAGGCTCCTCTGCCCTTCTAAGAAACATCCAGGCCTAGTAAGCCTTTCCCAGTCAGTCAATGTATTCAGAGGGGAGGGCAACACCCTGCACTCTTCCTTGGTAAAGCTAGATGTCCTCAGCGCTCCAACAGCTCCAGGGATTCTGTTCTCTCACGTCCTACATGCCATGGAAGTCTGCCTCATTGCCCTCATTGGAGCTACACTAAAAAACGCAATTTGCTTCGCCTTCCTTCTAGAAACTCTTACCCATGGACCCCATACCTACAGGATAAAGGAGGCTTGCATTCCTACTGGAACCAAAGCAAAGTTTTTCCTGTTACACTGCTGGACTTTACAATAGGGTTAGGCCCGATAGCATACATAGAACGTTCCAAGGATGAAGGAGTTCGATACATGCAGAACACCCTGTGAAGAAAAGTTGATACAGCAAGGGACCAGGGTGTAGCTAGAGTCTCTTTTGACTTGTTAGAAATCAGAAGGTTTTCGGCTGCATGTTCACTGGAAAAGAACACCTGATGGCACAAACCTTGCGTTTCCATTTTAAAAGCTCTATCCATGCTGCACTGAAGATACCTAAATAACACTGTTTTTGACTGGCCTCTAGTCACTGCAGGCAGCCCTCTGGAAAGAAAAGGAGTTTTCTCTAAGAAAACACGGTGCTTCCATAGCATGGCTGGGAGCTCCTCCTGTCATTCTCTAGAGCTACAGGGAAACTTGACGTGAGTACTTGCCTCAAGCTAAGGCCTGAAAAGACCTGCTGAAGCAAAAGCGCGTAGCAGTTTCCATTAGGTCGTATTCGCAGTTCTGCTCTACCTTAACGTTTCTTCACTTTTCTAGACACTAGGCACCCTCGTGTAGGCACCCTTTTTCTTGCAAATACAGTGAGTACCAGCAGTCTCCTTTGCCCTTCCAGGACACATCCAGACATAAAAGCCTTTCCCAGTAACTCTACGTATTCAGAGTGTAGGGCAACTCGCTGCACCCTTCCTTAAGAAGCTAGGTGGACTCAGCTCTTCAACAGCTCCAGGGATTCTGTTCTCGCACGTCCTACATGCCATGGAAGTCTGCCTCATTGCCCTCATTGGACCTACACTAAGAAACACAATCTGCTTCGCCGTCCTCTAGGAACTCTGACCCAAGGACCCCATACCTACAGGAGAAAGGAGGCTTGCATTCCTACTGCAACCAAAGCACAGTTTTTCCTGGTACACTGCAGGGCTTGAAAATAGGCTTAGGCCTGATAGCATACATAGAACTTTCCAAAAATGAGGGCGTTCGATACATGCAGAACACCCTGTGAAGAAAAGTTGATTCAGCAAGGGACAAGGGTGTAGCTAGAGTCTCTTTTGACTTGTAAGAATTCAGAAGGGTTTTGGCTGCAGGTTCACCGGAATAGAAGACCTGATGGCACAAGCCTTGCTTTCCCATTTTAAATCACTATCCATGCTAGCCTGAAGATCCCTAAATAACACTGTTTTTGACTGGCCTCTAGTCACTGTAGGGAGCCCTCTGGAAAAAAAGGCGTTTTCTCTAAGGAAACACGGTGCTTCCATAGCATGTGGGGGAGCTCCTCCTGTCATGCTCTAGAGCTACAGGGAAACTTGACGTGAGTACTTGCCTCAAGCTAAGGCCTGAAAATCCCTCCTGAAGCGAAAGCGCTTAGCAGTTTCCACTAGGTCGTATTCGCAGTTCTGCTCTACTTTAACGTTTCTTCACTTTTCCTGACACTAGGCACCCTCGTGTAGGCACCCTTTTTCTTGCAAATACAGTGAGTACCAGCAGTCTCCTTTGCCCTTCCAGGACACATCCAGACATAAAAGCCTTTCCCAGTAACTCTACGTATTCAGAGTGTAGGGCAACTCGCTGCACCCTTCCTTAAGAAGCTAGGTGGACTCAGCTCTTCAACAGCTCCAGGGATTCTGTTCTCGCACGTCCTACATGCCATGGAAGTCTGCCTCATTGCCCTCATTGGACCTACACTAAGAAACACAATCTGCTTCGCCGTCCTCTAGGCACTCTGACCCTAGGACCCCATACCTACAGGAGAAAGGAGGCTTGCATTCCTACTGCAACCAAAGCACAGTTTTTCCTGGTACACTGCAGGGCTTGAAAATAGGCTTAGGCCTGATAGCATACATAGAACTTTCCAAGAATGAGGGCGTTCGATACATGCAGAACACCCTGTGAAGAAAAGTTGACTCAGCAAGGGACCAGGGTGTAGCTAGAGTCTCTTTTGACTTGTTAGAAATCAGAAGGTGTTCGGCTGCATGTTCACTGGAAAAGAACACCTGAGAGCACAAAACTTGCTTTCCCAGTTGAAAAGCTCTATCCACGCTGCACTGAAGATACCTAAATAACACTGTTTTTGACTGGCCTCTAGTCACTGCAGGCAGCCCTCTGGAAAGAAAAGGAGTTTTTTCTAAGGAAACACGGTGCTTCCATAGCATGGGTGGGAGCTCCTCCTGTCATGCTCTAGAGCTACAGGGAAAATTGACGTGAGTACTTGCCTCAAGCTAAGGCCTGAAAAGCCCTCCTGAAGCGAAAGCGCTTAGCAGTTTCCATTAGGTCGTATTCGCAGTTCTGCTCTACTTTAACGTTTCTTCACTTTTCCTGACACTAGGCACCCTCGTGTAGTCACCCTTTTTCTTGCAAATACAGTGAGTACCAGCAGTCTCCTTTGCCCTTCCAGGACACATCCAGACATAAAAGCCTTTCCCAGTAACTCTACGTATTCAGAGTGTAGGGCAACTCGCTGCACCCTTCCTTAAGAAGCTAGGTGGACTCAGATCTTCAACAGCTCCAGGGATTCTGTTCTCGCACGTCCTACATGCCATGGAAGTCTGCCTCATTGCCCTCATTGGACCTACACTAAAATAAGCAATCTGCTTCGCCTTCCTTCTAGGAACTCTTACCCAAGGACACCATACCTACAGGTTAAAGAGGCTTGCATTCCTACTGGAACCAAAGCAAATATTTTCCTGTTACACTGCAGGACTTTAGAATAGGGTTAGGCCCGATAGCATACATAGAACGTTCCAAGGATGAGGGAGTTCGATACATGCAGAACACCCTGTGAAGAAAAGTTGATTCAGCAAGGGACCAGGGTGTAGCTAGAGTCTCTTTTGACTTGTTAGAAATCAGAAGGTGTTCGGCTGCATGTTCACTGGAAAAGAACACCTGAGAGCACAAACCTTGCGTTTCCATTTTAAAACCTCTATCCACGCTGCACTGAAGATACCTAAATAACACTGTTTTTGACTGGCCTCTAGTCACAGCAGGCAGCCCTCTGGAAAGAAAAGGAGTTTTCTCTAAGGAAACACGGGGCTTCCATAGCATGGGTGGGAGCTCCTCCTGTCATGCTCTAGAGCTACAGGGAAACTTGACGTGAGTACTTGCCTCAAGCTAAGGCCTGAAAAGCCCTGCTGAAGCGAAAGCGTGTAGCAGTTTCCATTAGGTCGTATTCGCAGTTCTGCTCTACTTTAACGTTTCTTCACTTTTCTAGACACTAGGCACCCTCGTGTAGGCACCCTTTTGCCTACAAATACAGTGAGTACCAGCAGGCTCCTCTGCCCTTCTAAGAAACATCCAGGCCTAGTAGCCTTTCCCAGTCAGTCAATGTATTCAGAGGGGAGGGCAACACACTGCACTCTTCCTTGGTAAAGCTAGATGTCCTCAGCGCTCCAACAGCTCCAGGGATTCTGTTCTCTCACGTCCTACATGCCATGGAAGTCTGCCTCATTGCCCTCATTGGAGCTACACTAAAAAACGCAATCTGCTTCGCCTTCCTTCTAGAAACTCTTACCCAAGGACCCCATACCTACAGGATAAAGGAGGCTTGCATTCCTACTGGAACCAAAGCAAAGTTTTTCCTGTTACACTGCAGGACTTTACAATAGGGTTAGGCCCGATAGCATACATAGAACGTTCCAAGGATGAAGGAGTTCGATACATGCAGAACACCCTGTGAAGAAAAGTTGATACAGCAAGGGACCAGGGTGTAGCTAGAGTCTCTTTTGACTTGTTAGAAATCAGAAGGGTTTTGGCTGCATGTTCACCGGAATAGAAGACCTGATGGCACAAGCCTTGCTTTCCCATTTTAAATCTCTGTCCATGCTAGCCTGAAGATCCCTAAATAACACTGTTTTTGACTGGCCTCTAGTCACTGTAGGGAGCCCTCTGGAAAGAAAAGGCGTTTTCTCTAAGGAAACACGGTGCTTCCATAGCATGGGTGGGAGCTCCTCCTGTCATGCTCTAGAGCTACAGGGAAACTTGACGTGAGTACTTGCCTCAAGCTAAGGCCTGAAAAGCCCTGCTGAAGCGAAAGCGCTTAGCAGTTTCCATTAGGTCGTATTCGCAGTTCTGCTCTGCTTTAACGTTTCTTCACTTTTCCTGACACTAGGCACCCTCGTGTAGGCACCCTTTTTCTTGCAAATACAGTGAGTACCAGCAGTCTCCTTTCCCCTTCCAGGACACATCCAGACATAAAAGCCTTTCCCAGTAACTCTACGTATTCAGAGTGTAGGGCAACTCGCTGCACCCTTCCTTAAGAAGCTAGGTCGACTCAGCTCTTCAACAGCTCCAGGGATTCTGTTCTCGCACGTCCTACATGCCATGGAAGTCTGCCTCATTGCCCTCATTGGACCTACACTAAGAAACACAATCTGCTTCGCCGTCCTCTAGGAACTCTGACCCAAGGACCCCATACCTACAGGAGAAAGGAGGCTTGCATTCCTACTGCAACCAAAGCACAGTTTTTCCTGGTACACTGCAGGGCTTGAAAATAGGCTTAGGCCTGATAGCATACATAGAACTTTCCAAGAATGAGGGCGTTCGATACATGCAGAACACCCTGTGAAGAAAAGTTGACTCAGCAAGGGACAAGGGTGTAGCTAGAGTCTCTTTTGACTTGTTAGAAATCAGAAGGTGTTCGGCTGCATGTTCACTGGAAAAGAACACCTGAGAGCACAAAACTTGCTTTCCCAGTTGAAAAGCTCTATCCACGCTGCACTGAAGATACCTAAATAACACTGTTTTTGACTGGCCTCTAGTCACTGCAGGCAGCCCTCTGGAAAGAAAAGGAGTTTTTTCTAAGGAAACACGGTGCTTCCATAGCATGGGTGGGTGCTCCTCCTGTCATGCTCTAGAGCTACAGGGAAACTTGACGTGAGTACTTGCCTCAAGCTAAGGCCTGAAAAGCCCTCCTGAAGCGAAAGCGCTTAGCAGTTTCCATTAGGTCGTATTCGCAGTTCTGCTCTACTTTAACGTTTCTTCACTTTTCCTGACACTAGGCACCCTCGTGTAGGCACCCTTTTTCTTGCAAATATAGTGAGTACCAGCAGTCTCCTTTGCCCTTCCAGGACACATCCAGACATAAAAGCCTTTCCCAGTAACTCTACGTATTCAGAGTGTAGGGCAACTCGCTGCACCCTTCCTTAAGAAGCTAGGTGGACTCAGATCTTCAACAGCTCCAGGGATTCTGTTCTCGCACGTCCTACATGCCATGGAAGTCTGCCTCATTGCCCTCATTGGACCTACACTAAAATAAGCAATCTGCTTCGCCTTCCTTCTAGGAACTCTTACCCAAGGACACCATACCTACAGGTTAAAGAGGCTTGCATTCCTACTGGAACCAAAGCAAATATTTTCCTGTTACACTGCAGGACTTTAGAATAGGGTTAGGCCCGATAGCATACATAGAACGTTCCAAGGATGAGGGAGTTCGATACATGCAGAACACCCTGTGAAGAAAAGTTGATTCAGCAAGGGACCAGGGTGTAGCTAGAGTCTCTTTTGACTTGTTAGAAATCAGAAGGTGTTCGGCTGCATGTTCACTGGAAAAGAACACCTGAGAGCACAAACCTTGCGTTTCCATTTTAAAACCTCTATCCACGCTGCACTGAAGATACCTAAATAACACTGTTTTTGACTGGCCTCTAGTCACAGCAGGCAGCCCTCTGGAAAGAAAAGGAGTTTTCTCTAAGGAAACACGGGGCTTCCATAGCATGGGTGGGAGCTCCTCCTGTCATGCTCTAGAGCTACAGGGAAACTTGACGTGAGTACTTGCCTCAAGCTAAGGCCTGAAAAGCCCTGCTGAAGCGAAAGCGTGTAGCAGTTTCCATTAGGTCGTATTCGCAGTTCTGCTCTACGTTAACGTTTCTTCACTTTTCTAGACACTAGGCACCCTCGTGTAGGCACCCTTTTGCCTACAAATACAGTGAGTACCAGCAGGCTCCTCTGCCCTTCTAAGAAACATCCAGGCCTAGTAAGCCTTTCCCAGTCAGTCAATGTATTCAGAGGGGAGGGCAACACACTGAACTCTTCCTTGGTAAAGCTAGATGTCCTCAGCGCTCCAACAGCTCCAGGGATTCTGTTCTCGCACGTCCTACATGCCATGGAAGTCTGCCTCATTGCCCTCATTGGAGCTACACTAAAAAACGCAATCTGCTTCGCCTTCCTTCTAGAAACTCTTACCCAAGGACCCCATACCTACAGGGTAAAGGAGGCTTGCATTCCTACTGGAACCAAAGCAAAGTTTTTCCTGTTACACTGCAGGACTTTACAATAGGGTTAGGCCCGATAGCATACATAGAACGTTCCAAGGATGAAGGAGTTCGATACATGCAGAACACCCTGTGAAGAAAAGTTGATACAGCAAGGGACCAGGGTGTAGCTAGAGTCTCTTTTGACTTGTTAGAAATCAGAAGGTTTTCGGCTGCATGTTCACTGGAAAAGAACACCTGATGGCACAAACCTTGCATTTCCATTTTAAAAGCTCTATCCTTGCTGCACTGCAGATACCTAAATAACACTGTTTTTGACTGGCCTCTAGTCACTGCAGGCAGCCCTCTGGAAAGAAAAGGAGTTTTCTCTAAGAAAACACGGTGCTTCCATAGCATGGCTGGGAGCTCCTCCTGTCATTCTCTAGAGCTACAGGGAAACTTGACGTGAGTACTTGCCTCAAGCTAAGGCCTGAAAAGCCCTGCTGAAGCAAAAGCGCGTAGCAGTTTCCATTAGGTCGTATTCGCAGTTCTGCTCTACTTTAACGTTTCTTCACTTTTCCTGACACTAGGCACCCTCGTGTAGGCACCCTTTTTCTTGCAAATACAGTGAGTACCAGCAGTCTCCTTTGCCCTTCCAGGACACATCCAGACATAAAAGCCTTTCCCAGTAACTCTACGTATTCAGAGTGTAGGGCAACTCGCTGCACCCTTCCTTAAGAAGCTAGGTGGACTCAGCTCTTCAACAGCTCCAGGGATTCTGTTCTCACACGTCCTACATGCCATGGAAGTCTGCCTCATTGCCCTCATTGGACCTACACTAAGAAACACAATCTGCTTCGCCGTCCTCTAGGAACTCTGACCCAAGGACCCCATACCTACAGGAGAAAGGAGGCTTGCATTCCTACTGCAACCAAAGCACAGTTTTTCCTGGTACACTGCAGGGCTTGAAAATAGGCTTAGGCCTGATAGCATACATAGAACTTTCCAAAAATGAGGGCGTTCGATACATGCAGAACACCCTGTGAAGAAAAGTTGATTCAGCAAGGGACAAGGGTGTAGCTAGAGTCTCTTTTGACTTGTAAGAATTCAGAAGGGTTTTGGCTGCAGGTTCACCGGAATAGAAGACCTGATGGCACAAGCCTTGCTTTCTCATTTTAAATCACTATCCATGCTAGCCTGAAGATCCCTAAATAACACTGTTTTTGACTGGCCTCTAGTCACTGTAGGGAGCCCTCTGGAAAAAAAGGCGTTTTCTCTAAGGAAACACGGTGCTTCCATAGCATGTGGGGGAGCTCCTCCTGTCATGCTCTAGAGCTACAGGGAAACTTGACGTGAGTACTTGCCTCAAGCTAAGGCCTGAAAAGCCCTCCTGAAGCGAAAGCGCTTAGCAGTTTCCACTAGGTCGTATTCGCAGTTCTGCTCTACTTTAACGTTTCTTCACTTTTCCTGACACTAGGCACCCTCGTGTAGGCACCCTTTTTCTTGCAAATACAGTGAGTACCAGCAGTCTCCTTTGCCCTTCCAGGACACATCCAGACATAAAAGCCTTTCCCAGTAACTCTACGTATTCAGAGTGTAGGGCAACTCGCTGCACCCTTCCTTAAGAAGCTAGGTGGACTCAGCTCTTCAACAGCTCCAGGGATTCTGTTCTCGCACGTCCTACATGCCATGGAAGTCTGCCTCATTGCCCTCATTGGACCTACACTAAGAAACACAATCTGCTTCGCCGTCCTCTAGGCACTCTGACCCTAGGACCCCATACCTACAGGAGAAAGGAGGCTTGCATTCCTACTGCAACCAAAGCACAGTTTTTCCTGGTACACTGCAGGGCTTGAAAATAGGCTTAGGCCTGATAGCATACATAGAACTTTCCAAGAATGAGGGCGTTCGATACATGCAGAACACCCTGTGAAGAAAAGTTGACTCAGCAAGGGACCAGGGTGTAGCTAGAGTCTCTTTTGACTTGTTAGAAATCAGAAGGTGTTCGGCTGCATGTTCACTGGAAAAGAACACCTGAGAGCACAAAACTTGCTTTCCCAGTTGAAAAGCTCTATCCACGCTGCACTGAAGATACCTAAATAACACTGTTTTTGACTGGCCTCTAGTCACTGCAGGCAGCCCTCTGGAAAGAAAAGGAGTTTTTTCTAAGGAAACACGGTGCTTCCATAGCATGGGTGGGAGCTCCTCCTGTCATGCTCTAGAGCTACAGGGAAACTTGACGTGAGTACTTGCCTCAAGCTAAGGCCTGAAAAGCCCTCCTGAAGCGAAAGCGCTTAGCAGTTTCCATTAGGTCGTATTCGCAGTTCTGCTCTACTTTAACGTTTCTTCACTTTTCCTGACACTAGGCACCCTCGTGTAGTCACCCTTTTTCTTGCAAATACAGTGAGTACCAGCAGTCTCCTTTGCCCTTCCAGGACACATCCAGACATAAAAGCCTTTCCCAGTAACTCTACGTATTCAGAGTGTAGGGCAACTCGCTGCACCCTTCCTTAAGAAGCTAGGTGGACTCAGATCTTCAACAGCTCCAGGGATTCTGTTCTCGCACGTCCTACATGCCATGGAAGTCTGCCTCATTGCCCTCATTGGACCTACACTAAAATAAGCAATCTGCTTCGCCTTCCTTCTAGGAACTCTTACCCAAGGACACCATACCTACAGGTTAAAGAGGCTTGCATTCCTACTGGAACCAAAGCAAATATTTTCCTGTTACACTGCAGGACTTTAGAATAGGGTTAGGCCCGATAGCATACATAGAACGTTCCAAGGATGAGGGAGTTCGATACATGCAGAACACCCTGTGAAGAAAAGTTGATTCAGCAAGGGACCAGGGTGTAGCTAGAGTCTCTTTTGACTTGTTAGAAATCAGAAGGTGTTCGGCTGCATGTTCACTGGAAAAGAACACCTGAGAGCACAAACCTTGCGTTTCCATTTTAAAACCTCTATCCACGCTGCACTGAAGATACCTAAATAACACTGTTTTTGACTGGCCTCTAGTCACAGCAGGCAGCCCTCTGGAAAGAAAAGGAGTTTTCTCTAAGGAAACACGGGGCTTCCATAGCATGGGTGGGAGCTCCTCCTGTCATGCTCTAGAGCTACAGGGAAACTTGACGTGAGTACTTGCCTCAAGCTAAGGCCTGAAAAGCCCTGCTGAAGCGAAAGCGTGTAGCAGTTTCCATTAGGTCGTATTCGCAGTTCTGCTCTACTTTAACGTTTCTTCACTTTTCTAGACACTAGGCACCCTCGTGTAGGCACCCTTTTGCCTACAAATACAGTGAGTACCAGCAGGCTCCTCTGCCCTTCTAAGAAACATCCAGGCCTAGTAGCCTTTCCCAGTCAGTCAATGTATTCAGAGGGGAGGGCAACACACTGCACTCTTCCTTGGTAAAGCTAGATGTCCTCAGCGCTCCAACAGCTCCAGGGATTCTGTTCTCTCACGTCCTACATGCCATGGAAGTCTGCCTCATTGCCCTCATTGGAGCTACACTAAAAAACGCAATCTGCTTCGCCTTCCTTCTAGAAACTCTTACCCAAGGACCCCATACCTACAGGATAAAGGAGGCTTGCATTCCTACTGGAACCAAAGCAAAGTTTTTCCTGTTACACTGCAGGACTTTACAATAGGGTTAGGCCCGATAGCATACATAGAACGTTCCAAGGATGAAGGAGTTCGATACATGCAGAACACCCTGTGAAGAAAAGTTGATACAGCAAGGGACCAGGGTGTAGCTAGTGTCTCTTTTGACTTGTTAGAAATCAGAAGGGTTTTGGCTGCATGTTCACCGGAATAGAAGACCTGATGGCACAAGCCTTGCTTTCCCATTTTAAATCTCTGTCCATGCTAGCCTGAAGATCCCTAAATAACACTGTTTTTGACTGGCCTCTAGTCACTGCAGGCAGCCCTCTGGAAAGAAAAGGAGTTTTCTCTAAGGAAACACCGTGCTTCCATAGCATGGGTGGGAGCTCCTCCTGTCATGCTCTAGAGCTACAGGGAAACTTGACGTGAGTACTTGCCTCAAGCTAAGGCCTGAAAAGCCCTCCTGAAGCGAAAGCGCTTAGCAGTTTCCATTAGGTCGTATTCGCAGTTCTGCTCTACTTTAACGTTTCTTCACTTTTCCTGACACTAGGCACCCTCGTGTAGGCACCCTTTTTCTTGCAAATACAGTGAGTACCAGCAGTCTCCTTTGCCCTTCCAGGACACATCCAGACATAAAAGCCTTTCCCAGTAACTCTACGTATTCAGAGTGTAGGGCAACTCGCTGCACCCTTCCTTAAGAAGCTAGGTGGACTCAGATCTTCAACAGCTCCAGGGATTCTGTTCTCGCACGTCCTACATGCCATGGAAGTCTGCCTCATTGCCCTCATTGGACCTACACTAAAAAAAGCAATCTGCTTCGCCTTCCTTCTAGGAACTCTTACCCAAGGACACCATACCTACAGGTTAAAGAGGCTTGCATTCCTACTGGAACCAAAGCAAATATTTTCCTGTTACACTGCAGGACTTTAGAATAGGGTTAGGCCCGATAGCATACATAGAACTTTCCAAGGATGAGGGAGTTCGATACATGCAGAACACCCTGTGAAGAAAAGTTGATTCAGCAAGGGACCAGGGTGTAGCTAGAGTCTCTTTTGACTTGTTAGAAATCAGAAGGTGTTCGGCTGCATGTTCACTGGAAAAGAACACCTGAGAGCACAAACCTTGCTTTCCCATTTGAAAAGTTCTATCCACGCTGCACTGAAGATACCTAAATAACACTGTTTTTGACTGGCCTCTAGTCACTGCAGGCAGCCCTCTGGAAAGAAAAGGAGTTTTCTCTAAGGAAACACGGTGCTTCCATAGCATGGGTGGGAGCTCCTCCTGTCATGCTCTAGAGCTACAGGGAAACTTGACGTGAGTACTTGCCTCAAGCTAAGGCCTGAAAAGCCCTGCTGAAGCGAAAGTTCTTAACAGTTTCCATTAAGTCGTATTCGCAGTTCTGCTATACTTTAACGTTTCTTCACTTTTCTAGACACTAGGCACCCTCGTGTAGGCACCCTTTTGCCTACAAATACAGTGAGTACCAGCAGGCTCCTCTGCCCTTCTAAGAAACATCCAGGCCTAGTAGCCTTTCCCAGTCAGTCAATGTATTCAGAGGGTAGGGCAACACACTGCACTCTTCCTTGGTAAAGCTAGATGTCCTCAGCGCTCCAACAGCTCCAGGGATTCTGTTCTCTCACGTCCTACATGCCATGGAAGTCTGCCTCATTGCCCTCATTGGAGCTACACTAAAAAACGCAATCTGCTTCGCCTTCCTTCTAGAAACTCTTACCCAAGGATCCCATACCTACAGGATAAAGGAGGCTTGCATTACTACTGGAACCAAAGCAAAGTTTTTCCTGTTACACTGCAGGACTTTACAATAGGGTTAGGCCCGATAGCATACATAGAACGTTCCAAGGATGAAGGAGTTCGATACATGCAGAACACCCTGTGAAGAAAAGTTGATACAGCAAGGGACCAGGGTGTAGCTAGAGTCTCTTTTGACTTGTTAGAAATCAGAAGGTGTTCGGCTGCATGTTCATTGGAAAAGAACACCTGATGGCACAAACCTTGCGTTTCCATTTTAAAAGCTCTATCCATGCTGCATTGAAGATACCTAAATAACACTGTTTTTGACTGGCCTCTAGTCACTGCAGGCAGCCCTCTGGAAAGAAAAGGAGTTTTCTCTAAGAAAACACGGTGCTTCCATAGCATGGGTGGGAGCTCCTCCTGTCATGCTCTAGAGCTACAGGGAAACTTGACGTGAGTACTTGCCTCAAGCTAAGGCCTGAAAAGCCCTGCTGAAGCGAAAGCGCTTAGCAGTTTCCATTAGGTCGTATTCGCAGTTCTGCTCTGCTTTAACGTTTCTTCACTTTTCCTGACACTAGGCACCCTCGTGTAGGCACCCTTTTTCTTGCAAATACAGTGAGTACCAGCAGTCTCCTTTCCCCTTCCAGGACACATCCAGACATAAAAGCCTTTCCCAGTAACTCTACGTATTCAGAGTGTAGGGCAACTCGCTGCACCCTTCCTTAAGAAGCTAGGTGGACTCAGCTCTTCAACAGCTCCAGGGATTCTGTTCTCGCACGTCCTACATGCCATGGAAGTCTGGCTCATTGCCCTCATTGGACCTACACTAAGAAACACAATCTGCTTCGCCGTCCTCTAGGAACTCTGACCCAAGGACCCCATACCTACAGGAGAAAGGAGGCTTGCATTCCTACTGCAACCAAAGCACAGATTTTCCTGGTACACTGCAGGGCTTTAAAATAGGCTTAGGCCTGATAGCATACATAGAACTTTCCAAGAATGAGGGTGTTCGATACATGCAGAACACCCTGTGAAGAAAAGTTGATTCAGCAAGGGACAAGGGTGTAGCTAGAGTCTCTTTTGACTTGTTAGAAATCAGAAGGTGTTCGGCTGCATGTTCACTGGAAAAGAACACCTGAGAGCACAAACCTTGCTTTCCCAGTTGAAAAGTTCTATCCACGCTGCACTGAAGATACCTAAATAACACTGTTTTTGACTGGCCTCTAGTCACTGCAGGCAGCCCTCTGGAAAGAAAAGGAGTTTTCTCTAAGGAAACACCGTGCTTCCATAGCATGGGTGGGAGCTCCTCCTGTCATGCTCTAGAGCTACAGGGAAACTTGACGTGAGTACTTGCCTCAAGCTAAGGCCTGAAAAGCCCTCCTGAAGCGAAAGCGCTTAGCAGTTTCCATTAGGTCGTATTCGCAGTTCTGCTCTACTTTAACGTTTCTTCACTTTTCCTGACACTAGGCACCCTCGTGTAGGCACCCTTTTTCTTGCAAATACAGTGAGTACCAGCAGTCTCCTTTGCCCTTCCAGGACACATCCAGACATAAAAGCCTTTCCCAGTAACTCTACGTATTCAGAGTGTAGGGCAACTCGCTGCACCCTTCCTTAAGAAGCTAGGTGGACTCAGATCTTCAACAGCTCCAGGGATTCTGTTCTCGCACGTCCTACATGCCATGGAAGTCTGCCTCATTGCCCTCATTGGACCTACACTAAAAAAAGCAATCTGCTTCGCCTTCCTTCTAGGAACTCTTACCCAAGGACACCATACCTACAGGTTAAAGAGGCTTGCATTCCTACTGGAACCAAAGCAAATATTTTCCTGTTACACTGCAGGACTTTAGAATAGGGTTAGGCCCGATAGCATACATAGAACGTTCCAAGGATGAGGGAGTTCGATACATGCAGAACACCCTGTGAAGAAAAGTTGATTCAGCAAGGGACCAGGGTGTAGCTAGAGTCTCTTTTGACTTGTTAGAAATCAGAAGGTGTTCGGCTGCATGTTCACTGGAAAAGAACACCTGAGAGCACAAACCTTGCTTTCCCATTTGAAAAGTTCTATCCACGCTGCACTGAAGATACCTAAATAACACTGTTTTTGACTGGCCTCTAGTCACTGCAGGCAGCCCTCTGGAAAGAAAAGGAGTTTTCTCTAAGGAAACACGGTGCTTCCATAGCATGGGTGGGAGCTCCTCCTGTCATGCTCTAGAGCTACAGGGAAACTTGACGTGAGTACTTGCCTCAAGCTAAGGCCTGAAAAGCCCTGCTGAAGCGAAAGTTCTTAACAGTTTCCATTAAGTCGTATTCGCAGTTCTGCTATACTTTAACGTTTCTTCACTTTTCTAGACACTAGGCACCCTCGTGTAGGCACCCTTTTGCCTACAAATACAGTGAGTACCAGCAGGCTCCTCTGCCCTTCTAAGAAACATCCAGGCCTAGTAGCCTTTCCCAGTCAGTCAATGTATTCAGAGGGTAGGGCAACACACTGCACTCTTCCTTGGTAAAGCTAGATGTCCTCAGCGCTCCAACAGCTCCAGGGATTCTGTTCTCTCACGTCCTACATGCCATGGAAGTCTGCCTCATTGCCCTCATTGGAGCTACACTAAAAAACGCAATCTGCTTCGCCTTCCTTCTAGAAACTCTTACCCAAGGATCCCATACCTACAGGATAAAGGAGGCTTGCATTACTACTGGAACCAAAGCAAAGTTTTTCCTGTTACACTGCAGGACTTTACAATAGGGTTAGGCCCGATAGCATACATAGAACGTTCCAAGGATGAAGGAGTTCGATACATGCAGAACACCCTGTGAAGAAAAGTTGATACAGCAAGGGACCAGGGTGTAGCTAGAGTCTCTTTTGACTTGTTAGAAATCAGAAGGTGTTCGGCTGCATGTTCATTGGAAAAGAACACCTGATGGCACAAACCTTGCGTTTCCATTTTAAAAGCTCTATCCATGCTGCATTGAAGATACCTAAATAACACTGTTTTTGACTGGCCTCTAGTCACTGCAGGCAGCCCTCTGGAAAGAAAAGGAGTTTTCTCTAAGAAAACACGGTGCTTCCATAGCATGGGTGGGAGCTCCTCCTGTCATGCTCTAGAGCTACAGGGAAACTTGACGTGAGTACTTGCCTCAAGCTAAGGCCTGAAAAGCCCTGCTGAAGCGAAAGCGCTTAGCAGTTTCCATTAGGTCGTATTCGCAGTTCTGCTCTGCTTTAACGTTTCTTCACTTTTCCTGACACTAGGCACCCTCGTGTAGGCACCCTTTTTCTTGCAAATACAGTGAGTACCAGCAGTCTCCTTTGCCCTTCCAGGACACATCCAGACATAAAAGCCTTTCCCAGTAACTCTACGTATTCAGAGTGTAGGGCAACTCGCTGCACCCTTCCTTAAGAAGCTAGGTGGACTCAGCTCTTCAACAGCTCCAGGGATTCTGTTCTCGCACGTCCTACATGCCATGGAAGTCTGCCTCATTGCCCTCATTGGACCTACACTAAGAAACACAATCTGCTTCGCCGTCCTCTAGGAACTCTGACCCAAGGACCCCATACCTACAGGAGAAAGGAGGCTTGCATTCCTACTGCAACCAAAGCACAGTTTTTTCTGGTACACTGCAGGGCTTTAAAATAGGCTTAGGCCTGATAGCATACATAGAACTTTCCAAGAATGAGGGCGTTCGATACATGCAGAACACCCTGTGAAGAAAAGTTGATTCAGCAAGGGACAAGGGTGTAGCTAGAGTCTCTTTTGACTTGTTAGAAATCAGAAGGTGTTCGGCTGCATGTTCACTGGAAAAGAACACCTGAGAGCACAAACCTTGCTTTCCCAGTTGAAAAGTTCTATCCACGCTGCACTGAAGATACCTAAATAACACTGTTTTTGACTGGCCTCTAGTCACTGCAGGCAGCCCTCTGGAAAGAAAAGGAGTTTTCTCTAAGGAAACACGGTGCTTCCATAGCATGGGTGGGAGCTCCTCCTGTCATGCTCTACAGCTACAGGGAAACTTGACGTGAGTACTTGCCTCAAGCTAAGGCCTGAAAAGCCCTCCTGAAGCGAAAGCGCTTAGCAGTTTCCATTAGGTCGTATTCGCAGTTCTGCTCTACTTTAACGTTTCTTCACTTTTCCTGACACTAGGCACCCTCGTGTCGGCACCCTTTTTCTTGCAAATACAGTGAGTACCAGCAGTCTCCTTTGCCCTTCCAGGACACATCCAGACATAAAAGCCTTTCCCAGTAACTCTACGTATTCAGAGTGTAGGGCAACTCGCTGCACCCTTCCTTAAGAAGCTAGGTGGACTCAGATCTTCAACAGCTCCAGGGATTCTGTTCTCGCACGTCCTACATGCCATGGAAGTCTGCCTCATTGCCCTCATTGGACCTACACTAAAAAAAGCAATCTGCTTCGCCTTCCTTCTAGGAACTCTTACCCAAGGACACCATACCTACAGGTTAAAGAGGCTTGCATTCCTACTGGAACCAAAGCAAATATTTTCCTGTTACACTGCAGGACTTTAGAATAGGGTTAGGCCCGATAGCATACATAGAACGTTCCAAGGATGAGGGAGTTCGATACATGCAGAACACCCTGTGAAGAAAAGTTGATTCAGCAAGGGACAAGTGTGTAGCTAGAGTCTCTTTTGACTTGTTAGAAATCAGAAGGTGTTCGGCTGCATGTTCACTGGAAAAGAACACCTGAGAGCACAAACCTTGCGTTTCCATTTTAAAACCTCTATCCACGCTGCACTGAAGATACCTAAATAACACTGTTTTTGACTGGCCTCTAGTCACTGCAGGCAGCCCTCTGGAAAGAAAAGGAGTTTTCTCTAAGGAAACACGGTGCTTCCATAGCATGGGTGGGAGCTCCTCCTGTCATGCTCTAGAGCTACAGGGAAACTTGACGTGAGTACTTGCCTCAAGCTAAGGCCTGAAAAGCCCTGCTGAAGCGAAAGTGCTTAACAGTTTCCATTAGGTCGTATTCGCAGTTCTGCTATACTTTAACGTTTCTTCACTTTTCTAGACACTAGGCACCCTCGTGTAGGCACCCTTTTGCCTACAAATACAGTGAGTACCAGCAGGCTCCTCTGCCCTTCTAAGAAACATCCAGGCCTAGTAGCCTTTCCCAGTCAGTCAATGTATTCAGAGGGTAGGGCAACACACTGCACTCTTCCTTGGTAAAGCTAGATGTCCTCAGCGCTCCAACAGCTCCAGGGATTCTGTTCTCTCACGTCCTACATGCCATGGAAGTCTGCCTCATTGCCCTCATTGGAGCTACACTAAAAAACGCAATCTGCTTCGCCTTCCTTCTAGAAACTCTTACCCAAGGATCTCATACCTACAGGATAAAGGAGGCTTGCATTACTACTGGAACCAAAGCAAAGTTTTTCCTGTTACACTGCAGGACTTTACAATAGGGTTAGGCCCGATAGCATACATAGAACCTTCCAAGGATGAAGGAGTTCGATACATGCAGAACACCCTGTGAAGAAAAGTTGATACAGCAAGGGACCAGGGTGTAGCTAGAGTCTCTTTTGACTTGTTAGAAATCAGAAGGTGTTCGGCTGCATGTTCATTGGAAAAGAACACCTGATGGCACAAACCTTGCGTTTCCATTTTAAAAGCTCTATCCATGCTGCATTGAAGATACCTAAATAACACTGTTTTTGACTGGCCTCTAGTCACTGCAGGCAGCCCTCTGGAAAGAAAAGGAGTTTTCTCTAAGAAAACACGGTGCTTCCATAGCATGGGTGGGAGCTCCTCCTGTCATGCTCTAGAGCTACAGGGAAACTTGACGTGAGTACTTGCCTCAAGCTAAGGCCTGAAAAGCCCTGCTGAAGCGAAAGCGCTTAGCAGTTTCCATTAGGTCGTATTCGCAGTTCTGCTCTGCTTTAACGTTTCTTCACTTTTCCTGACACTAGGCACCCTCGTGTAGGCACCCTTTTTCTTGCAAATACAGTGAGTACCAGCAGTCTCCTTTCCCCTTCCAGGACACATCCAGACATAAAAGCCTTTCCCAGTAACTCTACGTATTCAGAGTGTAGGGCAACTCGCTGCACCCTTCCTTAAGAAGCTAGGTGGACTCAGCTCTTCAACAGCTCCAGGGATTCTGTTCTCGCACGTCCTACATGCCATGGAAGTCTGCCTCATTGCCCTCATTGGACCTACACTAAGAAACACAATCTGCTTCGCCGTCCTCTAGGAACTCTGACCCAAGGACCCCATACCTACAGGAGAAAGGAGGCTTGCATTCCTACTGCAACCAAAGCACAGTTTTTCCTGGTACACTGCAGGGCTTTAAAATAGGCTTAGGCCTGATAGCATACATAGAACTTTCCAAGAATGAGGGCGTTCGATACATGCAGAACACCCTGTGAAGAAAAGTTGATTCAGCAAGGGACAAGGGTGTAGCTAGAGTCTCTTTTGACTTGTTAGAAATCAGAAGGTGTTCGGCTGCATGTTCACTGGAAAAGAACACCTGAGAGCACAAACCTTGCGTTTCCATTTTAAAACCTCTATCCAGGCTGCACTGAAGATACCTAAATAACACTGTTTTTGACTGGCCTCTAGTCACTGCAGGCAGCCCTCTGGAAAGAAAAGGAGTTTTCTCTAAGGAAACACGGTGCTTCCATAGCATGGGTGGGAGCTCCTCCTGTCATGCTCTAGAGCTACAGGGAAACTTGACGTGAGTACTTGCCTCAAGCTAAGGCCTGAAAAGCCCTGCTGAAGCGAAAGTGCTTAACAGTTTCCATTAGGTCGTATTCGCAGTTCTGCTATACTTTAACGTTTCTTCACTTTTCTATACACTAGGCACCCTCGTGTAGGCACCCTTTTTCTTGCAAATACAGTGAGTACCAGCAGTCTCCTTTGCCCTTCCAGGACACATCCAGACATAAAAGCCTTTCCCAGTAACTCTACGTATTCAGAGTGTAGGGCAACTCGCTGCACCCTTCCTTAAGAAGCTAGGTGGACTCAGATCTTCAACAGCTCCAGGGATTCTGTTCTCGCACGTCCTACATGCCATGGAAGTCTGCCTCATTGCCCTCATTGGACCTACACTAAAAAAAGCAATCTGCTTCGCCTTCCTTCTAGGAACTCTTACCCAAGGACACCATACCTACAGGTTAAAGAGGCTTGCATTCCTACTGGAACCAAAGCAAATATTTTCCTGTTACACTGCAGGACTTTAGAATAGGGTTAGGCCCGATAGCATACATAGAACGTTCCAAGGATGAGGGAGTTCGATACATGCAGAACACCCTGTGAAGAAAAGTTGATACAGCAAGGGACCAGGGTGTAGCTAGAATCTCTTTTGACTTGTTAGAAATCAGAAGGTGTTCGGCTGCATGTTCATTGGAAAAGAACACCTGATGGCACAAACCTTGCGTTTCCATTTTAAAAGCTCTATCCATGCTGCATTGAAGATACCTAAATAACACTGTTTTTGACTGGCCTCTAGTCACTGCAGGCAGCCCTCTGGAAAGAAAAGGAGTTTTCTCTAAGAAAACACGGTGCTTCCATAGCATGGGTGGGAGCTCCTCCTGTCATGCACTAGAGCTACAGGGAAACTTGACGTGAGTACTTGCCTCAAGCTAAGGCCTGAAAAGCCCTGCTGAAGCGAAAGCGCTTACCAGTTTCCATTAGGTCGTATTCGCAGTTCTGCTCTGCTTTAACGTTTCTTCACTTTTCCTGACACTAGGCACCCTCGTGTCGGCACCCTTTTTCTTGCAAATACAGTGAGTACCAGCAGTCTCCTTTCCCCTTCCAGGACACATCCAGACATAAAAGCCTTTCCCAGTAACTCTACGTATTCAGAGTGTAGGGCAACTCCCTGCACCCTTCCTTAAGAAGCTAGGTGGACTCAGATCTTCAACAGCTCCAGGGATTCTGTTCTCGCACGTCCTACATGCCATGGAAGTCTGCCTCATTGCCCTCATTGGACCTACACTAAAAAATCAATCTGCTTCGCCTTCCTTCTAGGAACTCTTACCCAAGGACACCATACCTACAGGTTAAAGAGGCTTGCATTCCTACTGGAACCAAAGCAAATATTTTCCTGTTACACTGCAGGACTTTAGAATAGGGTTAGGCCCGATAGCATACATAGAACGTTCCAAGGATGAGGGAGTTCGATACATGCAGAACACCCTGTGAAGAAAAGTTGATTCAGCAAGGGACAAGTGTGTAGCTAGAGTCTCTTTTGACTTGTTAGAAATCAGAAGGTGTTCGGCTGCATGTTCACTGGAAAAGAACACCTGAGAGCACAAACCTTGCGTTTCCATTTTAAAACCTCTATCCACGCTGCACTGAAGATACCTAAATAACACTGTTTTTGACTGGCCTCTAGTCACTGCAGGCAGCCCTCTGGAAAGAAAAGGAGTTTTCTCTAAGGAAACACGGTGCTTCCATAGCATGGGTGGGAGCTCCTCCTGTCATGCTCTAGAGCTACAGGGAAACTTGACGTGAGTACTTGCCTCAAGCTAAGGCCTGAAAAGCCCTGCTGAAGCGAAAGTGCTTAACAGTTTCCATTAGGTCGTATTCGCAGTTCTGCTATACTTTAACGTTTCTTCACTTTTCTAGACACTAGGCACCCTCGTGTAGGCACCCTTTTTCTTGCAAATACAGTGAGTACCAGCAGTCTCCTTTGCCCTTCCAGGACACATCCAGACATAAAAGCCTTTCCCAGTAACTCTACGTATTCAGAGTGTAGGGCAACTCGCTGCACCCTTCCTTAAGAAGCTAGGTGGACTCAGCTCTTCAACAGCTCCAGGGATTCTGTTCTCGCACGTCCTACATGCCATGGAAGTCTGCCTCATTGCCCTCATTGGACCTACACTAAGAAACACAATCTGCTTCGCCGTCCTCTAGGAACTCTGACCCAAGGACCCCATACCTACAGGAGAAAGGAGGCTTGCATTCCTACTGCAACCAAAGCACAGTTTTTCCTGGTACACTGTAGGGCTTGAAAATAGGCTTAGGCCTGATAGCATACATAGAACTTTCCAAGAATGAGGGCGTTCGATACATGCAGAACACCCTGTGAAGAAAAGTTGATTCAGCAAGGGACCAGGGTGTAGCTAGAGTCTCTTTTGATTTGTTAGAAATCAGAAGGTGTTCGGCTGCATGTTCACTGGAAAAGAACACCTGAGAGCACAAACCTTGCTTTCCCAGTTGAAAAGTTCTATCCACGCTGCACTGAAGATACCTAAATAACACTGTTTTTGACTGGCCTCTAGTCACTGCAGGCAGCCCTCTGGAAAGAAAAGGAGTTTTCTCTAAGGAAACACGGTGCTTCCATAGCATGTGTGGGAGCTCCTCCTGTCATGCTCTAGAGCTACAGGGAAACTTGACGTGAGTACTTGCCTCAAGCTAAGGCCTGAAAAGCCCTGCTGAAGCGAAAGTGCTTAACAGTTTCCATTAGGTCGTATTCGCAGTTCTGCTATACTTTAACGTTTCTTCACTTTTCTAGACACTAGGCACCCTCGTGTAGGCACCCTTTTTCTTGCAAATACAGTGAGTACCAGCAGTCTCCTTTGCCCTTCCAGGACACATCCAGACATAAAAGCCTTTCCCAGTAACTCTACGTATTCAGAGTGTAGGGCAACTCGCTGCACCCTTCCTTAAGAAGCTAGGTGGACTCAGCTCTTCAACAGCTCCAGGGATTCTGTTCTCGCACGTCCTACATGCCATGGAAGTCTGCCTCATTGCCCTCATTGGACCTACACTAAGAAACACAATCTGCTTCGCCGTCCTCTAGGAACTCTGACCCAAGGACCCCATACCTACAGGAGAAAGGAGGCTTGCATTCCTACTGCAACCAAAGCACAGTTTTTCCTGGTACACTGTAGGGCTTGAAAATAGGCTTAGGCCTGATAGCATACATAGAACTTTCCAAGAATGAGGGCGTTCGATACATGCAGAACACCCTGTGAAGAAAAGTTGATTCAGCAAGGGACCAGGGTGTAGCTAGAGTCTCTTTTGATTTGTTAGAAATCAGAAGGTGTTCGGCTGCATGTTCACTGGAAAAGAACACCTGAGAGCACAAACCTTGCTTTCCCAGTTGAAAAGTTCTATCCACGCTGCACTGAAGATACCTAAATAACACTGTTTTTGACTGGCCTCTAGTCACTGCAG
This sequence comes from Eschrichtius robustus, assembly GCF_028021215.1. Lineage (NCBI taxonomy): Eukaryota > Metazoa > Chordata > Mammalia > Artiodactyla > Eschrichtiidae > Eschrichtius > Eschrichtius robustus. The sequence goes on along the minus strand of NC_090844.1, from coordinate 37,505,268 downwards.
GCAGCCCTCTGGAAAGAAAAGGAGTTTTCTCTAAGGAAACACGGTGCTTCCATAGCATGTGTGGGAGCTCCTCCTGTCATGCTCTAGAGCTACAGGGAAACTTGACGTGAGTACTTGCCTCAAGCTAAGGCCTGAAAAGCCCTGCTGAAGCGAAAGTTCTTAACAGTTTCCATTAAGTCGTAATCGCAGTTCTGCTATACTTTAACGTTTCTTCACTTTTCTAGACACTAGGCACCCTCGTGTAGGCACCCTTTTGCCTACAAATACAGTGAGTACCAGCAGGCTCCTCTGCCCTTCTAAGAAACATCCAGGCCTAGTAGCCTTTCCCAGTCAGTCAATGTATTCAGAGGGTAGGGCAACACACTGCACTCTTCCTTGGTAAAGCTAGATGTCCTCAGCGCTCCAACAGCTCCAGGGATTCTGTTCTCTCACGTCCTACATGCCATGGAAGTCTGCCTCATTGCCCTCATTGGAGCTACACTAAAAAACGCAATCTGCTTCGCCTTCCTTCTAGAAACTCTTACCCAAGGATCCCATACCTACAGGATAAAGGAGGCTTGCATTACTACTGGAACCAAAGCAAAGTTTTTCCTGTTACACTGCAGGACTTTACAATAGGGTTAGGCCCGATAGCATACATAGAACGTTCCAAGGATGAAGGAGTTCGATACATGCAGAACACCCTGTGAAGAAAAGTTGATACAGCAAGGGACAAGGGTGTAGCTAGAGTCTCTTTTGACTTGTTAGAAATCAGAAGGTGTTCGGCTGCATGTTCATTGGAAAAGAACACCTGATGGCACAAACCTTGCGTTTCCATTTTAAAAGCTCTATCCATGCTGCATTGAAGATACCTAAATAACACTGTTTTTGACTGGCCTCTAGTCACTGCAGGCAGCCCTCTGGAAAGAAAAGGAGTTTTCTCTAAGAAAACACGGTGCTTCCATAGCATGGGTGGGAGCTCCTCCTGTCATGCTCTAGAGCTACAGGGAAACTTGACGTGAGTACTTGCCTCAAGCTAAGGCCTGAAAAGCCCTGCTGAAGCGAAAGCGCTTAGCAGTTTCCATTAGGTCGTATTCGCAGTTCTGCCCTGCTTTAACGTTTCTTCACTTTTCCTGACACTAGGCACCCTCGTGTAGGCACCCTTTTTCTTGCAAATACAGTGAGTACCAGCAGTCTCCTTTCCCCTTCCAGGACACATCCAGACATAAAAGCCTTTCCCAGTAACTCTACGTATTCAGAGTGTAGGGCAACTCGCTGCACCCTTCCTTAAGAAGCTAGGTGGACTCAGCTCTTCAACAGCTCCAGGGATTCTGTTCTCGCACGTCCTACATGCCATGGAAGTCTGCCTCATTGCCCTCATTGGACCTACACTAAGAAACACAATCTGCTTCGCCGTCCTCTAGGAACTCTGACCCAAGGACCCCATACCTACAGGAGAAAGGAGGCTTGCATTCCTACTGCAACCAAAGCACAGTTTTTCCTGGTACACTGCAGGGCTTTAAAATAGGCTTAGGCCTGATAGCATACATAGAACTTTCCAAGAATGAGGGCGTTCGATACATGCAGAACACCCTGTGAAGAAAAGTTGATTCAGCAAGGGACAAGGGTGTAGCTAGAGTCTCTTTGGACTTGTTAGAAATCAGAAGGTGTTCGGCTGCATGTTCACTGGAAAAGAACACCTGAGAGCACAAACCTTGCGTTTCCATTTTAAAACCTCTATCCACGCTGCACTGAAGATACCTAAATAACACTGTTTTTCACTGGCCTCTAGTCACTGCAGGCAGCCCTCTGGAAAGAAAAGGAGTTTTCTCTAAGGAAACACGGTGCTTCCATAGCATGGGTGGGAGCTCCTCCTGTCATGCTCTAGAGCTACAGGGAAACTTGACGTGAGTACTTGCCTCAAGCTAAGGCCTGAAAAGCCCTCCTGAAGCGAAAGCGCTTAGCAGCTTCCATTAGGTCGTATTCGCAGTTCTGCTCTACTTTAACGTTTCTTCACTTTTCCTGACACTAGGCACCCTCGTGTAGGCACCCTTTTTCTTGCAAATACAGTGAGTACCAGCCATCTCCTTTGCCCTTCCAGGACACATCCAGACATAAAAGCCTTTCCCAGTAACTCTACGTATTCAGAGTGTAGGGCAACTCGCTGCACCCTTCCTTAAGAAGCTAGGTGGACTCAGCTCTTCAACAGCTCCAGGGATTCTGTTCTCGCACATCCTACATGCCATGGAAGTCTGCCTCATTGCCCTCATTGGACCTACACTAAAAAAAGCAATGTGCTTCGCCTTCCTTCTAGGAACTCTTACCCAAGGACACCATACCTACAGGTTAAAGAGGCTTGCATTCCTACTGGAACCAAAGCAAATATTTTCCTGTTACACTGCAGGACTTTAGAATAGGGTTAGGCCCGATAGCATACATAGAACGTTCCAAGGATGAGGGAGTTCGATACATGCAGAACACCCTGTGAAGAAAAGTTGATTCAGCAAGGGACAAGTGTGTAGCTAGAGTCTCTTTTGACTTGTTAGAAATCAGAAGGTGTTCGGCTGCATGTTCACTGGAAAAGAACACCTGAGAGCACAAACCTTGCGTTTCCATTTTAAAACCTCTATCCACGCTGCACTGAAGATACCTAAATAACACTGTTTTTGACTGGCCTCTAGTCACTGCAGGCAGTCCTCTGGAAAGAAAAGGAGTTTTCTCTAAGGAAACACGGTGCTTCCATAGCATGGGTGGGAGCTCCTCCTGTCATGCTCTAGAGCTACAGGGAAACTTGACGTGAGTACTTGCCTCAAGCTAAGGCCTGAAAAGCCCTGCTGAAGCGAAAGTGCTTAACAGTTTCCATTAGGTCGTATTCGCAGTTCTGCTATACTTTAACGTTTCTTCACTTTTCCTGACACTAGGCACCCTCGTGTAGGCACCCTTTTTCTTGCAAATACAGTGAGTACCAGCAGTCTCCTTTCCCCTTCCAGGACACATCCAGACATAAAAGCCTTTCCCAGTAACTCTACGTATTCAGAGTGTAGGGCAACTCGCTGCACCCTTCCTTAAGAAGCTAGGTGGACTCAGCTCTTCAACAGCTCCAGGGATTCTGTTCTCGCACGTCCTACATGCCATGGAAGTCTGCCTCATTGCCCTCATTGGACCTACACTAAGAAACACAATCTGGTTCGCCGTCCTCTAGGAACTCTGACCCAAGGACCCCATACCTACAGGAGAAAGGAGGCTTGCATTCCTACTGCAACCAAAGCACAGTTTTTCCTGGTACACTGCAGGGCTTTAAAATAGGCTTAGGCCTGATAGCATACATAGAACTTTCCAAGAATGAGGGCGTTCGATACATGCAGAACACCCTGTGAAGAAAAGTTGATTCAGCAAGGGACAAGGGTGTAGCTAGAGTCTCTTTTGACTTGTTAGAAATCAGAAGGTGTTCGGCTGCATGTTCACTGGAAAAGAACACCTGAGAGCACAAACCTTGCTTTCCCAGTTGAAAAGTTCTATCCACGCTGCACTGAAGATACCTAAATAACACTGTTTTTGACTGGCCTCTAGTCACTGCAGGCAGCCCTCTGGAAAGAAAAGGAGTTTTCTCTAAGGAAACACGGTGCTTCCATAGCATGTGTGGGAGCTCCTCCTGTCATGCTCTAGAGCTACAGGGAAACTTGACGTGAGTACTTGCCTCAAGCTAAGGCCTGAAAAGCCCTGCTGAAGCGAAAGTTCTTAACAGTTTCCATTAAGTCGTAATCGCAGTTCTGCTATACTTTAACGTTTCTTCACTTTTCTAGACACTAGGCACCCTCGTGTAGGCACCCTTTTGCCTACAAATACAGTGAGTACCAGCAGGCTCCTCTGCCCTTCTAAGAAACATCCAGGCCTAGTAGCCTTTCCCAGTCAGTCAATGTATTCAGAGGGTAGGGCAACACACTGCACTCTTCCTTGGTAAAGCTAGATGTCCTCAGCGCTCCAACAGCTCCAGGGATTCTGTTCTCTCACGTCCTACATGCCATGGAAGTCTGCCTCATTGCCCTCATTGGAGCTACACTAAAAAACGCAATCTGCTTCGCCTTCCTTCTAGAAACTCTTACCCAAGGATCCCATACCTACAGGATAAAGGAGGCTTGCATTACTACTGGAACCAAAGCAAAGTTTTTCCTGTTACACTGCAGGACTTTACAATAGGGTTAGGCCCGATAGCATACATAGAACGTTCCAAGGATGAAGGAGTTCGATACATGCAGAACACCCTGTGAAGAAAAGTTGATACAGCAAGGGACAAGGGTGTAGCTAGAGTCTCTTTTGACTTGTTAGAAATCAGAAGGTGTTCGGCTGCATGTTCATTGGAAAAGAACACCTGATGGCACAAACCTTGCGTTTCCATTTTAAAAGCTCTATCCATGCTGCATTGAAGATACCTAAATAACACTGTTTTTGACTGGCCTCTAGTCACTGCAGGCAGCCCTCTGGAAAGAAAAGGAGTTTTCTCTAAGAAAACACGGTGCTTCCATAGCATGGGTGGGAGCTCCTCCTGTCATGCTCTAGAGCTACAGGGAAACTTGACGTGAGTACTTGCCTCAAGCTAAGGCCTGAAAAGCCCTGCTGAAGCGAAAGCGCTTAGCAGTTTCCATTAGGTCGTATTCGCAGTTCTGCCCTGCTTTAACGTTTCTTCACTTTTCCTGACACTAGGCACCCTCGTGTAGGCACCCTTTTTCTTGCAAATACAGTGAGTACCAGCAGTCTCCTTTCCCCTTCCAGGACACATCCAGACATAAAAGCCTTTCCCAGTAACTCTACGTATTCAGAGTGTAGGGCAACTCGCTGCACCCTTCCTTAAGAAGCTAGGTGGACTCAGCTCTTCAACAGCTCCAGGGATTCTGTTCTCGCACGTCCTACATGCCATGGAAGTCTGCCTCATTGCCCTCATTGGACCTACACTAAGAAACACAATCTGCTTCGCCGTCCTCTAGGAACTCTGACCCAAGGACCCCATACCTACAGGAGAAAGGAGGCTTGCATTCCTACTGCAACCAAAGCACAGTTTTTCCTGGTACACTGCAGGGCTTGAAAATAGGCTTAGGCCTGATAGCATACATAGAACTTTCCAAGAATGAGGGCGTTCGATACATGTAGAACACCCTGTGAAGAAAAGTTGATTCAGCAAGGGACAAGGGTGTAGCTAGAGTCTCTTTTGACTTGTAAGAATTCAGAAGGGTTTTGGCTGCATGTTCACCGGAATAGAAGACCTGATGGCACAAGCCTTGCTTTCCCATTTTAAATCACTATCCATGCTAGCCTGAAGATCCCTAAATAACACTGTTTTTGACTGGCCTCTAGTCACTGTAGGGAGCCCTCTGGAAAGAAAAGGCGTTTTCTCTAAGGAAACACGGTGCTTCCATAGCATGTGGGGGAGCTCCTCCTGTCATGCTCTAGAGCTACAGGGAAACTTGACGTGAGTACTTGCCTCAAGCTAAGGCCTGAAAAGCCCTCCTGAAGCGAAAGCGCTTAGCAGTTTCCACTAGGTCGTATTTGCAGTTCTGCTCTACTTTAACGTTTCTTCACTTTTCCTGACACTAGGCACCCTCGTGTAGGCACCCTTTTTCTTGCAAATACAGTGAGTACCAGCAGTCTCCTTTGCCCTTCCAGGACACATCCAGACATAAAAGCCTTTCCCAGTAACTCTACGTATTCAGAGTGTAGGGCAACTCGCTGCACCCTTCCTTAAGAAGCTAGGTGGACTCAGCTCTTCAACAGCTCCAGGGATTCTGTTCTCGCACATCCTACATGCCATGGAAGTCTGCCTCATTGCCCTCATTGGACCTACACTAAAAAAAGCAATCTGCTTCGCCTTCCTTCTAGGAACACTTACCCAAGGACCCCATACCTACAGGTTAAAGAGGCTTGCATTCCTACTGGAACCAAAGCAAATATTTTCCTGTTACACTGCAGGACTTTAGAATAGGGTTAGGCCCGATAGCATACATAGAACGTTCCAAGGATGAGGGAGTTCGATACATGCAGAACACCCTGTGAAGAAAAGTTGATTCAGCAAGGAACAAGTGTGTAGCTAGAGTCTCTTTTGACTTGTTAGAAATCAGAAGGTGTTCGGCTGCATGTTCACTGGAAAAGAACACCTGAGAGCACAAACCTTGCGTTTCCATTTTAAAACCTCTATCCACGCTGCACTGAAGATACCTAAATAACACTGTTTTTGACTGGCCTCTAGTCACTGCAGGCAGCCCTCTGGAAAGAAAAGGAGTTTTCTCTAAGGAAACACGGTGCTTCCATAGCATGGGTGGGAGCTCCTCCTGTCATGCTCTAGAGCTACAGGGAAACTTGACGTGAGTACTTGCCTCAAGCTAAGGCCTGAAAAGCCCTGCTGAAGCGAAAGTGCTTAACAGTTTCCATTAGGTCGTATTCGCAGTTCTGCTATACTTTAACGTTTCTTCACTTTTCTAGACACTAGGCACCCTCGTGTAGGCACCCTTTTTCTTGCAAATACAGTGAGTACCAGCAGTCTCCTTTGCCCTTCCAGGACACATCCAGACATAAAAGCCTTTCCCAGTAACTCTACGTATTCAGAGTGTAGGGCAACTCGCTGCACCCTTCCTTAAGAAGCTAGGTGGACTCAGCTCTTCAACAGCTCCAGGGATTCTGTTCTCGCACGTCCTACATGCCATGGAAGTCTGCCTCATTGCCCTCATTGGACCTACACTAAGAAACACAATCTGCTTCGCCGTGCTCTAGGAACTCTGACCCAAGGACCCCATACCTACAGGAGAAAGGAGGCTTGCATTCCTACTGCAACCAAAGCACAGTTTTTCCTGGTACACTGCAGGGCTTGAAAATAGGCTTAGGCCTGATAGCATACATAGAACTTTCCAAGAATGAGGGCGTTCGATACATGTAGAACACCCTGTGAAGAAAAGTTGATTCAGCAAGGGACAAGGGTGTAGCTAGAGTCTCTTTTGACTTGTAAGAATTCAGAAGGGTTTTGGCTGCATGTTCACCGGAATAGAAGACCTGATGGCACAAGCCTTGCTTTCCCATTTTAAATCACTATCCATGCTAGCCTGAAGATCCCTAAATAACACTGTTTTTGACTGGCCTCTAGTCACTGTAGGGAGCCCTCTGGAAAAAAAGGCGTTTTCTCTAAGGAAACACGGTGCTTCCATAGCATGTGGGGGAGCTCCTCCTGTCATGCTCTAGAGCTACAGGGAAACTTGACGTGAGTACTTGCCTCAAGCTAAGGCCTGAAAAGCCCTGCTGAAGCGAAAGCGCTTAGCAGTTTCCACTAGGTCGTATTCGCAGTTCTGCTCTACTTTAACGTTTCTTCACTTTTCCTGACACTAGGCACCCTCGTGTAGGCACCCTTTTTCTTGCAAATACAGTGAGTACCAGCAGTCTCCTTTGCCCTTCCAGGACACATCCAGACATAAAAGCCTTTCCCAGTAACTCTACGTATTCAGAGTGTAGGGCATCTCGCTGCACCCTTCCTTAAGAAGCTAGGTGGACTCAGCTCTTCAACAGCTCCAGGGATTCTGTTCTCGCACATCCTACATGCCATGGAAGTCTGCCTCATTGCCCTCATTGGACCTACACTAAAAAAAGCAATGTGCTTCGCCTTCCTTCTAGGAACTCTTACCCAAGGACACCATACCTACAGGTTAAAGAGGCTTGCATTCCTACTGGAACCAAAGCAAATATTTTCCTGTTACACTGCAGGACTTTAGAATAGGGTTAGGCCCGATAGCATACATAGAACGTTCCAAGGATGAGGGAGTTCGATACATGCAGAACACCCTGTGAAGAAAAGTTGATTCAGCAAGGGACAAGTGTGTAGCTAGAGTCTCTTTTGACTTGTTAGAAATCAGAAGGTGTTCGGCTGCATGTTCACTGGAAAAGAACACCTGAGAGCACAAACCTTGCGTTTCCATTTTAAAACCTCTATCCACGCTGCACTGAAGATACCTAAATAACACTGTTTTTGACTGGCCTCTAGTCACTGCAGGCAGCCCTCTGGAAAGAAAAGGAGTTTTCTCTAAGGAAACACGGTGCTTCCATAGCATGGTTGGGAGCTCCTCCTGTCATGCTCTAGAGCTACAGGGAAACTTGACGTGAGTACTTGCCTCAAGCTAAGGCCTGAAAAGCCCTGCTGAAGCGAAAGCGCTTAGCAGTTTCCATTAGGTCGTATTCGCAGTTCTGCTCTGCTTTAAGGTTTCTTCACTTTTCCTGACACTAGGCACCCTCGTGTAGGCACCCTTTTTCTTGCAAATACAGTGAGTACCAGCAGTCTCCTTTGCCCTTCCAGGACACATCCAGACATAAAAGTCTTTCCCAGTAACTCTACGTATTCAGAGTGTAGGGCAACTCGCTGCACCCTTCCTTAAGAAGCTAGGTGTACTCCGCTCTTCAACAGCTCCAGGGATTCTGTTCTCGCACGTCCTACATGCCATGGAAGTCTGCCTCATTGCCCTCATTGGACCTACACTAAGAAACACAATCTGCTTCGCCGTCCTCTAGGAACTCTGACCCAAGGACCCCATACCTACAGGAGAAAGGAGGCTTGCATTCCTACTGCAACCAAAGCACAGTTTTTCCTGGTACACTGCAGGGCTTTAAATTAGGCTTAGGCCTGATAGCATACATAGAACTTTCCAAGAATGAGGGCGTTCGATACATGCAGAACACCCTGTGAAGAAAAGTTGATTCAGCAAGGGACAAGGGTGTAGCTAGAGTCTCTTTTGACTTGTTAGAAATCAGAAGGTGTTCGGCTGCATGTTCACTGGAAAAGAACACCTGAGAGCACAAACCTTGCTTTCCCAGTTGAAAAGCTCTATCCACGCTGCACTGAAGATACCTAAATAACACTGTTTTTGACTGGCCTCTAGTCACTGCAGGCAGCCCTCTGGAAAGAAAAGGAGTTTTCTCTAAGGAAACACGGTGCTTCCATAGCATGGGTGGGAGCTCCTCCTGTCATGCTCTAGAGCTACAGGGAAACTTGACGTGAGTACTTGCCTCAAGCTAAGGCCTGAAAAGCCCTCCTGAAGCGAAAGCGCTTAGCAGCTTCCATTAGGTCGTATTCGCAGTTCTGCTCTACTTTAACGTTTCTTCACTTTTCCTGACACTAGGCACCCTCGTGTAGGCACCCTTTTTCTTGCAAATACAGTGAGTACCAGCAGTCTCCTTTGCCCTTCCAGGACACATCCAGACATAAAAGCCTTTCCCAGTAACTCTACGTATTCAGAGTGTAGGGCAACTCGCTGCACCCTTCCTTAAGAAGCTAGGTGGACTCAGCTCTTTAACAGCTCCAGGGATTCTGTTCTCGCACGTCCTACATGCCATGGAAGTCTGCCTCATTGCCCTCATTGGACCTACACTAAGAAACACAATCTGCTTCGCCGTCCTCTAGGCACTCTGACCCTAGGACCCCATACCTACAGGAGAAAGGAGGCTTGCATTCCTACTGCAACCAAAGCACAGTTTTTCCTGGTACACTGCAGGGCTTGAAAATAGGCTTAGGCCTGATAGCATACATAGAACTTTCCAAGAATGAGGGCGTTCGATACATGTAGAACACCCTGTGAAGAAAAGTTGATTCAGCAAGGGACAAGGGTGTAGCTAGAGTCTCTTTTGACTTGTAAGAATTCAGAAGGGTTTTGGCTGCATGTTCACCGGAATAGAAGACCTGATGGCACAAGCCTTGCTTTCCCATTTTAAATCACTATCCATGCTAGCCTGAAGATCCCTAAATAACACTGTTTTTGACTGGCCTCTAGTCACTGTAGGGAGCCCTCTGGAAAGAAAAGGCGTTTTCTCTAAGGAAACACGGTGCTTCCATAGCATGTGGGGGAGCTCCTCCTGTCATGCTCTAGAGCTACAGGGAAACTTGACGTGAGTACTTGCCTCAAGCTAAGGCCTGAAAAGCCCTCCTGAAGCGAAAGCGCTTAGCAGTTTCCACTAGGTCGTATTTGCAGTTCTGCTCTACTTTAACGTTTCTTCACTTTTCCTGACACTAGGCACCCTCGTGTAGGCACCCTTTTTCTTGCAAATACAGTGAGTACCAGCAGTCTCCTTTGCCCTTCCAGGACACATCCAGACATAAAAGCCTTTCCCAGTAACTCTACGTATTCAGAGTGTAGGGCAACTCGCTGCACCCTTCCTTAAGAAGCTAGGTGGACTCAGCTCTTCAACAGCTCCAGGGATTCTGTTCTCGCACATCCTACATGCCATGGAAGTCTGCCTCATTGCCCTCATTGGACCTACACTAAAAAAAGCAATCTGCTTCGCCTTCCTTCTAGGAACACTTACCCAAGGACCCCATACCTACAGGTTAAAGAGGCTTGCATTCCTACTGGAACCAAAGCAAATATTTTCCTGTTACACTGCAGGACTTTAGAATAGGGTTAGGCCCGATAGCATACATAGAACGTTCCAAGGATGAGGGAGTTCGATACATGCAGAACACCCTGTGAAGAAAAGTTGATTCAGCAAGGAACAAGTGTGTAGCTAGAGTCTCTTTTGACTTGTTAGAAATCAGAAGGTGTTCGGCTGCATGTTCACTGGAAAAGAACACCTGAGAGCACAAACCTTGCGTTTCCATTTTAAAACCTCTATCCACGCTGCACTGAAGATACCTAAATAACACTGTTTTTGACTGGCCTCTAGTCACTGCAGGCAGCCCTCTGGAAAGAAAAGGAGTTTTCTCTAAGGAAACACGGTGCTTCCATAGCATGGGTGGGAGCTCCTCCTGTCATGCTCTAGAGCTACAGGGAAACTTGACGTGAGTACTTGCCTCAAGCTAAGGCCTGAAAAGCCCTGCTGAAGCGAAAGTGCTTAACAGTTTCCATTAGGTCGTATTCGCAGTTCTGCTATACTTTAACGTTTCTTCACTTTTCTAGACACTAGGCACCCTCGTGTAGGCACCCTTTTTCTTGCAAATACAGTGAGTACCAGCAGTCTCCTTTGCCCTTCCAGGACACATCCAGACATAAAAGCCTTTCCCAGTAACTCTACGTATTCAGAGTGTAGGGCAACTCGCTGCACCCTTCCTTAAGAAGCTAGGTGGACTCAGCTCTTCAACAGCTCCAGGGATTCTGTTCTCGCACGTCCTACATGCCATGGAAGTCTGCCTCATTGCCCTCATTGGACCTACACTAAGAAACACAATCTGCTTCGCCGTCCTCTAGGAACTCTTACCCAAGGACCCCATACCTACAGGAGAAAGGAGGCTTGCATTCCTACTGCAACCAAAGCACAGTTTTTCCTGGTACACTGCAGGGCTTTAAAATAGGCTTAGGCTTGATAGCATACATAGAACTTTCCAAGAATGAGGGCGTTCGATACATGCAGAACACCCTGTGAAGAAAAGTTGATTCAGCAAGGGACCAGGGTGTAGCTAGAGTCTCTTTTGACTTGTTAGAAATCAGAAGGTGTTCGGCTGCATGTTCACTGGAAAAGAACACCTGAGAGCACAAACCTTGCGTTTCCATTTTAAAACCTCTATCCACGCTGCACTGAAGATACCTAAATAACACTGTTTTTGACTGGCCTCTAGTCACTGCAGGCAGCCCTCTGGAAAGAAAAGGAGTTTTCTCTAAGGAAACACGGTGCTTCCATAGCATGGGTGGGAGCTCCTCCTGTCATGCTCTAGAGCTACAGGGAAACTTGACGTGAGTACTTGCCTCAAGCTAAGGCCTGAAAAGCCCTCCTGAAGCGAAAGCGCTTAGCAGTTTCCATTAGGTCGTATCCGCAGTTCTGCTCTACTTTAAGGTTTCTTCACTTTTCCTGACACTAGGCACCCTCGTGTCGGCACCCTTTTTCTTGCAAATACAGTGAGTACCAGCAGTCTCCTTTGCCCTTCCAGGACACATCCAGACATAAAAGCCTTTCCCAGTAACTCTACGTATTCAGAGTGTAGGGCAACTCGCTGCACCCTTCCTTAAGAAGCTAGGTGGACTCAGATCTTCAACAGCTCCAGGGATTCTGTTCTCGCACGTCCTACATGCCATGGAAGTCTGCCTCATTGCCCTCATTGGACCTACACTAAAAAAAGCAATCTGCTTCGCCTTCCTTCTAGGAACTCTTACCCAAGGACCCCGTACCTACAGGTTAAAGAGGCTTGCATTCCTACTGGAACCAAAGCAAATATTTTCCTGTTACACTGCAGGACTTTAGAATAGGGTTAGGCCCGATAGCATACATAGAACGTTCCAAGGATGAGGGAGTTCGATACATGCAGAACACCCTGTGAAGAAAAGTTGATTCAGCAAGGGACAAGTGTGTAGCTAGAGTCTCTTTTGACTTGTTAGAAATCAGAAGGTGTTCGGCTGCATGTTCACTGGAAAAGAACACCTGAGAGCACAAACCTTGCGTTTCCATTTTAAAACCTCTATCCACGCTGCACTGAAGATACCTAAATAACACTGTTTTTGACTGGCCTCTAGTCACTGCAGGCAGCCCTCTGGAAAGAAAAGGAGTTTTCTCTAAGGAAACACGGTGCTTCCATAGCATGGGTGGGAGCTCCTCCTGTCATGCTCTAGAGCTACAGGGAAACTTGACGTGAGTACTTGCCTCAAGCTAAGGCCTGAAAAGCCCTGCTGAAGCGAAAGTGCTTAACAGTTTCCATTAGGTCGTATTCGCAGTTCTGCTATACTTTAACGTTTCTTCACTTTTCTAGACACTAGGCACCCTCGTGTAGGCACCCTTTTTCTTGCAAATACAGTGAGTACCAGCAGTCTCCTTTGCCCTTCCAGGACACATCCAGACATAAAAGCTTTTCCCAGTAACTCTACGTATTCAGAGTGTAGGGCAACTCGCTGCACCCTTCCTTAAGAAGCTAGGTGGACTCAGCTCTTCAACAGCTCCAGGGATTCTGTTCTCGCACGTCCTACATGCCATGGAAGTCTGCCTCATTGCCCTCATTGGACCTACACTAAGAAACACAATCTGCTTCGCCGTCCTCTAGGAACTCTGACCCAAGGACCCCATACCTACAGGAGAAAGGAGGCTTGCATTCCTACTGCAACCAAAGCACAGTTTTTCCTGGTACACTGTAGGGCTTGAAAATAGGCTTAGGCCTGATAGCATACATAGAACTTTCCAAGAATGAGGGCGTTCGATACATGCAGAACACCCTGTGAAGAAAAGTTGATTCAGCAAGGGACCAGGGTGTAGCTAGAGTCTCTTTTGACTTGTTAGAAATCAGAAGGTGTTCGGCTGCATGTTCACTGGAAAAGAACACCTGAGAGCACAAACCTTGCTTTCCCAGTTGAAAAGTTCTATCCACGCTGCACTGAAGATACCTAAATAACACTGTTTTTGACTGGCCTCTAGTCACTGCAGGCAGCCCTCTGGAAAGAAAAGGAGTTTTCTCTAAGGAAACACGGGGCTTCCATAGCATGGGTGGGAGCTCCTCCTGTCATGCTCTAGAGCTACAGGGAAACTTGACGTGAGTACTTGCCTCAAGCTAAGGCCTGAAAAGCCCTGCTGAAGCGAAAGTTCTTAACAGTTTCCATTAAGTCGTATTCGCAGTTCTGCTATACTTTAACGTTTCTTCACTTTTCTAGACACTAGGCACCCTCGTGTAGGCACCCTTTTGCCTACAAATACAGTGAGTACCAGCAGGCTCCTCTGCCCTTCTAAGAAACATCCAGGCCTAGTAGCCTTTCCCAGTCAGTCAATGTATTCAGAGGGTAGGGCAACACACTGCACTCTTCCTTGGTAAAGCTAGATGTCCTCAGCGCTCCAACAGCTCCAGGGATTCTGTTCTCTCACGTCCTACATGCCATGGAAGTCTGCCTCATTGCCCTCATTGGAGCTACACTAAAAAACGCAATCTGCTTCGCCTTCCTTCTAGAAACTCTTACCCAAGGATCCCATACCTACAGGATAAAGGAGGCTTGCATTACTACTGGAACCAAAGCAAAGTTTTTCCTGTTACACTGCAGGACTTTACAATAGGGTTAGGCCCGATAGCATACATAGAACGTTCCAAGGATGAAGGAGTTCGATACATGCAGAACACCCTGTGAAGAAAAGTTGATACAGCAAGGGACCAGGGTGTAGCTAGAGTCTCTTTTGACTTGTTAGAAATCAGAAGGTGTTCGGCTGCATGTTCATTGGAAAAGAACACCTGATGGCACAAACCTTGCGTTTCCATTTTAAAAGCTCTATCCATGCTGCATTGAAGATACCTAAATAACACTGTTTTTGACTGGCCTCTAGTCACTGCAGGCAGCCCTCTGGAAAGAAAAGGAGTTTTCTCTAAGAAAACACGGTGCTTCCATAGCATGGTTGGGAGCTCCTCCTGTCATGCTCTAGAGCTACAGGGAAACTTGACGTGAGTACTTGCCTCAAGCTAAGGCCTGAAAAGCCCTGCTGAAGCGAAAGCGCTTAGCAGTTTCCATTAGGTCGTATTCGCAGTTCTGCTCTGCTTTAAGGTTTCTTCACTTTTCCTGACACTAGGCACCCTCGTGTAGGCACCCTTTTTCTTGCAAATACAGTGAGTACCAGCAGTCTCCTTTGCCCTTCCAGGACACATCCAGACATAAAAGTCTTTCCCAGTAACTCTACGTATTCAGAGTGTAGGGCAACTCGCTGCACCCTTCCTTAAGAAGCTAGGTGTACTCAGCTCTTCAACAGCTCCAGGGATTCTGTTCTCGCACGTCCTACATGCCATGGAAGTCTGCCTCATTGCCCTCATTGGACCTACACTAAGAAACACAATCTGCTTCGCCGTCCTCTAGGAACTCTGACCCAAGGACCCCATACCTACAGGAGAAAGGAGGCTTGCATTCCTACTGCAACCAAAGCACAGTTTTTCCTGGTACACTGCAGGGCTTTAAATTAGGCTTAGGCCTGATAGCATACATAGAACTTTCCAAGAATGAGGGCGTTCGATACATGCAGAACACCCTGTGAAGAAAAGTTGATTCAGCAAGGGACAAGGGTGTAGCTAGAGTCTCTTTTGACTTGTTAGAAATCAGAAGGTGTTCGGCTGCATGTTCACTGGAAAAGAACACCTGAGAGCACAAACCTTGCTTTCCCAGTTGAAAAGCTCTATCCACGCTGCACTGAAGATACCTAAATAACACTGTTTTTGACTGGCCTCTAGTCACTGCAGGCAGCCCTCTGGAAAGAAAAGGAGTTTTCTCTAAGGAAACACGGTGCTTCCATAGCATGGGTGGGAGCTCCTCCTGTCATGCTCTAGAGCTACAGGGAAACTTGACGTGAGTACTTGCCTCAAGCTAAGGCCTGAAAAGCCCTCCTGAAGCGAAAGCGCTTAGCAGCTTCCATTAGGTCGTATTCGCAGTTCTGCTCTACTTTAACGTTTCTTCACTTTTCCTGACACTAGGCACCCTCGTGTAGGCACCCTTTTTCTTGCAAATACAGTGAGTACCAGCAGTCTCCTTTGCCCTTCCAGGACACATCCAGACATAAAAGCCTTTCCCAGTAACTCTACGTATTCAGAGTGTAGGGCAACTCGCTGCACCCTTCCTTAAGAAGCTAGGTGGACTCAGCTCTTCAACAGCTCCAGGGATTCTGTTCTCGCACGTCCTACATGCCATGGAAGTCTGCCTCATTGCCCTCATTGGACCTACACTAAGAAACACAATCTGCTTCGCCGTCCTCTAGGCACTCTGACCCTAGGACCCCATACCTACAGGAGAAAGGAGGCTTGCATTCCTACTGCAACCAAAGCACAGTTTTTCCTGGTACACTGCAGGGCTTGAAAATAGGCTTAGGCCTGATAGCATACATAGAACTTTCCAAGAATGAGGGCGTTCGATACATGTAGAACACCCTGTGAAGAAAAGTTGATTCAGCAAGGGACAAGGGTGTAGCTAGAGTCTCTTTTGACTTGTAAGAATTCAGAAGGGTTTTGGCTGCATGTTCACCGGAATAGAAGACCTGATGGCACAAGCCTTGCTTTCCCATTTTAAATCACTATCCATGCTAGCCTGAAGATCCCTAAATAACACTGTTTTTGACTGGCCTCTAGTCACTGTAGGGAGCCCTCTGGAAAGAAAAGGCGTTTTCTCTAAGGAAACACGGTGCTTCCATAGCATGTGGGGGAGCTCCTCCTGTCATGCTCTAGAGCTACAGGGAAACTTGACGTGAGTACTTGCCTCAAGCTAAGGCCTGAAAAGCCCTCCTGAAGCGAAAGCGCTTAGCAGTTTCCACTAGGTCGTATTTGCAGTTCTGCTCTACTTTAACGTTTCTTCACTTTTCCTGACACTAGGCACCCTCGTGTAGGCACCCTTTTTCTTGCAAATACAGTGAGTACCAGCAGTCTCCTTTGCCCTTCCAGGACACATCCAGACATAAAAGCCTTTCCCAGTAACTCTACGTATTCAGAGTGTAGGGCAACTCGCTGCACCCTTCCTTAAGAAGCTAGGTGGACTCAGCTCTTCAACAGCTCCAGGGATTCTGTTCTCGCACATCCTACATGCCATGGAAGTCTGCCTCATTGCCCTCATTGGACCTACACTAAAAAAAGCAATTTGCTTCGCCTTCCTTCTAGGAACACTTACCCAAGGACCCCATACCTACAGGTTAAAGAGGCTTGCATTCCTACTGGAACCAAAGCAAATATTTTCCTGTTACACTGCAGGACTTTAGAATAGGGTTAGGCCCGATAGCATACATAGAACGTTCCAAGGATGAGGGAGTTCGATACATGCAGAACACCCTGTGAAGAAAAGTTGATTCAGCAAGGAACAAGTGTGTAGCTAGAGTCTCTTTTGACTTGTTAGAAATCAGAAGGTGTTCGGCTGCATGTTCACTGGAAAAGAACACCTGAGAGCACAAACCTTGCGTTTCCATTTTAAAACCTCTATCCACGCTGCACTGAAGATACCTAAATAACACTGTTTTTGACTGGCCTCTAGTCACTGCAGGCAGCCCTCTGGAAAGAAAAGGAGTTTTCTCTAAGGAAACACGGTGCTTCCATAGCATGGGTGGGAGCTCCTCCTGTCATGCTCTAGAGCTACAGGGAAACTTGACGTGAGTACTTGCCTCAAGCTAAGGCCTGAAAAGCCCTGCTGAAGCGAAAGTGCTTAACAGTTTCCATTAGGTCGTATTCGCAGTTCTGCTATACTTTAACGTTTCTTCACTTTTCTAGACACTAGGCACCCTCGTGTAGGCACCCTTTTTCTTGCAAATACAGTGAGTACCAGCAGTCTCCTTTGCCCTTCCAGGACACATCCAGACATAAAAGCCTTTCCCAGTAACTCTACGTATTCAGAGTGTAGGGCAACTCGCTGCACCCTTCCTTAAGAAGCTAGGTGGACTCAGCTCTTCAACAGCTCCAGGGATTCTGTTCTCGCACGTCCTACATGCCATGGAAGTCTGCCTCATTGCCCTCATTGGACCTACACTAAGAAACACAATCTGCTTCGCCGTCCTCTAGGAACTCTGACCCAAGGACCCCATACCTACAGGAGAAAGGAGGCTTGCATTCCTACTGCAACCAAAGCACAGTTTTTCCTGGTACACTGCAGGGCTTGAAAATAGGCTTAGGCCTGATAGCATACATAGAACTTTCCAAGAATGAGGGCGTTCGATACATGTAGAACACCCTGTGAAGAAAAGTTGATTCAGCAAGGGACAAGGGTGTAGCTAGAGTCTCTTTTGACTTGTAAGAATTCAGAAGGGTTTTGGCTGCATGTTCACCGGAATAGAAGACCTGATGGCACAAGCCTTGCTTTCCCATTTTAAATCACTATCCATGCTAGCCTGAAGATCCCTAAATAACACTGTTTTTGACTGGCCTCTAGTCACTGTAGGGAGCCCTCTGGAAAAAAAGGCGTTTTCTCTAAGGAAACACGGTGCTTCCATAGCATGTGGGGGAGCTCCTCCTGTCATGCTCTAGAGCTACAGGGAAACTTGACGTGAGTACTTTCCACAAGGTAAGGTCTGAAAAGCCCTCCTGAAGCGAAAGCGCTTAGCAGTTTCCACTAGGTCGTATTCGCAGTTCTGCTCTACTTTAACGTTTCTTCACTTTTCCTGACACTAGGCACCCTCGTGTAGGCACCCTTTTTCTTGCAAATACAGTGAGTACCAGCAGTCTCCTTTGCCCTTCCAGGACACATCCAGACATAAAAGCCTTTCCCAGTAACTCTACGTATTCAGAGTGTAGGGCAACTCGCTGCACCCTTCCTTAAGAAGCTAGGTGGACTCAGCTCTTCAACAGCTCCAGGGATTCTGTTCTCGCACATCCTACATGCCATGGAAGTCTGCCTCATTGCCCTCATTGGACCTACACTAAAAAAAGCAATGTGCTTCGCCTTCCTTCTAGGAACTCTTACCCAAGGACACCATACCTACAGGTTAAAGAGGCTTGCATTCCTACTGGAACCAAAGCAAATATTTTCCTGTTACACTGCAGGACTTTAGAATAGGGTTAGGCCCGATAGCATACATAGAACGTTCCAAGGATGAGGGAGTTCGATACATGCAGAACACCCTGTGAAGAAAAGTTGATTCAGCAAGGGACCAGGGTGTAGCTAGAGTCTCTTTTGACTTGTTAGAAATCAGAAGGTGTTCGGCTGCATGTTCACTGGAAAAGAACACCTGAGAGCACAAACCTTGCGTTTCCATTTTAAAACCTCTATCCACGCTGCACTGAAGATACCTAAATAACACTGTTTTTGACTGGCCTCTAGTCACTGCAGGCAGCCCTCTGGAAAGAAAAGGAGTTTTCTCTAAGTAAACACGGTGCTTCCATAGCATGGGTGGGAGCTCCTCCTGTCATGCTCTAGAGCTACAGGGAAACTTGACGTGAGTACTTGCCTCAAGCTAAGGCCTGAAAAGCCCTGCTGAAGCGAAAGTGCTTAACAGTTTCCATTAGGTCGTATTCGCAGTTCTGCTATACTTTAACGTTTCTTCACTTTTCTAGACACTAGGCACCCTCGTGTAGGCACCCTTTTTCTTGCAAATACAGTGAGTACCAGCAGTCTCCTTTGCCCTTCCAGGACACATCCAGACATAAAAGCCTTTCCCAGTAACTCTACGTATTCAGAGTGTAGGGCAACTCGCTGCACCCTTCCTTAAGAAGCTAGGTGGACTCAGCTCTTCCACAGCTCCAGGGTTTCTGTTCTCGCACGTCCTACATGCCATGGAAGTCTGCCTCATTGCCCTCATTGGACCTACACTAAGAAACACAATCTGCTTCGCCGTCCTCTAGGAACTCTGACCCAAGGACCCCATACCTACAGGAGAAAGGAGGCTTGCATTCCTACTGCAACCAAAGCACAGTTTTTCCTGGTACACTGCAGGGCTTGAAAATAGGCTTAGGCCTGATAGCATACATAGAACTTTCCAAGAATGAGGGCGTTCGATACATGTAGAACACCCTGTGAAGAAAAGTTGATTCAGCAAGGGACAAGGGTGTAGCTAGAGTCTCTTTTGACTTGTAAGAATTCAGAAGGGTTTTGGCTGCATGTTCACCGGAATAGAAGACCTGATGGCACAAGCCTTGCTTTCCCATTTTAAATCACTATCCATGCTAGCCTGAAGATCCCTAAATAACACTGTTTTTGACTGGCCTCTAGTCACTGTAGGGAGCCCTCTGGAAAAAAAGGCGTTTTCTCTAAGGAAACACGGTGCTTCCATAGCATGTGGGGGAGCTCCTCCTGTCATGCTCTAGAGCTACAGGGAAACTTGACGTGAGTACTTGCCTCAAGCTAAGGTCTGAAAAGCCCTCCTGAAGCGAAAGCGCTTAGCAGTTTCCACTAGGTCGTATTCGCAGTTCTGCTCTACTTTAACGTTTCTTCACTTTTCCTGACACTAGGCACCCTCGTGTAGGCACCCTTTTTCTTGCAAATACAGTGAGTACCAGCAGTCTCCTTTGCCCTTCCAGGACACATCCAGACATAAAAGCCTTTCCCAGTAACTCTACGTATTCAGAGTGTAGGGCAACTCGCTGCACCCTTCCTTAAGAAGCTAGGTGGACTCAGCTCTTCAACAGCTCCAGGGATTCTGTTCTCGCACATCCTACATGCCATGGAAGTCTGCCTCATTGCCCTCATTGGACCTACACTAAAAAAAGCAATCTGCTTCGCCTTCCTTCTAGGAACTCTTACCCAAGGACACCATACCTACAGGTTAAAGAGGCTTGCATTCCTACTGGAACCAAAGCAAATATTTTCCTGTTACACTGCAGGACTTTAGAATAGGGTTAGGCCCGATAGCATACATAGAACGTTCCAAGGATGAGGGAGTTCGATACATGCAGAACACCCTGTGAAGAAAAGTTGATTCAGCAAGGGACAAGTGTGTAGCTAGAGTCTCTTTTGACTTGTTATAAATCAGAAGGTGTTCGGCTGCATGTTCACTGGAAAAGAACACCTGAGAGCACAAACCTTGCTTTCCCAGTTGAAAAGCTCTATCCACGCTGCACTGAAGATACCTAAATAACACTGTTTTTGACTGGCCTCTAGTCACTGCAGGCAGCCCTCTGGAAAGAAAAGGAGTTTTCTCTAAGGAAACACGGTGCTTCCATAGCATGGGTGGGAGCTCCTCCTGTCATGCTCTAGAGCTACAGGGAAACTTGACGTGAGTACTTGCCTCAAGCTAAGGCCTGAAAAGCCCTGCTGAAGCGAAAGCGCTTAGCAGTTTCCATTAGGTCGTATTCGCAGTTCTGCTCTGCTTTAACGTTTCTTCACTTTTCCTGACACTAGGCACCCTCGTGTAGGCACCCTTTTTCTTGCAAATACAGTGAGTACCAGCAGTCTCCTTTGCCCTTCCAGGACACATCCAGACTTAAAAGCCTTTCCCAGTAACTCTACGTATTCAGAGTGTAGGGCAACTCGCTGCACCCTTCCTTAAGAAGCTAGGTGTACTCAGCTCTTCAACAGCTCCAGGGATTCTGTTCTCGCACGTCCTACATGCCATGGAAGTCTGCCTCATTGCCCTCATTGGACCTACACTAAGAAACACAATCTGCTTCGCCGTCCTCTAGGAACTCTGACCCAAGGACCCCATACCTACAGGAGAAAGGAGGCTTGCATTCCTACTGCAACCAAAGCACAGTTTTTCCTGGTACACTGCAGGGCTTTAAAATAGGCTTAGGCCTGATAGCATACATAGAACTTTCCAAGAATGAGGGCGTTCGATACATGCAGAACACCCTGTGAAGAAAAGTTGATTCAGCAAGGGACAAGGGTGTAGCTAGAGTCTCTTTTGACTTGTTAGAAATCAGAAGGTGTTCGGCTGCATGTTCACTGGAAAAGAACACCTGAGAGCACAAACCTTGCTTTCCCAGTTGAAAAGCTCTATCCACGCTGCACTGAAGATACCTAAATAACACTGTTTTTGACTGGCCTCTAGTCACTGCAGGCAGCCCTCTGGAAAGAAAAGGAGTTTTCTCTAAGGAAACACGGTGCTTCCATAGCATGGGTGGGAGCTCCTCCTGTCATGCTCTAGAGCTACAGGGAAACTTGACGTGAGTACTTGCCTCAAGCTAAGGCCTGAAAAGCCCTCCTGAAGCGAAAGCGCTTAGCAGCTTCCATTAGGTCGTATTCGCAGTTCTGCTCTACTTTAACGTTTCTTCACTTTTCCTGACACTAGGCACCCTCGTGTAGGCACCCTTTTTCTTGCAAATACAGTGAGTACCAGCAGTCTCCTTTGCCCTTCCAGGACACATCCAGACATAAAAGCCTTTCCCAGTAACTCTACGTATTCAGAGTGTAGGGCAACTCGCTGCACCCTTCCTTAAGAAGCTAGGTGGACTCAGCTCTTCAACAGCTCCAGGGATTCTGTTCTCGCACGTCCTACATGCCATGGAAGTCTGCCTCATTGCCCTCATTGGACCTACACTAAGAAACACAATCTGCTTCGCCGTCCTCTAGGAACTCTGACCCAAGGACCCCATACGTACAGGAGAAAGGAGGCTTGCATTCCTACTGCAACCAAAGCACAGTTTTTCCTGGTACACTGCAGGGCTTGAAAATAGGCTTAGGCCTGATAGCATACATAGAACTTTCCAAGAATGAGGGCGTTCGATACATGTAGAACACCCTGTGAAGAAAAGTTGATTCAGCAAGGGACAAGGGTGTAGCTAGAGTCTCTTTTGACTTGTAAGAATTCAGAAGGGTTTTGGCTGCATGTTCACCGGAATAGAAGACCTGATGGCACAAGCCTTGCTTTCCCATTTTAAATCACTATCCATGGTAGCCTGAAGATCCCTAAATAACACTGTTTTTGACTGGCCTCTAGTCACTGTAGGGAGCCCTCTGGAAAAAAAGGCGTTTTCTCTAAGGAAACACGGTGCTTCCATAGCATGTGGGGGAGCTCCTCCTGTCATGCTCTAGAGCTACAGGGAAACTTGACGTGAGTACTTGCCTCAAGCTAAGGTCTGAAAAGCCCTCCTGAAGCGAAAGCGCTTAGCAGTTTCCACTAGGTCGTATTCGCAGTTCTGCTCTACTTTAACGTTTCTTCACTTTTCCTGACACTAGGCACCCTCGTGTAGGCACCCTTTTTCTTGCAAATACAGTGAGTACCAGCAGTCTCCTTTGCCCTTCCAGGACACATCCAGACATAAAAGCCTTTCCCAGTAACTCTACGTATTCAGAGTGTAGGGCAACTCGCTGCACCCTTCCTTAAGAAGCTAGGTGGACTCAGCTCTTCAACAGCTCCAGGGATTCTGTTCTCGCACATCCTACATGCCATGGAAGTCTGCCTCATTGCCCTCATTGGACCTACACTAAAAAAAGCAATCTGCTTCGCCTTCCTTCTAGGAACTCTTACCCAAGGACACCATACCTACAGGTTAAAGAGGCTTGCATTCCTACTGGAACCAAAGCAAATATTTTCCTGTTACACTGCAGGACTTTAGAATAGGGTTAGGCCCGATAGCATACATAGAACGTTCCAAGGATGAGGGAGTTCGATACATGCAGAACACCCTGTGAAGAAAAGTTGATTCAGCAAGGGACAAGTGTGTAGCTAGAGTCTCTTTTGACTTGTTAGAAATCAGAAGGTGTTCGGCTGCATGTTCACTGGAAAAGAACACCTGAGAGCACAAACCTTGCGTTTCCATTTTAAAACCTCTATCCACGCTGCACTGAAGATACCTAAATAACACTGTTTTTGACTGGCCTCTAGTCACTGCAGGCAGCCCTCTGGAAAGAAAAGGAGTTTTCTCTAAGTAAACACGGTGCTTCCATAGCATGGGTGGGAGCTCCTCCTGTCATGCTCTAGAGCTACAGGGAAACTTGACGTGAGTACTTGCCTCAAGCTAAGGCCTGAAAAGCCCTGCTGAAGCGAAAGTGCTTAACAGTTTCCATTAGGTCGTACTCGCAGTTCTGCTATACTTTAACGTTTCTTCACTTTTCTAGACACTAGGCACCCTCGTGTAGGCACCCTTTTTCTTGCAAATACAGTGAGTACCAGCAGTCTCCTTTGCCCTTCCAGGACACATCCAGACATAAAAGCCTTTCCCAGTAACTCTACGTATTCAGAGTGTAGGGCAACTCGCTGCACCCTTCCTTAAGAAGCTAGGTGGACTCAGCTCTTCAACAGCTCCAGGGATTCTGTTCTCGCACGTCCTACATGCCATGGAAGTCTGCCTCATTGCCCTCATTGGACCTACACTAAGAAACACAATCTGCTTCGCCGTCCTCTAGGAACTCTGACCCAAGGACCCCATACCTACAGGAGAAAGGAGGCTTGCATTCCTACTGCAACCAAAGCACAGTTTTTCCTGGTACACTGCAGGGCTTGAAAATAGGCTTAGGCCTGATAGCATACATAGAACTTTCCAAGAATGAGGGCGTTCGATACATGTAGAACACCCTGTGAAGAAAAGTTGATTCAGCAAGGGACAAGGGTGTAGCTAGAGTCTCTTTTGACTTGTAAGAATTCAGAAGGGTTTTGGCTGCATGTTCACCGGAATAGAAGACCTGATGGCACAAGCCTTGCTTTCCCATTTTAAATCACTATCCATGCTAGCCTGAAGATCCCTAAATAACACTGTTTTTGACTGGCCTCTAGTCACTGTAGGGAGCCCTCTGGAAAAAAAGGCGTTTTCTCTAAGGAAACACGGTGCTTCCATAGCATGTGGGGGAGCTCCTCCTGTCATGCTCTAGAGCTACAGGGAAACTTGACGTGAGTACTTGCCTCAAGCTAAGGTCTGAAAAGCCCTCCTGAAGCGAAAGCGCTTAGCAGTTTCCACTAGGTCGTATTCGCAGTTCTGCTCTACTTTAACGTTTCTTCACTTTTCCTGACACTAGGCACCCTCGTGTAGGCACCCTTTTTCTTGCAAATACAGTGAGTACCAGCAGTCTCCTTTGCCCTTCCAGGACACATCCAGACATAAAAGCCTTTCCCAGTAACTCTACGTATTCAGAGTGTAGGGCAACTCGCTGCACCCTTCCTTAAGAAGCTAGGTGGACTCAGCTCTTCAACAGCTCCAGGGATTCTGTTCTCGCACATCCTACATGCCATGGAAGTCTGCCTCATTGCCCTCATTGGACCTACACTAAAAAAAGCAATCTGCTTCGCCTTCCTTCTAGGAACTCTTACCCAAGGACACCATACCTACAGGTTAAAGAGGCTTGCATTCCTACTGGAACCAAAGCAAATATTTTCCTGTTACACTGCAGGACTTTAGAATAGGGTTAGGCCCGATAGCATACATAGAACGTTCCAAGGATGAGGGAGTTCGATACATGCAGAACACCCTGTGAAGAAAAGTTGATTCAGCAAGGGACAAGTGTGTAGCTAGAGTCTCTTTTGACTTGTTAGAAATCAGAAGGTGTTCGGCTGCATGTTCACTGGAAAAGAACACCTGAGAGCACAAACCTTGCTTTCCCAGTTGAAAAGCTCTATCCACGCTGCACTGAAGATACCTAAATAACACTGTTTTTGACTGGCCTCTAGTCACTGCAGGCAGCCCTCTGGAAAGAAAAGGAGTTTTCTCTAAGGAAACACGGTGCTTCCATAGCATGGGTGGGAGCTCCTCCTGTCATGCTCTAGAGCTACAGGGAAACTTGACGTGAGTACTTGCCTCAAGCTAAGGCCTGAAAAGCCCTGCTGAAGCGAAAGCGCTTAGCAGTTTCCATTAGGTCGTATTCGCAGTTCTGCTCTGCTTTAACGTTTCTTCACTTTTCCTGACACTAGGCACCCTCGTGTAGGCACCCTTTTTCTTGCAAATACAGTGAGTACCAGCAGTCTCCTTTGCCCTTCCAGGACACATCCAGACATAAAAGCCTTTCCCAGTAACTCTACGTATTCAGAGTGTAGGGCAACTCGCTGCACCCTTCCTTAAGAAGCTAGGTGGACTCAGCTCTTCAACAGCTCCAGGGATTCTGTTCTCGCACGTCCTACATGCCATGGAAGTCTGCCTCATTGCCCTCATTGGACCTACACTAAGAAACACAATCTGCTTCGCCGTCCTCTAGGAACTCTGACCCAAGGACCCCATACCTACAGGAGAAAGGAGGCTTGCATTCCTACTGCAACCAAAGCACAGTTTTTCCTGGTACACTGCAGGGCTTTAAAATAGGCTTAGGCCTGATAGCATACATAGAACTTTCCAAGAATGAGGGCGTTCGATACATGCAGAACACCCTGTGAAGAAAAGTTGATTCAGCAAGGGACAAGGGTGTAGCTAGAGTCTCTTTTGACTTGTTAGAAATCAGAAGGTGTTCGGCTGCATGTTCACTGGAAAAGAACACCTGAGAGCACAAACCTTGCTTTCCCAGTTGAAAAGCTCTATCCACGCTGCACTGAAGATACCTAAATAACACTGTTTTTGACTGGCCTCTAGTCACTGCAGGCAGCCCTCTGGAAAGAAAAGGAGTTTTCTCTAAGGAAACACGGTGCTTCCATAGCATGGGTGGGAGCTCCTCCTGTCATGCTCTAGAGCTACAGGGAAACTTGACGTGAGTACTTGCCTCAAGCTAAGGCCTGAAAAGCCCTCCTGAAGCGAAAGCGCTTAGCAGCTTCCATTAGGTCGTATTCGCAGTTCTGCTCTACTTTAACGTTTCTTCACTTTTCCTGACACTAGGCACCCTCGTGTAGGCACCCTTTTTCTTGCAAATACAGTGAGTACCAGCAGTCTCCTTTGCCCTTCCAGGACACATCCAGACATAAAAGCCTTTCCCAGTAACTCTACGTATTCAGAGTGTAGGGCAACTCGCTGCACCCTTCCTTAAGAAGCTAGGTGGACTCAGCTCTTCAACAGCTCCAGGGATTCTGTTCTCGCACGTCCTACATGCCATGGAAGTCTGCCTCATTGCCCTCATTGGACCTACACTAAGAAACACAATCTGCTTCGCCGTCCTCTAGGAACTCTTACCCAAGGACCCCATACCTACAGGAGAAAGGAGGCTTGCATTCCTACTGCAACCAAAGCACAGTTTTTCCTGGTACACTGCAGGGCTTGAAAATAGGCTTAGGCCTGATAGCATACATAGAACTTTCCAAGAATGAGGGCGTTCGATACATGTAGAACACCCTGTGAAGAAAAGTTGATTCAGCAAGGGACAAGGGTGTAGCTAGAGTCTCTTTTGACTTGTAAGAATTCAGAAGGGTTTTGGCTGCATGTTCACCGGAATAGAAGACCTGATGGCACAAGCCTTGCTTTCCCATTTTAAATCACTATCCATGGTAGCCTGAAGATCCCTAAATAACACTGTTTTTGACTGGCCTCTAGTCACTGTAGGGAGCCCTCTGGAAAAAAAGGCGTTTTCTCTAAGGAAACACGGTGCTTCCATAGCATGTGGGGGAGCTCCTCCTGTCATGCTCTAGAGCTACAGGGAAACTTGACGTGAGTACTTGCCTCAAGCTAAGGTCTGAAAAGCCCTCCTGAAGCGAAAGCGCTTAGCAGTTTCCACTAGGTCGTATTCGCAGTTCTGCTCTACTTTAACGTTTCTTCACTTTTCCTGACACTAGGCACCCTCGTGTAGGCACCCTTTTTCTTGCAAATACAGTGAGTACCAGCAGTCTCCTTTGCCCTTCCAGGACACATCCAGACATAAAAGCCTTTCCCAGTAACTCTACGTATTCAGAGTGTAGGGCAACTCGCTGCACCCTTCCTTAAGAAGCTAGGTGGACTCAGCTCTTCAACAGCTCCAGGGATTCTGTTCTCGCACATCCTACATGCCATGGAAGTCTGCCTCATTGCCCTCATTGGACCTACACTAAAAAAAGCAATCTGCTTCGCCTTCCTTCTAGGAACTCTTACCCAAGGACACCATACCTACAGGTTAAAGAGGCTTGCATTCCTACTGGAACCAAAGCAAATATTTTCCTGTTACACTGCAGGACTTTAGAATAGGGTTAGGCCCGATAGCATACATAGAACGTTCCAAGGATGAGGGAGTTCGATACATGCAGAACACCCTGTGAAGAAAAGTTGATTCAGCAAGGGACAAGTGTGTAGCTAGAGTCTCTTTTGACTTGTTAGAAATCAGAAGGTGTTCGGCTGCATGTTCACTGGAAAAGAACACCTGAGAGCACAAACCTTGCGTTTCCATTTTAAAACCTCTATCCACGCTGCACTGAAGATACCTAAATAACACTGTTTTTAACTGGCCTCTAGTCACTGCAGGCAGCCCTCTGGAAAGAAAAGGAGTTTTCTCTAAGGAAACACGGTGCTTCCATAGCATGGGTGGGAGCTCCTCCTGTCATGCTCTAGAGCTACAGGGAAACTTGACGTGAGTACTTGCCTCAAGCTAAGGCCTGAAAAGCCCTGCTGAAGCGAAAGTGCTTAACAGTTTCCATTAGGTCGTATTCGCAGTTCTGCTATACTTTAACGTTTCTTCACTTTTCTAGACACTAGGCACCCTCGTGTAGGCACCCTTTTTCTTGCAAATACAGTGAGTACCAGCAGTCTCCTTTGCCCTTCCAGGACACATCCAGACATAAAAGCCTTTCCCAGTAACTCTACGTATTCAGAGTGTAGGGCAACTCGCTGCACCCTTCCTTAAGAAGCTAGGTGGACTCAGCTCTTCAACAGCTCCAGGGATTCTGTTCTCGCACGTCCTACATGCCATGGAAGTCTGCCTCATTGCCCTCATTGGACCTACACTAAGAAACACAATCTGCTTCGCCGTGCTCTAGGAACTCTGACCCAAGGACCCCATACCTACAGGAGAAAGGAGGCTTGCATTCCTACTGCAACCAAAGCACAGTTTTTCCTGGTACACTGCAGGGCTTGAAAATAGGCTTAGGCCTGATAGCATACATAGAACTTTCCAAGAATGAGGGCGTTCGATACATGTAGAACACCCTGTGAAGAAAAGTTGATTCAGCAAGGGACAAGGGTGTAGCTAGAGTCTCTTTTGACTTGTAAGAATTCAGAAGGGTTTTGGCTGCATGTTCACCGGAATAGAAGACCTGATGGCACAAGCCTTGCTTTCCCATTTTAAATCACTATCCATGCTAGCCTGAAGATCCCTAAATAACACTGTTTTTGACTGGCCTCTAGTCACTGTAGGGAGCCCTCTGGAAAAAAAGGCGTTTTCTCTAAGGAAACACGGTGCTTCCATAGCATGTGTGGGAGCTCCTCCTGTCATGCTCTAGAGCTACAGGGAAACTTGACGTGAGTACTTGCCTCAAGCTAAGGCCTGAAAAGCCCTGCTGAAGCGAAAGCGCTTAGCAGTTTCCACTAGGTCGTATTCGCAGTTCTGCTCTACTTTAACGTTTCTTCACTTTTCCTGACACTAGGCACCCTCGTGTAGGCACCCTTTTTCTTGCAAATACAGTGAGTACCAGCAGTCTCCTTTGCCCTTCCAGGACACATCCAGACATAAAAGCCTTTCCCAGTAACTCTACGTATTCAGAGTGTAGGGCATCTCGCTGCACCCTTCCTTAAGAAGCTAGGTGGACTCAGCTCTTCAACAGCTCCAGGGATTCTGTTCTCGCACATCCTACATGCCATGGAAGTCTGCCTCATTGCCCTCATTGGACCTACACTAAAAAAAGCAATGTGCTTCGCCTTCCTTCTAGGAACTCTTACCCAAGGACACCATACCTACAGGTTAAAGAGGCTTGCATTCCTACTGGAACCAAAGCAAATATTTTCCTGTTACACTGCAGGACTTTAGAATAGGGTTAGGCCCGATAGCATACATAGAACGTTCCAAGGATGAGGGAGTTCGATACATGCAGAACACCCTGTGAAGAAAAGTTGATTCAGCAAGGGACAAGTGTGTAGCTAGAGTCTCTTTTGACTTGTTAGAAATCAGAAGGTGTTCGGCTGCATGTTCACTGGAAAAGAACACCTGAGAGCACAAACCTTGCGTTTCCATTTTAAAACCTCTATCCACGCTGCACTGAAGATACCTAAATAACACTGTTTTTGACTGGCCTCTAGTCACTGCAGGCAGCCCTCTGGAAAAAAAGGCGTTTTCTCTAAGGAAACACGGTGCTTCCATAGCATGTGGGGGAGCTCCTCCTGTCATGCTCTAGAGCTACAGGGAAACTTGACGTGAGTACTTGCCTCAAGCTAAGGTCTGAAAAGCCCTCCTGAAGCGAAAGCGCTTAGCAGTTTCCACTAGGTCGTATTCGCAGTTCTGCTCTACTTTAACGTTTCTTCACTTTTCCTGACACTAGGCACCCTCGTGTAGGCACCCTTTTTCTTGCAAATACAGTGAGTACCAGCAGTCTCCTTTGCCCTTCCAGGACACATCCAGACATAAAAGCCTTTCCCAGTAACTCTACGTATTCAGAGTGTAGGGCAACTCGCTGCACCCTTCCTTAAGAAGCTAGGTGGACTCAGCTCTTCAACAGCTCCAGGGATTCTGTTCTCGCACATCCTACATGCCATGGAAGTCTGCCTCATTGCCCTCATTGGACCTACACTAAAAAAAGCAATCTGCTTCGCCTTCCTTCTAGGAACTCTTACCCAAGGACACCATACCTACAGGTTAAAGAGGCTTGCATTCCTACTGGAACCAAAGCAAATATTTTCCTGTTACACTGCAGGACTTTAGAATAGGGTTAGGCCCGATAGCATACATAGAACGTTCCAAGGATGAGGGAGTTCGATACATGCAGAACACCCTGTGAAGAAAAGTTGATTCAGCAAGGGACAAGTGTGTAGCTAGAGTCTCTTTTGACTTGTTATAAATCAGAAGGTGTTCGGCTGCATGTTCACTGGAAAAGAACACCTGAGAGCACAAACCTTGCTTTCCCAGTTGAAAAGCTCTATCCACGCTGCACTGAAGATACCTAAATAACACTGTTTTTGACTGGCCTCTAGTCACTGCAGGCAGCCCTCTGGAAAGAAAAGGAGTTTTCTCTAAGGAAACACGGTGCTTCCATAGCATGGGTGGGAGCTCCTCCTGTCATGCTCTAGAGCTACAGGGAAACTTGACGTGAGTACTTGCCTCAAGCTAAGGCCTGAAAAGCCCTGCTGAAGCGAAAGCGCTTAGCAGTTTCCATTAGGTCGTATTCGCAGTTCTGCTCTGCTTTAACGTTTCTTCACTTTTCCTGACACTAGGCACCCTCGTGTAGGCACCCTTTTTCTTGCAAATACAGTGAGTACCAGCAGTCTCCTTTGCCCTTCCAGGACACATCCAGACATAAAAGCCTTTCCCAGTAACTCTACGTATTCAGAGTGTAGGGCAACTCGCTGCACCCTTCCTTAAGAAGCTAGGTGTACTCAGCTCTTCAACAGCTCCAGGGATTCTGTTCTCGCACGTCCTACATGCCATGGAAGTCTGCCTCATTGCCCTCATTGGACCTACACTAAGAAACACAATCTGCTTCGCCGTCCTCTAGGAACTCTGACCCAAGGACCCCATACCTACAGGAGAAAGGAGGCTTGCATTCCTACTGCAACCAAAGCACAGTTTTTCCTGGTACACTGCAGGGCTTTAAAATAGGCTTAGGCCTGATAGCATACATAGAACTTTCCAAGAATGAGGGCGTTCGATACATGCAGAACACCCTGTGAAGAAAAGTTGATTCAGCAAGGGACAAGGGTGTAGCTAGAGTCTCTTTTGACTTGTTAGAAATCAGAAGGTGTTCGGCTGCATGTTCACTGGAAAAGAACACCTGAGAGCACAAACCTTGCTTTCCCAGTTGAAAAGCTCTATCCACGCTGCACTGAAGATACCTAAATAACACTGTTTTTGACTGGCCTCTAGTCACTGCAGGCAGCCCTCTGGAAAGAAAAGGAGTTTTCTCTAAGGAAACACGGTGCTTCCATAGCATGGGTGGGAGCTCCTCCTGTCATGCTCTAGAGCTACAGGGAAACTTGACGTGAGTACTTGCCTCAAGCTAAGGCCTGAAAAGCCCTCCTGAAGCGAAAGCGCTTAGCAGCTTCCATTAGGTCGTATTCGCAGTTCTGCTCTACTTTAACGTTTCTTCACTTTTCCTGACACTAGGCACCCTCGTGTAGGCACCCTTTTTCTTGCAAATACAGTGAGTACCAGCAGTCTCCTTTGCCCTTCCAGGACACATCCAGACATAAAAGCCTTTCCCAGTAACTCTACGTATTCAGAGTGTAGGGCAACTCGCTGCACCCTTCCTTAAGAAGCTAGGTGGACTCAGCTCTTCAACAGCTCCAGGGATTCTGTTCTCGCACGTCCTACATGCCATGGAAGTCTGCCTCATTGCCCTCATTGGACCTACACTAAGAAACACAATCTGCTTCGCCGTCCTCTAGGAACTCTGACCCAAGGACCCCATACGTACAGGAGAAAGGAGGCTTGCATTCCTACTGCAACCAAAGCACAGTTTTTCCTGGTACACTGCAGGGCTTGAAAATAGGCTTAGGCCTGATAGCATACATAGAACTTTCCAAGAATGAGGGCGTTCGATACATGTAGAACACCCTGTGAAGAAAAGTTGATTCAGCAAGGGACAAGGGTGTAGCTAGAGTCTCTTTTGACTTGTAAGAATTCAGAAGGGTTTTGGCTGCATGTTCACCGGAATAGAAGACCTGATGGCACAAGCCTTGCTTTCCCATTTTAAATCACTATCCATGGTAGCCTGAAGATCCCTAAATAACACTGTTTTTGACTGGCCTCTAGTCACTGTAGGGAGCCCTCTGGAAAAAAAGGCGTTTTCTCTAAGGAAACACGGTGCTTCCATAGCATGTGGGGGAGCTCCTCCTGTCATGCTCTAGAGCTACAGGGAAACTTGACGTGAGTACTTGCCTCAAGCTAAGGTCTGAAAAGCCCTCCTGAAGCGAAAGCGCTTAGCAGTTTCCACTAGGTCGTATTCGCAGTTCTGCTCTACTTTAACGTTTCTTCACTTTTCCTGACACTAGGCACCCTCGTGTAGGCACCCTTTTTCTTGCAAATACAGTGAGTACCAGCAGTCTCCTTTGCCCTTCCAGGACACATCCAGACATAAAAGCCTTTCCCAGTAACTCTACGTATTCAGAGTGTAGGGCAACTCGCTGCACCCTTCCTTAAGAAGCTAGGTGGACTCAGCTCTTCAACAGCTCCAGGGATTCTGTTCTCGCACATCCTACATGCCATGGAAGTCTGCCTCATTGCCCTCATTGGACCTACACTAAAAAAAGCAATCTGCTTCGCCTTCCTTCTAGGAACTCTTACCCAAGGACACCATACCTACAGGTTAAAGAGGCTTGCATTCCTACTGGAACCAAAGCAAATATTTTCCTGTTACACTGCAGGACTTTAGAATAGGGTTAGGCCCGATAGCATACATAGAACGTTCCAAGGATGAGGGAGTTCGATACATGCAGAACACCCTGTGAAGAAAAGTTGATTCAGCAAGGGACAAGTGTGTAGCTAGAGTCTCTTTTGACTTGTTAGAAATCAGAAGGTGTTCGGCTGCATGTTCACTGGAAAAGAACACCTGAGAGCACAAACCTTGCGTTTCCATTTTAAAACCTCTATCCACGCTGCACTGAAGATACCTAAATAACACTGTTTTTGACTGGCCTCTAGTCACTGCAGGCAGCCCTCTGGAAAGAAAAGGAGTTTTCTCTAAGTAAACACGGTGCTTCCATAGCATGGGTGGGAGCTCCTCCTGTCATGCTCTAGAGCTACAGGGAAACTTGACGTGAGTACTTGCCTCAAGCTAAGGCCTGAAAAGCCCTGCTGAAGCGAAAGTGCTTAACAGTTTCCATTAGGTCGTACTCGCAGTTCTGCTATACTTTAACGTTTCTTCACTTTTCTAGACACTAGGCACCCTCGTGTAGGCACCCTTTTTCTTGCAAATACAGTGAGTACCAGCAGTCTCCTTTGCCCTTCCAGGACACATCCAGACATAAAAGCCTTTCCCAGTAACTCTACGTATTCAGAGTGTAGGGCAACTCGCTGCACCCTTCCTTAAGAAGCTAGGTGGACTCAGCTCTTCAACAGCTCCAGGGATTCTGTTCTCGCACGTCCTACATGCCATGGAAGTCTGCCTCATTGCCCTCATTGGACCTACACTAAGAAACACAATCTGCTTCGCCGTCCTCTAGGAACTCTGACCCAAGGACCCCATACCTACAGGAGAAAGGAGGCTTGCATTCCTACTGCAACCAAAGCACAGTTTTTCCTGGTACACTGCAGGGCTTGAAAATAGGCTTAGGCCTGATAGCATACATAGAACTTTCCAAGAATGAGGGCGTTCGATACATGTAGAACACCCTGTGAAGAAAAGTTGATTCAGCAAGGGACAAGGGTGTAGCTAGAGTCTCTTTTGACTTGTAAGAATTCAGAAGGGTTTTGGCTGCATGTTCACCGGAATAGAAGACCTGATGGCACAAGCCTTGCTTTCCCATTTTAAATCACTATCCATGCTAGCCTGAAGATCCCTAAATAACACTGTTTTTGACTGGCCTCTAGTCACTGTAGGGAGCCCTCTGGAAAAAAAGGCGTTTTCTCTAAGGAAACACGGTGCTTCCATAGCATGTGGGGGAGCTCCTCCTGTCATGCTCTAGAGCTACAGGGAAACTTGACGTGAGTACTTGCCTCAAGCTAAGGTCTGAAAAGCCCTCCTGAAGCGAAAGCGCTTAGCAGTTTCCACTAGGTCGTATTCGCAGTTCTGCTCTACTTTAACGTTTCTTCACTTTTCCTGACACTAGGCACCCTCGTGTAGGCACCCTTTTTCTTGCAAATACAGTGAGTACCAGCAGTCTCCTTTGCCCTTCCAGGACACATCCAGACATAAAAGCCTTTCCCAGTAACTCTACGTATTCAGAGTGTAGGGCAACTCGCTGCACCCTTCCTTAAGAAGCTAGGTGGACTCAGCTCTTCAACAGCTCCAGGGATTCTGTTCTCGCACATCCTACATGCCATGGAAGTCTGCCTCATTGCCCTCATTGGACCTACACTAAAAAAAGCAATCTGCTTCGCCTTCCTTCTAGGAACTCTTACCCAAGGACACCATACCTACAGGTTAAAGAGGCTTGCATTCCTACTGGAACCAAAGCAAATATTTTCCTGTTACACTGCAGGACTTTAGAATAGGGTTAGGCCCGATAGCATACATAGAACGTTCCAAGGATGAGGGAGTTCGATACATGCAGAACACCCTGTGAAGAAAAGTTGATTCAGCAAGGGACAAGTGTGTAGCTAGAGTCTCTTTTGACTTGTTAGAAATCAGAAGGTGTTCGGCTGCATGTTCACTGGAAAAGAACACCTGAGAGCACAAACCTTGCTTTCCCAGTTGAAAAGCTCTATCCACGCTGCACTGAAGATACCTAAATAACACTGTTTTTGACTGGCCTCTAGTCACTGCAGGCAGCCCTCTGGAAAGAAAAGGAGTTTTCTCTAAGGAAACACGGTGCTTCCATAGCATGGGTGGGAGCTCCTCCTGTCATGCTCTAGAGCTACAGGGAAACTTGACGTGAGTACTTGCCTCAAGCTAAGGCCTGAAAAGCCCTGCTGAAGCGAAAGCGCTTAGCAGTTTCCATTAGGTCGTATTCGCAGTTCTGCTCTGCTTTAACGTTTCTTCACTTTTCTAGACACTAGGCACCCTCGTGTAGGCACCCTTTTTCTTGCAAATACAGTGAGTACCAGCAGTCTCCTTTGCCCTTCCAGGACACATCCAGACATAAAAGCCTTTCCCAGTAACTCTACGTATTCAGAGTGTAGGGCAACTCGCTGCACCCTTCCTTAAGAAGCTAGGTGTACTCAGCTCTTCAACAGCTCCAGGGATTCTGTTCTCGCACGTCCTACATGCCATGGAAGTCTGCCTCATTGCCCTCATTGGACCTACACTAAGAAACACAATCTGCTTCGCCGTCCTCTAGGAACTCTGACCCAAGGACCCCATACCTACAGGAGAAAGGAGGCTTGCATTCCTACTGCAACCAAAGCACAGTTTTTCCTGGTACACTGCAGGGCTTTAAAATAGGCTTAGGCCTGATAGCATACATAGAACTTTCCAAGAATGAGGGCGTTCGATACATGCAGAACACCCTGTGAAGAAAAGTTGATTCAGCAAGGGACAAGAGTGTAGCTAGAGTCTCTTTTGACTTGTTAGAAATCAGAAGGTGTTCGGCTGCATGTTCACTGGAAAAGAACACCTGAGAGCACAAACCTTGCTTTCCCAGTTGAAAAGCTCTATCCACGCTGCACTGAAGATACCTAAATAACACTGTTTTTGACTGGCCTCTAGTCACTGCAGGCAGCCCTCTGGAAAGAAAAGGAGTTTTCTCTAAGGAAACACGGTGCTTCCATAGCATGGGTGGGAGCTCCTCCTGTCATGCTCTAGAGCTACAGGGAAACTTGACGTGAGTACTTGCCTCAAGCTAAGGCCTGAAAAGCCCTCCTGAAGCGAAAGCGCTTAGCAGCTTCCATTAGGTCGTATTCGCAGTTCTGCTCTACTTTAACGTTTCTTCACTTTTCCTGACACTAGGCACCCTCGTGTAGGCACCCTTTTTCTTGCAAATACAGTGAGTACCAGCAGTCTCCTTTGCCCTTCCAGGACACATCCAGACATAAAAGCCTTTCCCAGTAACTCTACGTATTCAGAGTGTAGGGCAACTCGCTGCACCCTTCCTTAAGAAGCTAGGTGGACTCAGCTCTTCAACAGCTCCAGGGATTCTGTTCTCGCACGTCCTACATGCCATGGAAGTCTGCCTCATTGCCCTCATTGGACCTACACTAAGAAACACAATCTGCTTCGCCGTCCTCTAGGAACTCTTACCCAAGGACCCCATACCTACAGGAGAAAGGAGGCTTGCATTCCTACTGCAACCAAAGCACAGTTTTTCCTGGTACACTGCAGGGCTTGAAAATAGGCTTAGGCCTGATAGCATACATAGAACTTTCCAAGAATGAGGGCGTTCGATACATGTAGAACACCCTGTGAAGAAAAGTTGATTCAGCAAGGGACAAGGGTGTAGCTAGAGTCTCTTTTGACTTGTAAGAATTCAGAAGGGTTTTGGCTGCATGTTCACCGGAATAGAAGACCTGATGGCACAAGCCTTGCTTTCCCATTTTAAATCACTATCCATGGTAGCCTGAAGATCCCTAAATAACACTGTTTTTGACTGGCCTCTAGTCACTGTAGGGAGCCCTCTGGAAAAAAAGGCGTTTTCTCTAAGGAAACACGGTGCTTCCATAGCATGTGGGGGAGCTCCTCCTGTCATGC
Organism: Eschrichtius robustus; assembly: GCF_028021215.1. NCBI lineage: Eukaryota > Metazoa > Chordata > Mammalia > Artiodactyla > Eschrichtiidae > Eschrichtius > Eschrichtius robustus. The sequence continues at coordinate 37,468,755 of NC_090844.1, read as the reverse complement.
TCTAGAGCTACAGGGAAACTTGACGTGAGTACTTGCCTCAAGCTAAGGTCTGAAAAGCCCTCCTGAAGCGAAAGCGCTTAGCAGTTTCCACTAGGTCGTATTCGCAGTTCTGCTCTACTTTAACGTTTCTTCACTTTTCCTGACACTAGGCACCCTCGTGTAGGCACCCTTTTTCTTGCAAATACAGTGAGTACCAGCAGTCTCCTTTGCCCTTCCAGGACACATCCAGACATAAAAGCCTTTCCCAGTAACTCTACGTATTCAGAGTGTAGGGCAACTCGCTGCACCCTTCCTTAAGAAGCTAGGTGGACTCAGCTCTTCAACAGCTCCAGGGATTCTGTTCTCGCACATCCTACATGCCATGGAAGTCTGCCTCATTGCCCTCATTGGACCTACACTAAAAAAAGCAATCTGCTTCGCCTTCCTTCTAGGAACTCTTACCCAAGGACACCATACCTACAGGTTAAAGAGGCTTGCATTCCTACTGGAACCAAAGCAAATATTTTCCTGTTACACTGCAGGACTTTAGAATAGGGTTAGGCCCGATAGCATACATAGAACGTTCCAAGGATGAGGGAGTTCGATACATGCAGAACACCCTGTGAAGAAAAGTTGATTCAGCAAGGGACAAGTGTGTAGCTAGAGTCTCTTTTGACTTGTTAGAAATCAGAAGGTGTTCGGCTGCATGTTCACTGGAAAAGAACACCTGAGAGCACAAACCTTGCGTTTCCATTTTAAAACCTCTATCCACGCTGCACTGAAGATACCTAAATAACACTGTTTTTAACTGGCCTCTAGTCACTGCAGGCAGCCCTCTGGAAAGAAAAGGAGTTTTCTCTAAGGAAACACGGTGCTTCCATAGCATGGGTGGGAGCTCCTCCTGTCATGCTCTAGAGCTACAGGGAAACTTGACGTGAGTACTTGCCTCAAGCTAAGGCCTGAAAAGCCCTGCTGAAGCGAAAGTGCTTAACAGTTTCCATTAGGTCGTATTCGCAGTTCTGCTATACTTTAACGTTTCTTCACTTTTCTAGACACTAGGCACCCTCGTGTAGGCACCCTTTTTCTTGCAAATACAGTGAGTACCAGCAGTCTCCTTTGCCCTTCCAGGACACATCCAGACATAAAAGCCTTTCCCAGTAACTCTACGTATTCAGAGTGTAGGGCAACTCGCTGCACCCTTCCTTAAGAAGCTAGGTGGACTCAGCTCTTCAACAGCTCCAGGGATTCTGTTCTCGCACGTCCTACATGCCATGGAAGTCTGCCTCATTGCCCTCATTGGACCTACACTAAGAAACACAATCTGCTTCGCCGTGCTCTAGGAACTCTGACCCAAGGACCCCATACCTACAGGAGAAAGGAGGCTTGCATTCCTACTGCAACCAAAGCACAGTTTTTCCTGGTACACTGCAGGGCTTGAAAATAGGCTTAGGCCTGATAGCATACATAGAACTTTCCAAGAATGAGGGCGTTCGATACATGTAGAACACCCTGTGAAGAAAAGTTGATTCAGCAAGGGACAAGGGTGTAGCTAGAGTCTCTTTTGACTTGTAAGAATTCAGAAGGGTTTTGGCTGCATGTTCACCGGAATAGAAGACCTGATGGCACAAGCCTTGCTTTCCCATTTTAAATCACTATCCATGCTAGCCTGAAGATCCCTAAATAACACTGTTTTTGACTGGCCTCTAGTCACTGTAGGGAGCCCTCTGGAAAAAAAGGCGTTTTCTCTAAGGAAACACGGTGCTTCCATAGCATGTGGGGGAGCTCCTCCTGTCATGCTCTAGAGCTACAGGGAAACTTGACGTGAGTACTTGCCTCAAGCTAAGGCCTGAAAAGCCCTGCTGAAGCGAAAGCGCTTAGCAGTTTCCACTAGGTCGTATTCGCAGTTCTGCTCTACTTTAACGTTTCTTCACTTTTCCTGACACTAGGCACCCTCGTGTAGGCACCCTTTTTCTTGCAAATACAGTGAGTACCAGCAGTCTCCTTTGCCCTTCCAGGACACATCCAGACATAAAAGCCTTTCCCAGTAACTCTACGTATTCAGAGTGTAGGGCATCTCGCTGCACCCTTCCTTAAGAAGCTAGGTGGACTCAGCTCTTCAACAGCTCCAGGGATTCTGTTCTCGCACATCCTACATGCCATGGAAGTCTGCCTCATTGCCCTCATTGGACCTACACTAAAAAAAGCAATGTGCTTCGCCTTCCTTCTAGGAACTCTTACCCAAGGACACCATACCTACAGGTTAAAGAGGCTTGCATTCCTACTGGAACCAAAGCAAATATTTTCCTGTTACACTGCAGGACTTTAGAATAGGGTTAGGCCCGATAGCATACATAGAACGTTCCAAGGATGAGGGAGTTCGATACATGCAGAACACCCTGTGAAGAAAAGTTGATTCAGCAAGGGACAAGTGTGTAGCTAGAGTCTCTTTTGACTTGTTAGAAATCAGAAGGTGTTCGGCTGCATGTTCACTGGAAAAGAACACCTGAGAGCACAAACCTTGCGTTTCCATTTTAAAACCTCTATCCACGCTGCACTGAAGATACCTAAATAACACTGTTTTTGACTGGCCTCTAGTCACTGCAGGCAGCCCTCTGGAAAGAAAAGGAGTTTTCTCTAAGGAAACACGGTGCTTCCATAGCATGGTTGGGAGCTCCTCCTGTCATGCTCTAGAGCTACAGGGAAACTTGACGTGAGTACTTGCCTCAAGCTAAGGCCTGAAAAGCCCTGCTGAAGCGAAAGCGCTTAGCAGTTTCCATTAGGTCGTATTCGCAGTTCTGCTCTGCTTTAAGGTTTCTTCACTTTTCCTGACACTAGGCACCCTCGTGTAGGCACCCTTTTTCTTGCAAATACAGTGAGTACCAGCAGTCTCCTTTGCCCTTCCAGGACACATCCAGACATAAAAGTCTTTCCCAGTAACTCTACGTATTCAGAGTGTAGGGCAACTCGCTGCACCCTTCCTTAAGAAGCTAGGTGTACTCCGCTCTTCAACAGCTCCAGGGATTCTGTTCTCGCACGTCCTACATGCCATGGAAGTCTGCCTCATTGCCCTCATTGGACCTACACTAAGAAACACAATCTGCTTCGCCGTCCTCTAGGAACTCTGACCCAAGGACCCCATACCTACAGGAGAAAGGAGGCTTGCATTCCTACTGCAACCAAAGCACAGTTTTTCCTGGTACACTGCAGGGCTTTAAATTAGGCTTAGGCCTGATAGCATACATAGAACTTTCCAAGAATGAGGGCGTTCGATACATGCAGAACACCCTGTGAAGAAAAGTTGATTCAGCAAGGGACAAGGGTGTAGCTAGAGTCTCTTTTGACTTGTTAGAAATCAGAAGGTGTTCGGCTGCATGTTCACTGGAAAAGAACACCTGAGAGCACAAACCTTGCTTTCCCAGTTGAAAAGCTCTATCCACGCTGCACTGAAGATACCTAAATAACACTGTTTTTGACTGGCCTCTAGTCACTGCAGGCAGCCCTCTGGAAAGAAAAGGAGTTTTCTCTAAGGAAACACGGTGCTTCCATAGCATGGGTGGGAGCTCCTCCTGTCATGCTCTAGAGCTACAGGGAAACTTGACGTGAGTACTTGCCTCAAGCTAAGGCCTGAAAAGCCCTCCTGAAGCGAAAGCGCTTAGCAGCTTCCATTAGGTCGTATTCGCAGTTCTGCTCTACTTTAACGTTTCTTCACTTTTCCTGACACTAGGCACCCTCGTGTAGGCACCCTTTTTCTTGCAAATACAGTGAGTACCAGCAGTCTCCTTTGCCCTTCCAGGACACATCCAGACATAAAAGCCTTTCCCAGTAACTCTACGTATTCAGAGTGTAGGGCAACTCGCTGCACCCTTCCTTAAGAAGCTAGGTGGACTCAGCTCTTTAACAGCTCCAGGGATTCTGTTCTCGCACGTCCTACATGCCATGGAAGTCTGCCTCATTGCCCTCATTGGACCTACACTAAGAAACACAATCTGCTTCGCCGTCCTCTAGGCACTCTGACCCTAGGACCCCATACCTACAGGAGAAAGGAGGCTTGCATTCCTACTGCAACCAAAGCACAGTTTTTCCTGGTACACTGCAGGGCTTGAAAATAGGCTTAGGCCTGATAGCATACATAGAACTTTCCAAGAATGAGGGCGTTCGATACATGTAGAACACCCTGTGAAGAAAAGTTGATTCAGCAAGGGACAAGGGTGTAGCTAGAGTCTCTTTTGACTTGTAAGAATTCAGAAGGGTTTTGGCTGCATGTTCACCGGAATAGAAGACCTGATGGCACAAGCCTTGCTTTCCCATTTTAAATCACTATCCATGCTAGCCTGAAGATCCCTAAATAACACTGTTTTTGACTGGCCTCTAGTCACTGTAGGGAGCCCTCTGGAAAGAAAAGGCGTTTTCTCTAAGGAAACACGGTGCTTCCATAGCATGTGGGGGAGCTCCTCCTGTCATGCTCTAGAGCTACAGGGAAACTTGACGTGAGTACTTGCCTCAAGCTAAGGCCTGAAAAGCCCTCCTGAAGCGAAAGCGCTTAGCAGTTTCCACTAGGTCGTATTTGCAGTTCTGCTCTACTTTAACGTTTCTTCACTTTTCCTGACACTAGGCACCCTCGTGTAGGCACCCTTTTTCTTGCAAATACAGTGAGTACCAGCAGTCTCCTTTGCCCTTCCAGGACACATCCAGACATAAAAGCCTTTCCCAGTAACTCTACGTATTCAGAGTGTAGGGCAACTCGCTGCACCCTTCCTTAAGAAGCTAGGTGGACTCAGCTCTTCAACAGCTCCAGGGATTCTGTTCTCGCACATCCTACATGCCATGGAAGTCTGCCTCATTGCCCTCATTGGACCTACACTAAAAAAAGCAATCTGCTTCGCCTTCCTTCTAGGAACACTTACCCAAGGACCCCATACCTACAGGTTAAAGAGGCTTGCATTCCTACTGGAACCAAAGCAAATATTTTCCTGTTACACTGCAGGACTTTAGAATAGGGTTAGGCCCGATAGCATACATAGAACGTTCCAAGGATGAGGGAGTTCGATACATGCAGAACACCCTGTGAAGAAAAGTTGATTCAGCAAGGAACAAGTGTGTAGCTAGAGTCTCTTTTGACTTGTTAGAAATCAGAAGGTGTTCGGCTGCATGTTCACTGGAAAAGAACACCTGAGAGCACAAACCTTGCGTTTCCATTTTAAAACCTCTATCCACGCTGCACTGAAGATACCTAAATAACACTGTTTTTGACTGGCCTCTAGTCACTGCAGGCAGCCCTCTGGAAAGAAAAGGAGTTTTCTCTAAGGAAACACGGTGCTTCCATAGCATGGGTGGGAGCTCCTCCTGTCATGCTCTAGAGCTACAGGGAAACTTGACGTGAGTACTTGCCTCAAGCTAAGGCCTGAAAAGCCCTGCTGAAGCGAAAGTGCTTAACAGTTTCCATTAGGTCGTATTCGCAGTTCTGCTATACTTTAACGTTTCTTCACTTTTCTAGACACTAGGCACCCTCGTGTAGGCACCCTTTTTCTTGCAAATACAGTGAGTACCAGCAGTCTCCTTTGCCCTTCCAGGACACATCCAGACATAAAAGCCTTTCCCAGTAACTCTACGTATTCAGAGTGTAGGGCAACTCGCTGCACCCTTCCTTAAGAAGCTAGGTGGACTCAGCTCTTCAACAGCTCCAGGGATTCTGTTCTCGCACGTCCTACATGCCATGGAAGTCTGCCTCATTGCCCTCATTGGACCTACACTAAGAAACACAATCTGCTTCGCCGTGCTCTAGGAACTCTGACCCAAGGACCCCATACCTACAGGAGAAAGGAGGCTTGCATTCCTACTGCAACCAAAGCACAGTTTTTCCTGGTACACTGCAGGGCTTGAAAATAGGCTTAGGCCTGATAGCATACATAGAACTTTCCAAGAATGAGGGCGTTCGATACATGTAGAACACCCTGTGAAGAAAAGTTGATTCAGCAAGGGACAAGGGTGTAGCTAGAGTCTCTTTTGACTTGTAAGAATTCAGAAGGGTTTTGGCTGCATGTTCACCGGAATAGAAGACCTGATGGCACAAGCCTTGCTTTCCCATTTTAAATCACTATCCATGCTAGCCTGAAGATCCCTAAATAACACTGTTTTTGACTGGCCTCTAGTCACTGTAGGGAGCCCTCTGGAAAAAAAGGCGTTTTCTCTAAGGAAACACGGTGCTTCCATAGCATGTGGGGGAGCTCCTCCTGTCATGCTCTAGAGCTACAGGGAAACTTGACGTGAGTACTTGCCTCAAGCTAAGGCCTGAAAAGCCCTGCTGAAGCGAAAGCGCTTAGCAGTTTCCACTAGGTCGTATTCGCAGTTCTGCTCTACTTTAACGTTTCTTCACTTTTCCTGACACTAGGCACCCTCGTGTAGGCACCCTTTTTCTTGCAAATACAGTGAGTACCAGCAGTCTCCTTTGCCCTTCCAGGACACATCCAGACATAAAAGCCTTTCCCAGTAACTCTACGTATTCAGAGTGTAGGGCATCTCGCTGCACCCTTCCTTAAGAAGCTAGGTGGACTCAGCTCTTCAACAGCTCCAGGGATTCTGTTCTCGCACATCCTACATGCCATGGAAGTCTGCCTCATTGCCCTCATTGGACCTACACTAAAAAAAGCAATGTGCTTCGCCTTCCTTCTAGGAACTCTTACCCAAGGACACCATACCTACAGGTTAAAGAGGCTTGCATTCCTACTGGAACCAAAGCAAATATTTTCCTGTTACACTGCAGGACTTTAGAATAGGGTTAGGCCCGATAGCATACATAGAACGTTCCAAGGATGAGGGAGTTCGATACATGCAGAACACCCTGTGAAGAAAAGTTGATTCAGCAAGGGACAAGTGTGTAGCTAGAGTCTCTTTTGACTTGTTAGAAATCAGAAGGTGTTCGGCTGCATGTTCACTGGAAAAGAACACCTGAGAGCACAAACCTTGCGTTTCCATTTTAAAACCTCTATCCACGCTGCACTGAAGATACCTAAATAACACTGTTTTTGACTGGCCTCTAGTCACTGCAGGCAGCCCTCTGGAAAGAAAAGGAGTTTTCTCTAAGGAAACACGGTGCTTCCATAGCATGGTTGGGAGCTCCTCCTGTCATGCTCTAGAGCTACAGGGAAACTTGACGTGAGTACTTGCCTCAAGCTAAGGCCTGAAAAGCCCTGCTGAAGCGAAAGCGCTTAGCAGTTTCCATTAGGTCGTATTCGCAGTTCTGCTCTGCTTTAAGGTTTCTTCACTTTTCCTGACACTAGGCACCCTCGTGTAGGCACCCTTTTTCTTGCAAATACAGTGAGTACCAGCAGTCTCCTTTGCCCTTCCAGGACACATCCAGACATAAAAGTCTTTCCCAGTAACTCTACGTATTCAGAGTGTAGGGCAACTCGCTGCACCCTTCCTTAAGAAGCTAGGTGTACTCCGCTCTTCAACAGCTCCAGGGATTCTGTTCTCGCACGTCCTACATGCCATGGAAGTCTGCCTCATTGCCCTCATTGGACCTACACTAAGAAACACAATCTGCTTCGCCGTCCTCTAGGAACTCTGACCCAAGGACCCCATACCTACAGGAGAAAGGAGGCTTGCATTCCTACTGCAACCAAAGCACAGTTTTTCCTGGTACACTGCAGGGCTTTAAATTAGGCTTAGGCCTGATAGCATACATAGAACTTTCCAAGAATGAGGGCGTTCGATACATGCAGAACACCCTGTGAAGAAAAGTTGATTCAGCAAGGGACAAGGGTGTAGCTAGAGTCTCTTTTGACTTGTTAGAAATCAGAAGGTGTTCGGCTGCATGTTCACTGGAAAAGAACACCTGAGAGCACAAACCTTGCTTTCCCAGTTGAAAAGCTCTATCCACGCTGCACTGAAGATACCTAAATAACACTGTTTTTGACTGGCCTCTAGTCACTGCAGGCAGCCCTCTGGAAAGAAAAGGAGTTTTCTCTAAGGAAACACGGTGCTTCCATAGCATGGGTGGGAGCTCCTCCTGTCATGCTCTAGAGCTACAGGGAAACTTGACGTGAGTACTTGCCTCAAGCTAAGGCCTGAAAAGCCCTCCTGAAGCGAAAGCGCTTAGCAGCTTCCATTAGGTCGTATTCGCAGTTCTGCTCTACTTTAACGTTTCTTCACTTTTCCTGACACTAGGCACCCTCGTGTAGGCACCCTTTTTCTTGCAAATACAGTGAGTACCAGCAGTCTCCTTTGCCCTTCCAGGACACATCCAGACATAAAAGCCTTTCCCAGTAACTCTACGTATTCAGAGTGTAGGGCAACTCGCTGCACCCTTCCTTAAGAAGCTAGGTGGACTCAGCTCTTTAACAGCTCCAGGGATTCTGTTCTCGCACGTCCTACATGCCATGGAAGTCTGCCTCATTGCCCTCATTGGACCTACACTAAGAAACACAATCTGCTTCGCCGTCCTCTAGGCACTCTGACCCTAGGACCCCATACCTACAGGAGAAAGGAGGCTTGCATTCCTACTGCAACCAAAGCACAGTTTTTCCTGGTACACTGCAGGGCTTGAAAATAGGCTTAGGCCTGATAGCATACATAGAACTTTCCAAGAATGAGGGCGTTCGATACATGTAGAACACCCTGTGAAGAAAAGTTGATTCAGCAAGGGACAAGGGTGTAGCTAGAGTCTCTTTTGACTTGTAAGAATTCAGAAGGGTTTTGGCTGCATGTTCACCGGAATAGAAGACCTGATGGCACAAGCCTTGCTTTCCCATTTTAAATCACTATCCATGCTAGCCTGAAGATCCCTAAATAACACTGTTTTTGACTGGCCTCTAGTCACTGTAGGGAGCCCTCTGGAAAGAAAAGGCGTTTTCTCTAAGGAAACACGGTGCTTCCATAGCATGTGGGGGAGCTCCTCCTGTCATGCTCTAGAGCTACAGGGAAACTTGACGTGAGTACTTGCCTCAAGCTAAGGCCTGAAAAGCCCTCCTGAAGCGAAAGCGCTTAGCAGTTTCCACTAGGTCGTATTTGCAGTTCTGCTCTACTTTAACGTTTCTTCACTTTTCCTGACACTAGGCACCCTCGTGTAGGCACCCTTTTTCTTGCAAATACAGTGAGTACCAGCAGTCTCCTTTGCCCTTCCAGGACACATCCAGACATAAAAGCCTTTCCCAGTAACTCTACGTATTCAGAGTGTAGGGCAACTCGCTGCACCCTTCCTTAAGAAGCTAGGTGGACTCAGCTCTTCAACAGCTCCAGGGATTCTGTTCTCGCACATCCTACATGCCATGGAAGTCTGCCTCATTGCCCTCATTGGACCTACACTAAAAAAAGCAATCTGCTTCGCCTTCCTTCTAGGAACACTTACCCAAGGACCCCATACCTACAGGTTAAAGAGGCTTGCATTCCTACTGGAACCAAAGCAAATATTTTCCTGTTACACTGCAGGACTTTAGAATAGGGTTAGGCCCGATAGCATACATAGAACGTTCCAAGGATGAGGGAGTTCGATACATGCAGAACACCCTGTGAAGAAAAGTTGATTCAGCAAGGAACAAGTGTGTAGCTAGAGTCTCTTTTGACTTGTTAGAAATCAGAAGGTGTTCGGCTGCATGTTCACTGGAAAAGAACACCTGAGAGCACAAACCTTGCGTTTCCATTTTAAAACCTCTATCCACGCTGCACTGAAGATACCTAAATAACACTGTTTTTGACTGGCCTCTAGTCACTGCAGGCAGCCCTCTGGAAAGAAAAGGAGTTTTCTCTAAGGAAACACGGTGCTTCCATAGCATGGGTGGGAGCTCCTCCTGTCATGCTCTAGAGCTACAGGGAAACTTGACGTGAGTACTTGCCTCAAGCTAAGGCCTGAAAAGCCCTGCTGAAGCGAAAGTGCTTAACAGTTTCCATTAGGTCGTATTCGCAGTTCTGCTATACTTTAACGTTTCTTCACTTTTCTAGACACTAGGCACCCTCGTGTAGGCACCCTTTTTCTTGCAAATACAGTGAGTACCAGCAGTCTCCTTTGCCCTTCCAGGACACATCCAGACATAAAAGCCTTTCCCAGTAACTCTACGTATTCAGAGTGTAGGGCAACTCGCTGCACCCTTCCTTAAGAAGCTAGGTGGACTCAGCTCTTCAACAGCTCCAGGGATTCTGTTCTCGCACGTCCTACATGCCATGGAAGTCTGCCTCATTGCCCTCATTGGACCTACACTAAGAAACACAATCTGCTTCGCCGTGCTCTAGGAACTCTGACCCAAGGACCCCATACCTACAGGAGAAAGGAGGCTTGCATTCCTACTGCAACCAAAGCACAGTTTTTCCTGGTACACTGCAGGGCTTGAAAATAGGCTTAGGCCTGATAGCATACATAGAACTTTCCAAGAATGAGGGCGTTCGATACATGTAGAACACCCTGTGAAGAAAAGTTGATTCAGCAAGGGACAAGGGTGTAGCTAGAGTCTCTTTTGACTTGTAAGAATTCAGAAGGGTTTTGGCTGCATGTTCACCGGAATAGAAGACCTGATGGCACAAGCCTTGCTTTCCCATTTTAAATCACTATCCATGCTAGCCTGAAGATCCCTAAATAACACTGTTTTTGACTGGCCTCTAGTCACTGTAGGGAGCCCTCTGGAAAAAAAGGCGTTTTCTCTAAGGAAACACGGTGCTTCCATAGCATGTGGGGGAGCTCCTCCTGTCATGCTCTAGAGCTACAGGGAAACTTGACGTGAGTACTTGCCTCAAGCTAAGGCCTGAAAAGCCCTGCTGAAGCGAAAGCGCTTAGCAGTTTCCACTAGGTCGTATTCGCAGTTCTGCTCTACTTTAACGTTTCTTCACTTTTCCTGACACTAGGCACCCTCGTGTAGGCACCCTTTTTCTTGCAAATACAGTGAGTACCAGCAGTCTCCTTTGCCCTTCCAGGACACATCCAGACATAAAAGCCTTTCCCAGTAACTCTACGTATTCAGAGTGTAGGGCATCTCGCTGCACCCTTCCTTAAGAAGCTAGGTGGACTCAGCTCTTCAACAGCTCCAGGGATTCTGTTCTCGCACATCCTACATGCCATGGAAGTCTGCCTCATTGACCTCATTGGACCTACACTAAAAAAAGCAATGTGCTTCGCCTTCCTTCTAGGAACTCTTACCCAAGGACACCATACCTACAGGTTAAAGAGGCTTGCATTCCTACTGGAACCAAAGCAAATATTTTCCTGTTACACTGCAGGACTTTAGAATAGGGTTAGGCCCGATAGCATACATAGAACGTTCCAAGGATGAGGGAGTTCGATACATGCAGAACACCCTGTGAAGAAAAGTTGATTCAGCAAGGGACAAGTGTGTAGCTAGAGTCTCTTTTGACTTGTTAGAAATCAGAAGGTGTTCGGCTGCATGTTCACTGGAAAAGAACACCTGAGAGCACAAACCTTGCGTTTCCATTTTAAAACCTCTATCCACGCTGCACTGAAGATACCTAAATAACACTGTTTTTGACTGGCCTCTAGTCACTGCAGGCAGCCCTCTGGAAAGAAAAGGAGTTTTCTCTAAGGAAACACGGTGCTTCCATAGCATGGTTGGGAGCTCCTCCTGTCATGCTCTAGAGCTACAGGGAAACTTGACGTGAGTACTTGCCTCAAGCTAAGGCCTGAAAAGCCCTGCTGAAGCGAAAGCGCTTAGCAGTTTCCATTAGGTCGTATTCGCAGTTCTGCTCTGCTTTAAGGTTTCTTCACTTTTCCTGACACTAGGCACCCTCGTGTAGGCACCCTTTTTCTTGCAAATACAGTGAGTACCAGCAGTCTCCTTTGCCCTTCCAGGACACATCCAGACATAAAAGTCTTTCCCAGTAACTCTACGTATTCAGAGTGTAGGGCAACTCGCTGCACCCTTCCTTAAGAAGCTAGGTGTACTCCGCTCTTCAACAGCTCCAGGGATTCTGTTCTCGCACGTCCTACATGCCATGGAAGTCTGCCTCATTGCCCTCATTGGACCTACACTAAGAAACACAATCTGCTTCGCCGTCCTCTAGGAACTCTGACCCAAGGACCCCATACCTACAGGAGAAAGGAGGCTTGCATTCCTACTGCAACCAAAGCACAGTTTTTCCTGGTACACTGCAGGGCTTTAAATTAGGCTTAGGCCTGATAGCATACATAGAACTTTCCAAGAATGAGGGCGTTCGATACATGCAGAACACCCTGTGAAGAAAAGTTGATTCAGCAAGGGACAAGGGTGTAGCTAGAGTCTCTTTTGACTTGTTAGAAATCAGAAGGTGTTCGGCTGCATGTTCACTGGAAAAGAACACCTGAGAGCACAAACCTTGCTTTCCCAGTTGAAAAGCTCTATCCACGCTGCACTGAAGATACCTAAATAACACTGTTTTTGACTGGCCTCTAGTCACTGCAGGCAGCCCTCTGGAAAGAAAAGGAGTTTTCTCTAAGGAAACACGGTGCTTCCATAGCATGGGTGGGAGCTCCTCCTGTCATGCTCTAGAGCTACAGGGAAACTTGACGTGAGTACTTGCCTCAAGCTAAGGCCTGAAAAGCCCTCCTGAAGCGAAAGCGCTTAGCAGCTTCCATTAGGTCGTATTCGCAGTTCTGCTCTACTTTAACGTTTCTTCACTTTTCCTGACACTAGGCACCCTCGTGTAGGCACCCTTTTTCTTGCAAATACAGTGAGTACCAGCAGTCTCCTTTGCCCTTCCAGGACACATCCAGACATAAAAGCCTTTCCCAGTAACTCTACGTATTCAGAGTGTAGGGCAACTCGCTGCACCCTTCCTTAAGAAGCTAGGTGGACTCAGCTCTTTAACAGCTCCAGGGATTCTGTTCTCGCACGTCCTACATGCCATGGAAGTCTGCCTCATTGCCCTCATTGGACCTACACTAAGAAACACAATCTGCTTCGCCGTCCTCTAGGCACTCTGACCCTAGGACCCCATACCTACAGGAGAAAGGAGGCTTGCATTCCTACTGCAACCAAAGCACAGTTTTTCCTGGTACACTGCAGGGCTTGAAAATAGGCTTAGGCCTGATAGCATACATAGAACTTTCCAAGAATGAGGGCGTTCGATACATGTAGAACACCCTGTGAAGAAAAGTTGATTCAGCAAGGGACAAGGGTGTAGCTAGAGTCTCTTTTGACTTGTAAGAATTCAGAAGGGTTTTGGCTGCATGTTCACCGGAATAGAAGACCTGATGGCACAAGCCTTGCTTTCCCATTTTAAATCACTATCCATGCTAGCCTGAAGATCCCTAAATAACACTGTTTTTGACTGGCCTCTAGTCACTGTAGGGAGCCCTCTGGAAAGAAAAGGCGTTTTCTCTAAGGAAACACGGTGCTTCCATAGCATGTGGGGGAGCTCCTCCTGTCATGCTCTAGAGCTACAGGGAAACTTGACGTGAGTACTTGCCTCAAGCTAAGGCCTGAAAAGCCCTCCTGAAGCGAAAGCGCTTAGCAGTTTCCACTAGGTCGTATTTGCAGTTCTGCTCTACTTTAACGTTTCTTCACTTTTCCTGACACTAGGCACCCTCGTGTAGGCACCCTTTTTCTTGCAAATACAGTGAGTACCAGCAGTCTCCTTTGCCCTTCCAGGACACATCCAGACATAAAAGCCTTTCCCAGTAACTCTACGTATTCAGAGTGTAGGGCAACTCGCTGCACCCTTCCTTAAGAAGCTAGGTGGACTCAGCTCTTCAACAGCTCCAGGGATTCTGTTCTCGCACATCCTACATGCCATGGAAGTCTGCCTCATTGCCCTCATTGGACCTACACTAAAAAAAGCAATCTGCTTCGCCTTCCTTCTAGGAACACTTACCCAAGGACCCCATACCTACAGGTTAAAGAGGCTTGCATTCCTACTGGAACCAAAGCAAATATTTTCCTGTTACACTGCAGGACTTTAGAATAGGGTTAGGCCCGATAGCATACATAGAACGTTCCAAGGATGAGGGAGTTCGATACATGCAGAACACCCTGTGAAGAAAAGTTGATTCAGCAAGGAACAAGTGTGTAGCTAGAGTCTCTTTTGACTTGTTAGAAATCAGAAGGTGTTCGGCTGCATGTTCACTGGAAAAGAACACCTGAGAGCACAAACCTTGCGTTTCCATTTTAAAACCTCTATCCACGCTGCACTGAAGATACCTAAATAACACTGTTTTTGACTGGCCTCTAGTCACTGCAGGCAGCCCTCTGGAAAGAAAAGGAGTTTTCTCTAAGGAAACACGGTGCTTCCATAGCATGGGTGGGAGCTCCTCCTGTCATGCTCTAGAGCTACAGGGAAACTTGACGTGAGTACTTGCCTCAAGCTAAGGCCTGAAAAGCCCTGCTGAAGCGAAAGTGCTTAACAGTTTCCATTAGGTCGTATTCGCAGTTCTGCTATACTTTAACGTTTCTTCACTTTTCTAGACACTAGGCACCCTCGTGTAGGCACCCTTTTTCTTGCAAATACAGTGAGTACCAGCAGTCTCCTTTGCCCTTCCAGGACACATCCAGACATAAAAGCCTTTCCCAGTAACTCTACGTATTCAGAGTGTAGGGCAACTCGCTGCACCCTTCCTTAAGAAGCTAGGTGGACTCAGCTCTTCAACAGCTCCAGGGATTCTGTTCTCGCACGTCCTACATGCCATGGAAGTCTGCCTCATTGCCCTCATTGGACCTACACTAAGAAACACAATCTGCTTCGCCGTCCTCTAGGAACTCTGACCCAAGGACCCCATACCTACAGGAGAAAGGAGGCTTGCATTCCTACTGCAACCAAAGCACAGTTTTTCCTGGTACACTGTAGGGCTTGAAAATAGGCTTAGGCCTGATAGCATACATAGAACTTTCCAAGAATGAGGGCGTTCGATACATGCAGAACACCCTGTGAAGAAAAGTTGATTCAGCAAGGGACCAGGGTGTAGCTAGAGTCTCTTTTGACTTGTAAGAATTCAGAAGGGTTTTGGCTGCATGTTCACCGGAATAGAAGACCTGATGGCACAAGCCTTGCTTTCCCATTTTAAATCACTATCCATGCTAGCCTGAAGATCCCTAAATAACACTGTTTTTGACTGGCCTCTAGTCACTGTAGGGAGCCCTCTGGAAAGAAAAGGCGTTTTCTCTAAGGAAACACGGTGCTTCCATAGCATGTGGGGGAGCTCCTCCTGTCATGCTCTAGAGCTACAGGGAAACTTGACGTGAGTACTTGCCTCAAGCTAAGGCCTGAAAAGCCCTCCTGAAGCGAAAGCGCTTAGCAGTTTCCACTAGGTCGTATTCGCAGTTCTGCTCTACTTTAAGGTTTCTTCACTTTTCCTGACACTAGGCACCCTCGTGTAGGCACCCTTTTTCTTGCAAATACAGTGAGTACCAGCAGTCTCCTTTGCCCTTCCAGGACACATCCAGACATAAAAGCCTTTCCCAGTAACTCTACGTATTCAGAGTGTAGGGCAACTCGCTGCACCCTTCCTTAAGAAGCTAGGTGGACTCAGCTCTTCAACAGCTCCAGGGATTCTGTTCTCGCACATCCTACATGCCATGGAAGTCTGCCTCATTGCCCTCATTGGACCTACACTAAAAAAAGCAATCTGCTTCGCCTTCCTTCTAGGAACTCTTACCCAAGGACACCATACCTACAGGTTAAAGAGGCTTGCATTCCTACTGGAACCAAAGCAAATATTTTCCTGTTACACTGCAGGACTTTAGAATAGGGTTAGGCCCGATAGCATACATAGAACGTTCCAAGGATGAGGGAGTTCGATACATGCAGAACACCCTGTGAAGAAAAGTTGATTCAGCAAGGGACAAGTGTGTAGCTAGAGTCTCTTTTGACTTGTTAGAAATCAGAAGGTGTTCGGCTGCATGTTCACTGGAAAAGAACACCTGAGAGCACAAACCTTGCGTTTCCATTTTAAAACCTCTATCCACGCTGCACTGAAGATACCTAAATAACACTGTTTTTGACTGGCCTCTAGTCACTGCAGGCAGCCCTCTGGAAAGAAAAGGAGTTTTCTCTAAGGAAACACGGTGCTTCCATAGCATGGGTGGGAGCTCCTCCTGTCATGCTCTAGAGCTACAGGGAAACTTGACGTGAGTACTTGCCTCAAGCTAAGGCCTGAAAAGCCCTGCTGAAGCGAAAGTGCTTAACAGTTTCCATTAGGTCGTATTCGCAGTTCTGCTATACTTTAACGTTTCTTCACTTTTCTAGACACTAGGCACCCTCGTGTAGGCACCCTTTTTCTTGCAAATACAGTGAGTACCAGCAGTCTCCTTTGCCCTTCCAGGACACATCCAGACATAAAAGCCTTTCCCAGTAACTCTACGTATTCAGAGTGTAGGGCAACTCGCTGCACCCTTCCTTAAGAAGCTAGGTGGACTCAGCTCTTCAACAGCTCCAGGGATTCTGTTCTCGCACGTCCTACATGCCATGGAAGTCTGCCTCATTGCCCTCATTGGACCTACACTAAGAAACACAATCTGCTTCGCCGTCCTCTAGGAACTCTGACCCAAGGACCCCATACCTACAGGAGAAAGGAGGCTTGCATTCCTACTGCAACCAAAGCACAGTTTTTCCTGGTACACTGCAGGGCTTGAAAATAGGCTTAGGCCTGATAGCATACATAGAACTTTCCAAGAATGAGGGCGTTCGATACATGTAGAACACCCTGTGAAGAAAAGTTGATTCAGCAAGGGACAAGGGTGTAGCTAGAGTCTCTTTTGACTTGTAAGAATTCAGAAGGGTTTTGGCTGCATGTTCACCGGAATAGAAGACCTGATGGCACAAGCCTTGCTTTCCCATTTTAAATCACTATCCATGCTAGCCTGAAGATCCCTAAATAACACTGTTTTTGACTGGCCTCTAGTCACTGTAGGGAGCCCTCTGGAAAAAAAGGCGTTTTCTCTAAGGAAACACGGTGCTTCCATAGCATGTGGGGGAGCTCCTCCTGTCATGCTCTAGAGCTACAGGGAAACTTGACGTGAGTACTTTCCACAAGGTAAGGTCTGAAAAGCCCTCCTGAAGCGAAAGCGCTTAGCAGTTTCCACTAGGTCGTATTCGCAGTTCTGCTCTACTTTAACGTTTCTTCACTTTTCCTGACACTAGGCACCCTCGTGTAGGCACCCTTTTTCTTGCAAATACAGTGAGTACCAGCAGTCTCCTTTGCCCTTCCAGGACACATCCAGACATAAAAGCCTTTCCCAGTAACTCTACGTATTCAGAGTGTAGGGCAACTCGCTGCACCCTTCCTTAAGAAGCTAGGTGGACTCAGCTCTTCAACAGCTCCAGGGATTCTGTTCTCGCACATCCTACATGCCATGGAAGTCTGCCTCATTGCCCTCATTGGACCTACACTAAAAAAAGCAATCTGCTTCGCCTTCCTTCTAGGAACTCTTACCCAAGGACACCATACCTACAGGTTAAAGAGGCTTGCATTCCTACTGGAACCAAAGCAAATATTTTCCTGTTACACTGCAGGACTTTAGAATAGGGTTAGGCCCGATAGCATACATAGAACGTTCCAAGGATGAGGGAGTTCGATACATGCAGAACACCCTGTGAAGAAAAGTTGATTCAGCAAGGGACCAGGGTGTAGCTAGAGTCTCTTTTGACTTGTTAGAAATCAGAAGGTGTTCGGCTGCATGTTCACTGGAAAAGAACACCTGAGAGCACAAACCTTGCGTTTCCATTTTAAAACCTCTATCCACGCTGCACTGAAGATACCTAAATAACACTGTTTTTGACTGGCCTCTAGTCACTGCAGGCAGCCCTCTGGAAAGAAAAGGAGTTTTCTCTAAGGAAACACGGTGCTTCCATAGCATGGGTGGGAGCTCCTCCTGTCATGCTCTAGAGCTACAGGGAAACTTGACGTGAGTACTTGCCTCAAGCTAAGGCCTGAAAAGCCCTCCTGAAGCGAAAGCGCTTAGCAGCTTCCATTAGGTCGTATTCGCAGTTCTGCTCTACTTTAACGTTTCTTCACTTTTCCTGACACTAGGCACCCTCGTGTAGGCACCCTTTTTCTTGCAAATACAGTGAGTACCAGCAGTCTCCTTTGCCCTTCCAGGACACATCCAGACATAAAAGCCTTTCCCAGTAACTCTACGTATTCAGAGTGTAGGGCAACTCGCTGCACCCTTCCTTAAGAAGCTAGGTGGACTCAGCTCTTTAACAGCTCCAGGGATTCTGTTCTCGCACGTCCTACATGCCATGGAAGTCTGCCTCATTGCCCTCATTGGACCTACACTAAGAAACACAATCTGCTTCGCCGTCCTCTAGGCACTCTGACCCTAGGACCCCATACCTACAGGAGAAAGGAGGCTTGCATTCCTACTGCAACCAAAGCACAGTTTTTCCTGGTACACTGCAGGGCTTGAAAATAGGCTTAGGCCTGATAGCATACATAGAACTTTCCAAGAATGAGGGCGTTCGATACATGTAGAACACCCTGTGAAGAAAAGTTGATTCAGCAAGGGACAAGGGTGTAGCTAGAGTCTCTTTTGACTTGTAAGAATTCAGAAGGGTTTTGGCTGCATGTTCACCGGAATAGAAGACCTGATGGCACAAGCCTTGCTTTCCCATTTTAAATCACTATCCATGCTAGCCTGAAGATCCCTAAATAACACTGTTTTTGACTGGCCTCTAGTCACTGTAGGGAGCCCTCTGGAAAGAAAAGGCGTTTTCTCTAAGGAAACACGGTGCTTCCATAGCATGTGGGGGAGCTCCTCCTGTCATGCTCTAGAGCTACAGGGAAACTTGACGTGAGTACTTGCCTCAAGCTAAGGCCTGAAAAGCCCTCCTGAAGCGAAAGCGCTTAGCAGTTTCCACTAGGTCGTATTTGCAGTTCTGCTCTACTTTAACGTTTCTTCACTTTTCCTGACACTAGGCACCCTCGTGTAGGCACCCTTTTTCTTGCAAATACAGTGAGTACCAGCAGTCTCCTTTGCCCTTCCAGGACACATCCAGACATAAAAGCCTTTCCCAGTAACTCTACGTATTCAGAGTGTAGGGCAACTCGCTGCACCCTTCCTTAAGAAGCTAGGTGGACTCAGCTCTTCAACAGCTCCAGGGATTCTGTTCTCGCACATCCTACATGCCATGGAAGTCTGCCTCATTGCCCTCATTGGACCTACACTAAAAAAAGCAATCTGCTTCGCCTTCCTTCTAGGAACACTTACCCAAGGACCCCATACCTACAGGTTAAAGAGGCTTGCATTCCTACTGGAACCAAAGCAAATATTTTCCTGTTACACTGCAGGACTTTAGAATAGGGTTAGGCCCGATAGCATACATAGAACGTTCCAAGGATGAGGGAGTTCGATACATGCAGAACACCCTGTGAAGAAAAGTTGATTCAGCAAGGAACAAGTGTGTAGCTAGAGTCTCTTTTGACTTGTTAGAAATCAGAAGGTGTTCGGCTGCATGTTCACTGGAAAAGAACACCTGAGAGCACAAACCTTGCGTTTCCATTTTAAAACCTCTATCCACGCTGCA
Organism: Eschrichtius robustus; assembly: GCF_028021215.1. NCBI lineage: Eukaryota > Metazoa > Chordata > Mammalia > Artiodactyla > Eschrichtiidae > Eschrichtius > Eschrichtius robustus. The sequence goes on along the minus strand of NC_090844.1, from coordinate 37,449,342 downwards.
CTGAAGATACCTAAATAACACTGTTTTTGACTGGCCTCTAGTCACTGCAGGCAGCCCTCTGGAAAGAAAAGGAGTTTTCTCTAAGGAAACACGGTGCTTCCATAGCATGGGTGGGAGCTCCTCCTGTCATGCTCTAGAGCTACAGGGAAACTTGACGTGAGTACTTGCCTCAAGCTAAGGCCTGAAAAGCCCTGCTGAAGCGAAAGTGCTTAACAGTTTCCATTAGGTCGTATTCGCAGTTCTGCTATACTTTAACGTTTCTTCACTTTTCTAGACACTAGGCACCCTCGTGTAGGCACCCTTTTTCTTGCAAATACAGTGAGTACCAGCAGTCTCCTTTGCCCTTCCAGGACACATCCAGACATAAAAGCCTTTCCCAGTAACTCTACGTATTCAGAGTGTAGGGCAACTCGCTGCACCCTTCCTTAAGAAGCTAGGTGGACTCAGCTCTTCAACAGCTCCAGGGATTCTGTTCTCGCACGTCCTACATGCCATGGAAGTCTGCCTCATTGCCCTCATTGGACCTACACTAAGAAACACAATCTGCTTCGCCGTCCTCTAGGAACTCTGACCCAAGGACCCCATACCTACAGGAGAAAGGAGGCTTGCATTCCTACTGCAACCAAAGCACAGTTTTTCCTGGTACACTGTAGGGCTTGAAAATAGGCTTAGGCCTGATAGCATACATAGAACTTTCCAAGAATGAGGGCGTTCGATACATGCAGAACACCCTGTGAAGAAAAGTTGATTCAGCAAGGGACCAGGGTGTAGCTAGAGTCTCTTTTGACTTGTAAGAATTCAGAAGGGTTTTGGCTGCATGTTCACCGGAATAGAAGACCTGAGGGCACAAGCCTTGCTTTCCCATTTTAAATCACTATCCATGCTAGCCTGAAGATCCCTAAATAACACTGTTTTTGACTGGCCTCTAGTCACTGTAGGGAGCCCTCTGGAAAGAAAAGGCGTTTTCTCTAAGGAAACACGGTGCTTCCATAGCATGTGGGGGAGCTCCTCCTGTCATGCTCTAGAGCTACAGGGAAACTTGACGTGAGTACTTGCCTCAAGCTAAGGCCTGAAAAGCCCTCCTGAAGCGAAAGCGCTTAGCAGTTTCCACTAGGTCGTATTCGCAGTTCTGCTCTACTTTAAGGTTTCTTCACTTTTCCTGACACTAGGCACCCTCGTGTAGGCACCCTTTTTCTTGCAAATACAGTGAGTACCAGCAGTCTCCTTTGCCCTTCCAGGACACATCCAGACATAAAAGCCTTTCCCAGTAACTCTACGTATTCAGAGTGTAGGGCAACTCGCTGCACCCTTCCTTAAGAAGCTAGGTGGACTCAGCTCTTCAACAGCTCCAGGGATTCTGTTCTCGCACATCCTACATGCCATGGAAGTCTGCCTCATTGCCCTCATTGGACCTACACTAAAAAAAGCAATCTGCTTCGCCTTCCTTCTAGGAACTCTTACCCAAGGACACCATACCTACAGGTTAAAGAGGCTTGCATTCCTACTGGAACCAAAGCAAATATTTTCCTGTTACACTGCAGGACTTTAGAATAGGGTTAGGCCCGATAGCATACATAGAACGTTCCAAGGATGAGGGAGTTCGATACATGCAGAACACCCTGTGAAGAAAAGTTGATTCAGCAAGGGACAAGTGTGTAGCTAGAGTCTCTTTTGACTTGTTAGAAATCAGAAGGTGTTCGGCTGCATGTTCACTGGAAAAGAACACCTGAGAGCACAAACCTTGCGTTTCCATTTTAAAACCTCTATCCACGCTGCACTGAAGATACCTAAATAACACTGTTTTTGACTGGCCTCTAGTCACTGCAGGCAGCCCTCTGGAAAGAAAAGGAGTTTTCTCTAAGGAAACACGGTGCTTCCATAGCATGGGTGGGAGCTCCTCCTGTCATGCTCTAGAGCTACAGGGAAACTTGACGTGAGTACTTGCCTCAAGCTAAGGCCTGAAAAGCCCTGCTGAAGCGAAAGTGCTTAACAGTTTCCATTAGGTCGTATTCGCAGTTCTGCTATACTTTAACGTTTCTTCACTTTTCTAGACACTAGGCACCCTCGTGTAGGCACCCTTTTTCTTGCAAATACAGTGAGTACCAGCAGTCTCCTTTGCCCTTCCAGGACACATCCAGACATAAAAGCCTTTCCCAGTAACTCTACGTATTCAGAGTGTAGGGCAACTCGCTGCACCCTTCCTTAAGAAGCTAGGTGGACTCAGCTCTTCAACAGCTCCAGGGATTCTGTTCTCGCACGTCCTACATGCCATGGAAGTCTGCCTCATTGCCCTCATTGGACCTACACTAAGAAACACAATCTGCTTCGCCGTCCTCTAGGAACTCTGACCCAAGGACCCCATACCTACAGGAGAAAGGAGGCTTGCATTCCTACTGCAACCAAAGCACAGTTTTTCCTGGTACACTGCAGGGCTTGAAAATAGGCTTAGGCCTGATAGCATACATAGAACTTTCCAAGAATGAGGGCGTTCGATACATGTAGAACACCCTGTGAAGAAAAGTTGATTCAGCAAGGGACAAGGGTGTAGCTAGAGTCTCTTTTGACTTGTAAGAATTCAGAAGGGTTTTGGCTGCATGTTCACCGGAATAGAAGACCTGATGGCACAAGCCTTGCTTTCCCATTTTAAATCACTATCCATGCTAGCCTGAAGATCCCTAAATAACACTGTTTTTGACTGGCCTCTAGTCACTGTAGGGAGCCCTCTGGAAAAAAAGGCGTTTTCTCTAAGGAAACACGGTGCTTCCATAGCATGTGGGGGAGCTCCTCCTGTCATGCTCTAGAGCTACAGGGAAACTTGACGTGAGTACTTTCCACAAGGTAAGGTCTGAAAAGCCCTCCTGAAGCGAAAGCGCTTAGCAGTTTCCACTAGGTCGTATTCGCAGTTCTGCTCTACTTTAACGTTTCTTCACTTTTCCTGACACTAGGCACCCTCGTGTAGGCACCCTTTTTCTTGCAAATACAGTGAGTACCAGCAGTCTCCTTTGCCCTTCCAGGACACATCCAGACATAAAAGCCTTTCCCAGTAACTCTACGTATTCAGAGTGTAGGGCAACTCGCTGCACCCTTCCTTAAGAAGCTAGGTGGACTCAGCTCTTCAACAGCTCCAGGGATTCTGTTCTCGCACATCCTACATGCCATGGAAGTCTGCCTCATTGCCCTCATTGGACCTACACTAAAAAAAGCAATCTGCTTCGCCTTCCTTCTAGGAACTCTTACCCAAGGACACCATACCTACAGGTTAAAGAGGCTTGCATTCCTACTGGAACCAAAGCAAATATTTTCCTGTTACACTGCAGGACTTTAGAATAGGGTTAGGCCCGATAGCATACATAGAACGTTCCAAGGATGAGGGAGTTCGATACATGCAGAACACCCTGTGAAGAAAAGTTGATTCAGCAAGGGACCAGGGTGTAGCTAGAGTCTCTTTTGACTTGTTAGAAATCAGAAGGTGTTCGGCTGCATGTTCACTGGAAAAGAACACCTGAGAGCACAAACCTTGCGTTTCCATTTTAAAACCTCTATCCACGCTGCACTGAAGATACCTAAATAACACTGTTTTTGACTGGCCTCTAGTCACTGCAGGCAGCCCTCTGGAAAGAAAAGGAGTTTTCTCTAAGTAAACACGGTGCTTCCATAGCATGGGTGGGAGCTCCTCCTGTCATGCTCTAGAGCTACAGGGAAACTTGACGTGAGTACTTGCCTCAAGCTAAGGCCTGAAAAGCCCTGCTGAAGCGAAAGTGCTTAACAGTTTCCATTAGGTCGTATTCGCAGTTCTGCTATACTTTAACGTTTCTTCACTTTTCTAGACACTAGGCACCCTCGTGTAGGCACCCTTTTTCTTGCAAATACAGTGAGTACCAGCAGTCTCCTTTGCCCTTCCAGGACACATCCAGACATAAAAGCCTTTCCCAGTAACTCTACGTATTCAGAGTGTAGGGCAACTCGCTGCACCCTTCCTTAAGAAGCTAGGTGGACTCAGCTCTTCCACAGCTCCAGGGATTCTGTTCTCGCACGTCCTACATGCCATGGAAGTCTGCCTCATTGCCCTCATTGGACCTACACTAAGAAACACAATCTGCTTCGCCGTCCTCTAGGAACTCTGACCCAAGGACCCCATACCTACAGGAGAAAGGAGGCTTGCATTCCTACTGCAACCAAAGCACAGTTTTTCCTGGTACACTGCAGGGCTTGAAAATAGGCTTAGGCCTGATAGCATACATAGAACTTTCCAAGAATGAGGGCGTTCGATACATGTAGAACACCCTGTGAAGAAAAGTTGATTCAGCAAGGGACAAGGGTGTAGCTAGAGTCTCTTTTGACTTGTAAGAATTCAGAAGGGTTTTGGCTGCATGTTCACCGGAATAGAAGACCTGATGGCACAAGCCTTGCTTTCCCATTTTAAATCACTATCCATGGTAGCCTGAAGATCCCTAAATAACACTGTTTTTGACTGGCCTCTAGTCACTGTAGGGAGCCCTCTGGAAAAAAAGGCGTTTTCTCTAAGGAAACACGGTGCTTCCATAGCATGTGGGGGAGCTCCTCCTGTCATGCTCTAGAGCTACAGGGAAACTTGACGTGAGTACTTGCCTCAAGCTAAGGTCTGAAAAGCCCTCCTGAAGCGAAAGCGCTTAGCAGTTTCCACTAGGTCGTATTCGCAGTTCTGCTCTACTTTAACGTTTCTTCACTTTTCCTGACACTAGGCACCCTCGTGTAGGCACCCTTTTTCTTGCAAATACAGTGAGTACCAGCAGTCTCCTTTGCCCTTCCAGGACACATCCAGACATAAAAGCCTTTCCCAGTAACTCTACGTATTCAGAGTGTAGGGCAACTCGCTGCACCCTTCCTTAAGAAGCTAGGTGGACTCAGCTCTTCAACAGCTCCAGGGATTCTGTTCTCGCACATCCTACATGCCATGGAAGTCTGCCTCATTGCCCTCATTGGACCTACACTAAAAAAAGCAATCTGCTTCGCCTTCCTTCTAGGAACTCTTACCCAAGGACACCATACCTACAGGTTAAAGAGGCTTGCATTCCTACTGGAACCAAAGCAAATATTTTCCTGTTACACTGCAGGACTTTAGAATAGGGTTAGGCCCGATAGCATACATAGAACGTTCCAAGGATGAGGGAGTTCGATACATGCAGAACACCCTGTGAAGAAAAGTTGATTCAGCAAGGGACAAGTGTGTAGCTAGAGTCTCTTTTGACTTGTTAGAAATCAGAAGGTGTTCGGCTGCATGTTCACTGGAAAAGAACACCTGAGAGCACAAACCTTGCGTTTCCATTTTAAAACCTCTATCCACGCTGCACTGAAGATACCTAAATAACACTGATTTTGACTGGCCTCTAGTCACTGCAGGCAGCCCTCTGGAAAGAAAAGGAGTTTTCTCTAAGTAAACACGGTGCTTCCATAGCATGGGTGGGAGCTCCTCCTGTCATGCTCTAGAGCTACAGGGAAACTTGACGTGAGTACTTGCCTCAAGCTAAGGCCTGAAAAGCCCTGCTGAAGCGAAAGTGCTTAACAGTTTCCATTAGGTCGTATTCGCAGTTCTGCTATACTTTAACGTTTCTTCACTTTTCTAGACACTAGGCACCCTCGTGTAGGCACCCTTTTTCTTGCAAATACAGTGAGTACCAGCAGTCTCCTTTGCCCTTCCAGGACACATCCAGACATAAAAGCCTTTCCCAGTAACTCTACGTATTCAGAGTGTAGGGCAACTCGCTGCACCCTTCCTTAAGAAGCTAGGTGGACTCAGCTCTTCAACAGCTCCAGGGATTCTGTTCTCGCACGTCCTACATGCCATGGAAGTCTGCCTCATTGCCCTCATTGGACCTACACTAAGAAACACAATCTGCTTCGCCGTCCTCTAGGAACTCTGACCCAAGGACCCCATACCTACAGGAGAAAGGAGGCTTGCATTCCTACTGCAACCAAAGCACAGTTTTTCCTGGTACACTGCAGGGCTTGAAAATAGGCTTAGGCCTGATAGCATACATAGAACTTTCCAAGAATGAGGGCGTTCGATACATGTAGAACACCCTGTGAAGAAAAGTTGATTCAGCAAGGGACAAGGGTGTAGCTAGAGTCTCTTTTGACTTGTAAGAATTCAGAAGGGTTTTGGCTGCATGTTCACCGGAATAGAAGACCTGATGGCACAAGCCTTGCTTTCCCATTTTAAATCACTATCCATGCTAGCCTGAAGATCCCTAAATAACACTGTTTTTGACTGGCCTCTAGTCACTGTAGGGAGCCCTCTGGAAAAAAAGGCGTTTTCTCTAAGGAAACACGGTGCTTCCATAGCATGTGGGGGAGCTCCTCCTGTCATGCTCTAGAGCTACAGGGAAACTTGACGTGAGTACTTGCCTCAAGCTAAGGTCTGAAAAGCCCTCCTGAAGCGAAAGCGCTTAGCAGTTTCCACTAGGTCGTATTCGCAGTTCTGCTCTACTTTAACGTTTCTTCACTTTTCCTGACACTAGGCACCCTCGTGTAGGCACCCTTTTTCTTGCAAATACAGTGAGTACCAGCAGTCTCCTTTGCCCTTCCAGGACACATCCAGACATAAAAGCCTTTCCCAGTAACTCTACGTATTCAGAGTGTAGGGCAACTCGCTGCACCCTTCCTTAAGAAGCTAGGTGGACTCAGCTCTTCAACAGCTCCAGGGATTCTGTTCTCGCACATCCTACATGCCATGGAAGTCTGCCTCATTGCCCTCATTGGACCTACACTAAAAAAAGCAATCTGCTTCGCCTTCCTTCTAGGAACTCTTACCCAAGGACACCATACCTACAGGTTAAAGAGGCTTGCATTCCTACTGGAACCAAAGCAAATATTTTCCTGTTACACTGCAGGACTTTAGAATAGGGTTAGGCCCGATAGCATACATAGAACGTTCCAAGGATGAGGGAGTTCGATACATGCAGAACACCCTGTGAAGAAAAGTTGATTCAGCAAGGGACAAGTGTGTAGCTAGAGTCTCTTTTGACTTGTTAGAAATCAGAAGGTGTTCGGCTGCATGTTCACTGGAAAAGAACACCTGAGAGCACAAACCTTGCTTTCCCAGTTGAAAAGCTCTATCCACGCTGCACTGAAGATACCTAAATAACACTGTTTTTGACTGGCCTCTAGTCACTGCAGGCAGCCCTCTGGAAAGAAAAGGAGTTTTCTCTAAGGAAACACGGTGCTTCCATAGCATGGGTGGGAGCTCCTCCTGTCATGCTCTAGAGCTACAGGGAAACTTGACGTGAGTACTTGCCTCAAGCTAAGGCCTGAAAAGCCCTGCTGAAGCGAAAGCGCTTAGCAGTTTCCATTAGGTCGTATTCACAGTTCTGCTCTGCTTTAACGTTTCTTCACTTTTCCTGACACTAGGCACCCTCGTGTAGGCACCCTTTTTCTTGCAAATACAGTGAGTACCAGCAGTCTCCTTTGCCCTTCCAGGACACATCCAGACATAAAAGCCTTTCCCAGTAACTCTACGTATTCAGAGTGTAGGGCAACTCGCTGCACCCTTCCTTAAGAAGCTAGGTGTACTCAGCTCTTCAACAGCTCCAGGGATTCTGTTCTCGCACGTCCTACATGCCATGGAAGTCTGCCTCATTGCCCTCATTGGACCTACACTAAGAAACACAATCTGCTTCGCCGTCCTCTAGGAACTCTGACCCAAGGACCCCATACCTACAGGAGAAAGGAGGCTTGCATTCCTACTGCAACCAAAGCACAGTTTTTCCTGGTACACTGCAGGGCTTTAAAATAGGCTTAGGCCTGATAGCATACATAGAACTTTCCAAGAATGAGGGCGTTCGATACATGCAGAACACCCTGTGAAGAAAAGTTGATTCAGCAAGGGACAAGGGTGTAGCTAGAGTCTCTTTTGACTTGTTAGAAATCAGAAGGTGTTCGGCTGCATGTTCACTGGAAAAGAACACCTGAGAGCACAAACCTTGCTTTCCCAGTTGAAAAGCTCTATCCACGCTGCACTGAAGATACCTAAATAACACTGTTTTTGACTGGCCTCTAGTCACTGCAGGCAGCCCTCTGGAAAGAAAAGGAGTTTTCTCTAAGGAAACACGGTGCTTCCATAGCATGGGTGGGAGCTCCTCCTGTCATGCTCTAGAGCTACAGGGAAACTTGACGTGAGTACTTGCCTCAAGCTAAGGCCTGAAAAGCCCTCCTGAAGCGAAAGCGCTTAGCAGCTTCCATTAGGTCGTATTCGCAGTTCTGCTCTAATTTAACGTTTCTTCACTTTTCCTGACACTAGGCACCCTCGTGTAGGCACCCTTTTTCTTGCAAATACAGTGAGTACCAGCAGTCTCCTTTGCCCTTCCAGGACACATCCAGACATAAAAGCCTTTCCCAGTAACTCTACGTATTCAGAGTGTAGGGCAACTCGCTGCACCCTTCCTTAAGAAGCTAGGTGGACTCAGCTCTTCAACAGCTCCAGGGATTCTGTTCTCGCACGTCCTACATGCCATGGAAGTCTGCCTCATTGCCCTCATTGGACCTACACTAAGAAACACAATCTGCTTCGCCGTCCTCTAGGAACTCTTACCCAAGGACCCCATACCTACAGGAGAAAGGAGGCTTGCATTCCTACTGCAACCAAAGCACAGTTTTTCCTGGTACACTGCAGGGCTTGAAAATAGGCTTAGGCCTGATAGCATACATAGAACTTTCCAAGAATGAGGGCGTTCGATACATGTAGAACACCCTGTGAAGAAAAGTTGATTCAGCAAGGGACAAGGGTGTAGCTAGAGTCTCTTTTGACTTGTAAGAATTCAGAAGGGTTTTGGCTGCATGTTCACCGGAATAGAAGACCTGATGGCACAAGCCTTGCTTTCCCATTTTAAATCACTATCCATGGTAGCCTGAAGATCCCTAAATAACACTGTTTTTGACTGGCCTCTAGTCACTGTAGGGAGCCCTCTGGAAAAAAAGGCGTTTTCTCTAAGGAAACACGGTGCTTCCATAGCATGTGGGGGAGCTCCTCCTGTCATGCTCTAGAGCTACAGGGAAACTTGACGTGAGTACTTGCCTCAAGCTAAGGTCTGAAAAGCCCTCCTGAAGCGAAAGCGCTTAGCAGTTTCCACTAGGTCGTATTCGCAGTTCTGCTCTACTTTAACGTTTCTTCACTTTTCCTGACACTAGGCACCCTCGTGTAGGCACCCTTTTTCTTGCAAATACAGTGAGTACCAGCAGTCTCCTTTGCCCTTCCAGGACACATCCAGACATAAAAGCCTTTCCCAGTAACTCTACGTATTCAGAGTGTAGGGCAACTCGCTGCACCCTTCCTTAAGAAGCTAGGTGGACTCAGCTCTTCAACAGCTCCAGGGATTCTGTTCTCGCACATCCTACATGCCATGGAAGTCTGCCTCATTGCCCTCATTGGACCTACACTAAAAAAAGCAATCTGCTTCGCCTTCCTTCTAGGAACTCTTACCCAAGGACACCATACCTACAGGTTAAAGAGGCTTGCATTCCTACTGGAACCAAAGCAAATATTTTCCTGTTACACTGCAGGACTTTAGAATAGGGTTAGGCCCGATAGCATACATAGAACGTTCCAAGGATGAGGGAGTTCGATACATGCAGAACACCCTGTGAAGAAAAGTTGATTCAGCAAGGGACAAGTGTGTAGCTAGAGTCTCTTTTGACTTGTTAGAAATCAGAAGGTGTTCGGCTGCATGTTCACTGGAAAAGAACACCTGAGAGCACAAACCTTGCGTTTCCATTTTAAAACCTCTATCCACGCTGCACTGAAGATACCTAAATAACACTGTTTTTAACTGGCCTCTAGTCACTGCAGGCAGCCCTCTGGAAAGAAAAGGAGTTTTCTCTAAGGAAACACGGTGCTTCCATAGCATGGGTGGGAGCTCCTCCTGTCATGCTCTAGAGCTACAGGGAAACTTGACGTGAGTACTTGCCTCAAGCTAAGGCCTGAAAAGCCCTGCTGAAGCGAAAGTGCTTAACAGTTTCCATTAGGTCGTATTCGCAGTTCTGCTATACTTTAACGTTTCTTCACTTTTCTAGACACTAGGCACCCTCGTGTAGGCACCCTTTTTCTTGCAAATACAGTGAGTACCAGCAGTCTCCTTTGCCCTTCCAGGACACATCCAGACATAAAAGCCTTTCCCAGTAACTCTACGTATTCAGAGTGTAGGGCAACTCGCTGCACCCTTCCTTAAGAAGCTAGGTGGACTCAGCTCTTCAACAGCTCCAGGGATTCTGTTCTCGCACGTCCTACATGCCATGGAAGTCTGCCTCATTGCCCTCATTGGACCTACACTAAGAAACACAATCTGCTTCGCCGTGCTCTAGGAACTCTGACCCAAGGACCCCATACCTACAGGAGAAAGGAGGCTTGCATTCCTACTGCAACCAAAGCACAGTTTTTCCTGGTACACTGCAGGGCTTGAAAATAGGCTTAGGCCTGATAGCATACATAGAACTTTCCAAGAATGAGGGCGTTCGATACATGTAGAACACCCTGTGAAGAAAAGTTGATTCAGCAAGGGAAAAGGGTGTAGCTAGAGTCTCTTTTGACTTGTAAGAATTCAGAAGGGTTTTGGCTGCATGTTCACCGGAATAGAAGACCTGATGGCACAAGCCTTGCTTTCCCATTTTAAATCACTATCCATGCTAGCCTGAAGATCCCTAAATAACACTGTTTTTGACTGGCCTCTAGTCACTGTAGGGAGCCCTCTGGAAAAAAAGGCGTTTTCTCTAAGGAAACACGGTGCTTCCATAGCATGTGGGGGAGCTCCTCCTGTCATGCTCTAGAGCTACAGGGAAACTTGACGTGAGTACTTGCCTCAAGCTAAGGCCTGAAAAGCCCTGCTGAAGCGAAAGCGCTTAGCAGTTTCCACTAGGTCGTATTCGCAGTTCTGCTCTACTTTAACGTTTCTTCACTTTTCCTGACACTAGGCACCCTCGTGTAGGCACCCTTTTTCTTGCAAATACAGTGAGTACCAGCAGTCTCCTTTGCCCTTCCAGGACACATCCAGACATAAAAGCCTTTCCCAGTAACTCTACGTATTCAGAGTGTAGGGCATCTCGCTGCACCCTTCCTTAAGAAGCTAGGTGGACTCAGCTCTTCAACAGCTCCAGGGATTCTGTTCTCGCACATCCTACATGCCATGGAAGTCTGCCTCATTGCCCTCATTGGACCTACACTAAAAAAAGCAATGTGCTTCGCCTTCCTTCTAGGAACTCTTACCCAAGGACACCATACCTACAGGTTAAAGAGGCTTGCATTCCTACTGGAACCAAAGCAAATATTTTCCTGTTACACTGCAGGACTTTAGAATAGGGTTAGGCCCGATAGCATACATAGAACGTTCCAAGGATGAGGGAGTTCGATACATGCAGAACACCCTGTGAAGAAAAGTTGATTCAGCAAGGGACAAGTGTGTAGCTAGAGTCTCTTTTGACTTGTTAGAAATCAGAAGGTGTTCGGCTGCATGTTCACTGGAAAAGAACACCTGAGAGCACAAACCTTGCGTTTCCATTTTAAAACCTCTATCCACGCTGCACTGAAGATACCTAAATAACACTGTTTTTGACTGGCCTCTAGTCACTGCAGGCAGCCCTCTGGAAAGAAAAGGAGTTTTCTCTAAGTAAACACGGTGCTTCCATAGCATGGGTGGGAGCTCCTCCTGTCATGCTCTAGAGCTACAGGGAAACTTGACGTGAGTACTTGCCTCAAGCTAAGGCCTGAAAAGCCCTGCTGAAGCGAAAGTGCTTAACAGTTTCCATTAGGTCGTATTCGCAGTTCTGCTCTACTTTAACGTTTCTTCACTTTTCTAGACACTAGGCACCCTCGTGTAGGCACCCTTTTGCCTACAAATACAGTGAGTACCAGCAGGCTCCTCTGCCCTTCTAAGAAACATCCAGGCCTAGTAGCCTTTCCCAGTCAGTCAATGTATTCAGAGGGGAGGGCAACACACTGCACTCTTCCTTGGTAAAGCTAGATGTCCTCAGCGCTCCAACAGCTCCAGGGATTCTGTTCTCTCACGTCCTACATGCCATGGAAGTCTGCCTCATTGCCCTCATTGGAGCTACACTAAAAAACGCAATCTGCTTCGCCTTCCTTCTAGAAACTCTTACCCAAGGACCCCATACCTACAGGATAAAGGAGGCTTGCATTCCTACTGGAACCAAAGCAAAGTTTTTCCTGTTACACTGCAGGACTTTACAATAGAGTTAGGCCCGATAGCATACATAGAACGTTCCAAGGATGAAGTAGTTCGATACATGCAGAACACCCTGTGAAGAAAAGTTGATACAGCAAGGGACCAGGGTGTAGCTAGAGTCTCTTTTGACTTGTTAGAAATCAGAAGGTGTTCGGCTGCATGTTCACTGGAAAAGAACACCTGATGGCACAAACCTTGCGTTTCCATTTTAAAAGCTCTATCCATGCTGCATTGAAGATACCTAAATAACACTGTTTTTGACTGGCCTCTAGTCACTGCAGGCAGCCCTCTGGAAAGAAAAGGAGTTTTCTCTAAGAAAACACGGTGCTTCCATAGCATGGGTGGGAGCTCCTCCTGTCATGCTCTAGAGCTACAGGGAAACTTGACGTGAGAACTTGCCTCAAGCTAAGGCCTGAAAAGCCCTGCTGAAGCGAAAGCGCTTAGCAGTTTCCATTAGGTCGTATTCGCAGTTCTGCTCTGCTTTAACGTTTCTTCACTTTTCTAGACACTAGGCACCCTCGTGTAGGCACCCTTTTTCTTGAAAATACAGTGAGTACCAGCAGTCTCCTTTGCCCTTCCAGGACACATCCAGACATAAAAGCCTTTCCCAGTAACTCTACGTATTCAGAGTGTAGGGCAACTCGCTGCACCCTTCCTTAAGAAGCTAGGTGGACTCAGCTCTTCAACAGCTCCAGGGATTCTGTTCTCGCACGTCCTACATGCCATGGAAGTCTGCCTCATTGCCCTCATTGGACCTACACTAAGAAACACAATCTGCTTCGCCGTGCTCTAGGAACTCTGACCCAAGGACCCCATACCTACAGGAGAAAGGAGGCTTGCATTCCTACTGCAACCAAAGCACAGTTTTTCCTGGTACACTGCAGGGCTTGAAAATAGGCTTAGGCCTGATAGCGTACATAGAACTTTCCAAGAATGAGGGCGTTCGATACATGTAGAACACCCTGTGAAGAAAAGTTGATTCAGCAAGGGACAAGGGTGTAGCTAGAGTCTCTTTTGACTTGTAAGAATTCAGAAGGGTTTTGGCTGCATGTTCACCGGAATAGAAGACCTGATGGCACAAGCCTTGCTTTCCCATTTTAAATCACTATCCATGCTAGCCTGAAGATCCCTAAATAACACTGTTTTTGACTGGCCTCTAGTCACTGTAGGGAGCCCTCTGGAAAAAAAGGCGTTTTCTCTAAGGAAACACGGTGCTTCCATAGCATGTGGGGGAGCTCCTCCTGTCATGCTCTAGAGCTACAGGGAAACTTGACGTGAGTACTTGCCTCAAGCTAAGGCCTGAAAAGCCCTGCTGAAGCGAAAGCGCTTAGCAGTTTCCACTAGGTCGTATTCGCAATTCTGCTCTACTTTAACGTTTCTTCACTTTTCCTGACACTAGGCACCCTCGTGTAGGCACCCTTTTTCTTGCAAATACAGTGAGTACCAGCAGTCTCCTTTGCCCTTCCAGGACACATCCAGACATAAAAGCCTTTCCCAGTAACTCTACGTATTCAGAGTGTAGGGCATCTCGCTGCACCCTTCCTTAAGAAGCTAGGTGGACTCAGCTCTTCAACAGCTCCAGGGATTCTGTTCTCGCACATCCTACATGCCATGGAAGTCTGCCTCATTGCCCTCATTGGACCTACACTAAAAAAAGCAATGTGCTTCGCCTTCCTTCTAGGAACTCTTACCCAAGGACACCATACCTGCAGGTTAAAGAGGCTTGCATTCCTACTGGAACCAAAGCAAATATTTTCCTGTTACACTGCAGGACTTTAGAATAGGGTTAGGCCCGATAGCATACATAGAACGTTCCAAGGATGAGGGAGTTCGATACATGCAGAACACCCTGTGAAGAAAAGTTGATTCAGCAAGGGACAAGTGTGTAGCTAGAGTCTCTTTTGACTTGTTAGAAATCAGAAGGTGTTCGGCTGCATGTTCACTGGAAAAGAACACCTGAGAGCACAAACCTTGCGTTTCCATTTTAAAACCTCTATCCACGCTGCACTGAAGATACCTAAATAACACTGTTTTTGACTGGCCTCTAGTCACTGCAGGCAGCCCTCTGGAAAGAAAAGGAGTTTTCTCTAAGTAAACACGGTGCTTCCATAGCATGGGTGGGAGCTCCTCCTGTCATGCTCTAGAGCTACAGGGAAACTTGACGTGAGTACTTGCCTCAAGCTAAGGCCTGAAAAGCCCTGCTGAAGCGAAAGTGCTTAACAGTTTCCATTAGGTCGTATTCGCAGTTCTGCTCTACTTTAACGTTTCTTCACTTTTCTAGACACTAGGCACCCTCGTGTAGGCACCCTTTTGCCTACAAATACAGTGAGTACCAGCAGGCTCCTCTGCCCTTCTAAGAAACATCCAGGCCTAGTAGCCTTTCCCAGTCAGTCAATGTATTCAGAGGGGAGGGCAACACACTGCACTCTTCCTTGGTAAAGCTAGATGTCCTCAGCGCTCCAACAGCTCCAGGGATTCTGTTCTCTCACGTCCTACATGCCATGGAAGTCTGCCTCATTGCCCTCATTGGAGCTACACTAAAAAACGCAATCTGCTTCGCCTTCCTTCTAGAAACTCTTACCCAAGGACCCCATACCTACAGGATAAAGGAGGCTTGCATTCCTACTGGAACCAAAGCAAAGTTTTTCCTGTTACACTGCAGGACTTTACAATAGAGTTAGGCCCGATAGCATACATAGAACGTTCCAAGGATGAAGGAGTTCGATACATGCAGAACACCCTGTGAAGAAAAGTTGATACAGCAAGGGACCAGGGTGTAGCTAGAGTCTCTTTTGACTTGTTAGAAATCAGAAGGTGTTCGGCTGCATGTTCACTGGAAAAGAACACCTGATGGCACAAACCTTGCGTTTCCATTTTAAAAGCTCTATCCATGCTGCATTGAAGATACCTAAATAACACTGTTTTTGACTGGCCTCTAGTCACTGCAGGCAGCCCTCTGGAAAGAAAAGGAGTTTTCTCTAAGAAAACACGGTGCTTCCATAGCATGGGTGGGAGCTCCTCCTGTCATGCTCTAGAGCTACAGGGAAACTTGACGTGAGAACTTGCCTCAAGCTAAGGCCTGAAAAGCCCTGCTGAAGCGAAAGCGCTTAGCAGTTTCCATTAGGTCGTATTCGCAGTTCTGCTCTGCTTTAACGTTTCTTCACTTTTCCTAACACTAGGCACCCTCGTGTAGGCACCCTTTTTCTTGCAAATACAGTGAGTACCAGCAGTCTCCTTTCCCCTTCCAGGACACATCCAGACATAAAAGCCTTTCCCAGTAACTCTACGTATTCAGAGTGTAGGGCAACACGCTGCACCCTTCCTTAAGAAGCTAGGTGGACTCAGCTCTTCAACAGCTGCAGGGATTCTGTTCTCGCACGTCCTACATGCCATGGAAGTCTGCCTCATTGCCCTCATTGGACCTACACTAAGAAACACAATCTGCTTCGCCGTCCTCTAGGAACTCTGACCCAAGGACCCCATACCTACAGGAGAAAGGAGGCTTGCATTCCTACTGCAACCAAAGCACAGTTTTTCCTGGTACACTGCAGGGCTTTAAAATAGGCTTAGGCCTGATAGCATACATAGAACTTTCCAAGAATGAGGGCGTTCGATACATGCAGAACACCCTGTGAAGAAAAGTTGATTCAGCAAGGGACAAGGGTGTAGCTAGAGTCTCTTTTGACTTGTTAGAAATCAGAAGGTGTTCGGCTGCATGTTCACTGGAAAAGAACACCTGAGAGCACAAACCTTGCTTTCCCAGTTGAAAAGCTCTATCCACGCTGCACTGAAGATACCTAAATAACACTGTTTTTGACTGGCCTCTAGTCACTGCAGGCAGCCCTCTGGAAAGAAAAGGAGTTTTCTCTAAGGAAACACGGTGCTTCCATAGCATGGGTGGGAGCTCCTCCTGTCATGCTCTAGAGCTACAGGGAAACTTGACGTGAGTACTTGCCTCAAGCTAAGGCCTGAAAAGCCCTCCTGAAGCGAAAGCGCTTAGCAGCTTCCATTAGGTCGTATTCGCAGTTCTGCTCTACTTTAACGTTTCTTCACTTTTCCTGACACTAGGCACCCTCGTGTAGGCACCCTTTTTCTTGCAAATACAGTGAGTACCAGCAGTCTCCTTTGCCCTTCCAGGACACATCCAGACATAAAAGCCTTTCCCAGTAACTCTACGTATTCAGAGTGTAGGGCAACTCGCTGCACCCTTCCTTAAGAAGCTAGGTGGACTCAGCTCTTCAACAGCTCCAGGGATTCTGTTCTCGCACGTCCTACATGCCATGGAAGTCTGCCTCATTGCCCTCATTGGACCTACACTAAGAAACACAATCTGCTTCGCCGTCCTCTAGGCACTCTGACCCTAGGACCCCATACCTACAGGAGAAAGGAGGCTTGCATTCCTACTGCAACCAAAGCACAGTTTTTCCTGGTACACTGCAGGGCTTGAAAATAGGCTTAGGCCTGATAGCATACATAGAACTTTCCAAGAATGAGGGCGTTCGATACATGTAGAACACCCTGTGAAGAAAAGTTGATTCAGCAAGGGACAAGGGTGTAGCTAGAGTCTCTTTTGACTTGTAAGAATTCAGAAGGGTTTTGGCTGCATGTTCACCGGAATAGAAGACCTGATGGCACAAGCCTTGCTTTCCCATTTTAAATCACTATCCATGCTAGCCTGAAGATCCCTAAATAACACTGTTTTTGACTGGCCTCTAGTCACTGTAGGGAGCCCTCTGGAAAGAAAAGGCGTTTTCTCTAAGGAAACACGGTGCTTCCATACCATGTGGGGGAGCTCCTCCTGTCATGCTCTAGAGCTACAGGGAAACTTGACGTGAGTACTTGCCTCAAGCTAAGGCCTGAAAAGCCCTCCTGAAGCGAAAGCGCTTAGAAGTTTCCACTAGGTCGTATTCGCAGTTCTGCTCTACTTTAACGTTTCTTCACTTTTCCTGACACTAGGCACCCTCGTGTAGGCACCCTTTTTCTTGCAAATACAGTGAGTACCAGCAGTCTCCTTTGCCCTTCCAGGACACATCCAGACATAAAAGCCTTTCCCAGTAACTCTACGTATTCAGAGTGTAGGGCAACTCGCTGCACCCTTCCTTAAGAAGCTAGGTGGACTCAGCTCTTCAACAGCTCCAGGGATTCTGTTCTCGCACATCCTACATGCCATGGAAGTCTGCCTCATTGCCCTCATTGGACCTACACTAAAAAAAGCAATGTGCTTCGCCTTCCTTCTAGGAACTCTTACCCAAGGACACCATACCTACAGGTTAAAGAGGCTTGCATTCCTACTGGAACCAAAGCAAATATTTTCCTGTTACACTGCAGGACTTTAGAATAGGGTTAGGCCCGATAGCATACATAGAACGTTCCAAGGATGAGGGAGTTCGATACATGCAGAACACCCTGTGAAGAAAAGTTGATTCAGCAAGGGACAAGTGTGTAGCTAGAGTCTCTTTTGACTTGTTAGAAATCAGAAGGTGTTCGGCTGCATGTTCACTGGAAAAGAACACCTGAGAGCACAAACCTTGCGTTTCCATTTTAAAACCTCTATCCACGCTGCACTGAAGATACCTAAATAACACTGTTTTTGACTGGCCTCTAGTCACTGCAGGCAGCCCTCTGGAAAGAAAAGGAGTTTTCTCTAAGGAAACACGGTGCTTCCATAGCATGGGTGGGAGCTCCTCCTGTCATGCTCTAGAGCTACAGGGAAACTTGACGTGAGTACTTGCCTCAAGCTAAGGCCTGAAAAGCCCTGCTGAAGCGAAAGTGCTTAACAGTTTCCATTAGGTCGTATTCGCAGTTCTGCTATACTTTAACGTTTCTTCACTTTTCTAGACACTAGGCACCCTCGTGTAGGCACCCTTTTTCTTGCAAATACAGTGAGTACCAGCAGTCTCCTTTGCCCTTCCAGGACACATCCAGACATAAAAGCCTTTCCCAGTAACTCTACGTATTCAGAGTGTAGGGCAACTCGCTGCACCCTTCCTTAAGAAGCTAGGTGGACTCAGCTCTTCAACAGCTCCAGGGATTCTGTTCTCGCACGTCCTACATGCCATGGAAGTCTGCCTCATTGCCCTCATTGGACCTACACTAAGAAACACAATCTGCTTCGCCGTCCTCTAGGAACTCTGACCCAAGGACCCCATACCTACAGGAGAAAGGAGGCTTGCATTCCTACTGCAACCAAAGCACAGTTTTTCCTGGTACACTGCAGGGCTTGAAAATAGGCTTAGGCCTGATAGCATACATAGAACTTTCCAAGAATGAGGGCGTTCGATACATGTAGAACACCCTGTGAAGAAAAGTTGATTCAGCAAGGGACAAGGGTGTAGCTAGAGTCTCTTTTGACTTGTAAGAATTCAGAAGGGTTTTGGCTGCATGTTCACCGGAATAGAAGACCTGATGGCACAAGCCTTGCTTTCCCATTTTAAATCACTATCCATGGTAGCCTGAAGATCCCTAAATAACACTGTTTTTGACTGGCCTCTAGTCACTGTAGGGAGCCCTCTGGAAAAAAAAGGCGTTTTCTCTAAGGAAACACGGTGCTTCCATAGCATGTGGGGGAGCTCCTCCTGTCATGCTCTAGAGCTACAGGGAAACTTGACGTGACTACTTGCCTCAAGCTAAGGTCTGAAAAGCCCTCCTGAAGCGAAAGCGCTTAGCAGTTTCCACTAGGTCGTATTCGCAGTTCTGCTCTACTTTAACGTTTCTTCACTTTTCCTGACACTAGGCACCCTCGTGTAGGCACCCTTTTTCTTGCAAATACAGTGAGTACCAGCAGTCTCCTTTGCCCTTCCAGGACACATCCAGACATAAAAGCCTTTCCCAGTAACTCTACGTATTCAGAGTTTAGGGCAACTCGCTGCACCCTTCCTTAAGAAGCTAGGTGGACTCAGCTCTTCAACAGCTCCAGGGATTCTGTTCTCGCACATCCTACATGCCATGGAAGTCTGCCTCATTGCCCTCATTGGACCTACACTAAAAAAAGCAATCTGCTTCGCCTTCCTTCTAGGAACTCTTACCCAAGGACACCATACCTACAGGTTAAAGAGGCTTGCATTCCTACTGGAACCAAAGCAAATATTTTCCTGCTACACTGCAGGACTTTAGAATAGGGTTAGGCCCGATAGCATACATAGAACGTTCCAAGGATGAGGGAGTTCGATACATGCAGAACACCCTGTGAAGAAAAGTTGATTCAGCAAGGGACAAGTGTGTAGCTAGAGTCTCTTTTGACTTGTTAGAAATCAGAAGGTGTTCGGCTGCATGTTCACTGGAAAAGAACACCTGAGAGCACAAACCTTGCTTTCCCAGTTGAAAAGCTCTATCCACGCTGCACTGAAGATACCTAAATAACACTGTTTTTGACTGGCCTCTAGTCACTGCAGGCAGCCCTCTGGAAAGAAAAGGAGTTTTCTCTAAGGAAACACGGTGCTTCCATAGCATGGGTGGGAGCTCCTCCTGTCATGCTCTAGAGCTACAGGGAAACTTGACGTGAGTACTTGCCTCAAGCTAAGGCCTGAAAAGCCCTGCTGAAGCGAAAGTGCTTAACAGTTTCCATTAGGTCGTATTCGCAGTTCTGCTATACTTTAACGTTTCTTCACTTTTCTAGACACTAGGCACCCTCGTGTAGGCACCCTTTTTCTTGCAAATACAGTGAGTACCAGCAGTCTCCTTTGCCCTTCCAGGACACATCCAGACATAAAAGCCTTTCCCAGTAACTCTACGTATTCAGAGTGTAGGGCAACTCGCTGCACCCTTCCTTAAGAAGCTAGGTGGACTCAGCTCTTCAACAGCTCCAGGGATTCTGTTCTCGCACGTCCTACATGCCATGGAAGTCTGCCTCATTGCCCTCATTGGACCTACACTAAGAAACACAATCTGCTTCGCCGTCCTCTAGGAACTCTGACCCAAGGACCCCATACCTACAGGAGAAAGGAGGCTTGCATTCCTACTGCAACCAAAGCACAGTTTTTCCTGGTACACTGCAGGGCTTGAAAATAGGCTTAGGCCTGATAGCATACATAGAACTTTCCAAGAATGAGGGCGTTCGATACATGTAGAACACCCTGTGAAGAAAAGTTGATTCAGCAAGGGACAAGGGTGTAGCTAGAGTCTCTTTTGACTTGTAAGAATTCAGAAGGGTTTTGGCTGCATGTTCACCGGAATAGAAGACCTGATGGCACAAGCCTTGCTTTCCCATTTTAAATCACTATCCATGCTAGCCTGAAGATCCCTAAATAACACTGTTTTTGACTGGCCTCTAGTCACTGTAGGGAGCCCTCTGGAAAAAAAGGCGTTTTCTCTAAGGAAACACGGTGCTTCCATAGCATGTGGGGGAGCTCCTCCTGTCATGCTCTAGAGCTACAGGGAAACTTGACGTGAGTACTTGCCTCAAGCTAAGGCCTGAAAAGCCCTGCTGAAGCGAAAGCGCTTAGCAGTTTCCACTAGGTCGTATTCGCAGTTCTGCTCTACTTTAACGTTTCTTCACTTTTCCTGACACTAGGCACCCTCGTGTAGGCACCCTTTTTCTTGCAAATACAGTGAGTACCAGCAGTCTCCTTTGCCCTTGCAGGACACATCCAGACATAAAAGCCTTTCCCAGTAACTCTACGTATTCAGAGTGTAGGGCATCTCGCTGCACCCTTCCTTAAGAAGCTAGGTGGACTCAGCTCTTCAACAGCTCCAGGGATTCTGTTCTCGCACATCCTACATGCCATGGAAGTCTGCCTCATTGCCCTCATTGGACCTACACTAAAAAAAGCAATCTGCTTCGCCTTCCTTCTAGGAACTCTTACCCAAGGACACCATACCTACAGGTTAAAGAGGCTTGCATTCCTACTGGAACCAAAGCAAATATTTTCCTGTTACACTGCAGGACTTTAGAATAGGGTTAGGCCCGATAGCATACATAGAACGTTCCAAGGATGAGGGAGTTCGATACATGCAGAACACCCTGTGAAGAAAAGTTGATTCAGCAAGGGACAAGTGTGTAGCTAGAGTCTCTTTTGACTTGTTAGAAATCAGAAGGTGTTCGGCTGCATGTTCACTGGAAAAGAACACCTGAGAGCACAAACCTTGCGTTTCCATTTTAAAACCTCTATCCACGCTGCACTGAAGATACCTAAATAACACTGTTTTTGACTGGCCTCTAGTCACTGCAGGCAGCCCTCTGGAAAGAAAAGGAGTTTTCTCTAAGGAAACACGGTGCTTCCATAGCATGGGTGGGAGCTCCTCCTGTCATGCTCTAGAGCTACAGGGAAACTTGACGTGAGTACTTGCCTCAAGCTAAGGCCTGAAAAGCCCTGCTGAAGCGAAAGTGCTTAACAGATTCCATTAGGTCGTATTCGCAGTTCTGCTCTACTTTAACGTTTCTTCACTTTTCTAGACACTAGGCACCCTCGTGTAGGCACCCTTTTGCCTACAAATACAGTGAGTACCAGCAGGCTCCTCTGCCCTTCTAAGAAACATCCAGGCCTAGTAGCCTTTCCCAGTCAGTCAATGTATTCAGAGGGGAGGGCAACACACTGCACTCTTCCTTGGTAAAGCTAGATGTCCTCAGCGCTCCAACAGCTCCAGGGATTCTGTTCTCTCACGTCCTACATGCAATGGAAGTCTGCCTCATTGCCCTCATTGGAGCTACACTAAAAAACGCAATCTGCTTCGCCTTCCTTCTAGAAACTCTTACCCAAGGACCCCATACCTACAGGATAAAGGAGGCTTGCATTCCTACTGGAACCAAAGCAAAGTTTTTCCTGTTACACTGCAGGACTTTACAATAGAGTTAGGCCCGATAGCATACATAGAACGTTCCAAGGATGAAGGAGTTCGATACATGCAGAACACCCTGTGAAGAAAAGTTGATACAGCAAGGGACCAGGGTGTAGCTAGAGTCTCTTTTGACTTGTTAGAAATCAGAAGGTGTTCGGCTGCATGTTCACTCTAAAAGAACACCTGATGGCACAAACCTTGCGTTTCCATTTTAAAAGCTCTATCCATGCTGCATTGAAGATACCTAAATAACACTGTTTTTGACTGGCCTCTAGTCACTGCAGGCAGCCCTCTGGAAAGAAAAGGAGTTTTCTCTAAGGAAACACGGTGCTTCCATAGCATGGGTGGGAGCTCCTCCTGTCATGCTCTAGAGCTACAGGGAAACTTGACGTGAGTACTTGCCTCAAGCTAAGGCCTGAAAAGCCCTGCTGAAGCGAAAGTGCTTAACAGTTTCCATTAGGTCGTATTCGCAGTTCTGCTATACTTTAACGTTTCTTCACTTTTCTAGACACTAGGCACCCTCGTGTAGGCACCCTTTTTCTTGCAAATACAGTGAGTACCAGCAGTCTCCTTTGCCCTTCCAGGACACATCCAGACATAAAAGCCTTTCCCAGTAACTCTACGTATTCAGAGTGTAGGGCAACTCGCTGCACCCTTCCTTAAGAAGCTAGGTGGACTCAGCTCTTCAACAGCTCCAGGGATTCTGTTCTCGCACGTCCTACATGCCATGGAAGTCTGCCTCATTGCCCTCATTGGACCTACACTAAGAAACACAATCTGCTTCGCCGTCCTCTAGGAACTCTGACCCAAGGACCCCATACCTACAGGAGAAAGGAGGCTTGCATTCCTACTGCAACCAAAGCACAGTTTTTCCTGGTACACTGCAGGGCTTGAAAATAGGCTTAGGCCTGATAGCATACATAGAACTTTCCAAGAATGAGGGCGTTCGATACATGTAGAACACCCTGTGAAGAAAAGTTGATTCAGCAAGGGACAAGGGTGTAGCTAGAGTCTCTTTTGACTTGTAAGAATTCAGAAGGGTTTTGGCTGCATGTTCACCGGAATAGAAGACCTGATGGCACAAGCCTTGCTTTCCCATTTTAAATCACTATCCATGCTAGCCTGAAGATCCCTAAATAACACTGTTTTTGACTGGCCTCTAGTCACTGTAGGGAGCCCTCTGGAAAAAAAGGCGTTTTCTCTAAGGAAACACGGTGCTTCCATAGCATGTGGGGGAGCTCCTCCTGTCATGCTCTAGAGCTACAGGGAAACTTGACGTGAGTACTTGCCTCAAGCTAAGGCCTGAAAAGCCCTGCTGAAGCGAAAGCGCTTAGCAGTTTCCACTAGGTCGTATTCGCAGTTCTGCTCTACTTTAACGTTTCTTCACTTTTCCTGACACTAGGCACCCTCGTGTAGGCACCCTTTTTCTTGCAAATACAGTGAGTACCAGCAGTCTCCTTTGCCCTTCCAGGACACATCCAGACATAAAAGCCTTTCCCAGTAACTCTACGTATTCAGAGTGTAGGGCATCTCGCTGCACCCTTCCTTAAGAAGCTAGGTGGACTCAGCTCTTCAACAGCTCCAGGGATTCTGTTCTCGCACATCCTACATGCCATGGAAGTCTGCCTCATTGCCCTCATTGGACCTACACTAAAAAAAGCAATGTGCTTCGCCTTCCTTCTAGGAACTCTTACCCAAGGACACCATACCTACAGGTTAAAGAGGCTTGCATTCCTACTGGAACCAAAGCAAATATTTTCCTGTTACACTGCAGGACTTTAGAATAGGGTTAGGCCCGATAGCATACATAGAACGTTCCAAGGATGAGGGAGTTCGATACATGCAGAACACCCTGTGAAGAAAAGTTGATTCAGCAAGGGACAAGTGTGTAGCTAGAGTCTCTTTTGACTTGTTAGAAATCAGAAGGTGTTCGGCTGCATGTTCACTGGAAAAGAACACCTGAGAGCACAAACCTTGCGTTTCCATTTTAAAACCTCTATCCACGCTGCACTGAAGATACCTAAATAACACTGTTTTTGACTGGCCTCTAGTCACTGCAGGCAGCCCTCTGGAAAGAAAAGGAGTTTTCTCTAAGTAAACACGGTGCTTCCATAGCATGGGTGGGAGCTCCTCCTGTCATGCTCTAGAGCTACAGGGAAACTTGACGTGAGTACTTGCCTCAAGCTAAGGCCTGAAAAGCCCTGCTGAAGCGAAAGTGCTTAACAGTTTCCATTAGGTCGTATTCGCAGTTCTGCTCTACTTTAACGTTTCTTCACTTTTCTAGACACTAGGCACCCTCGTGTAGGCACCCTTTTGCCTACAAATACAGTGAGTACCAGCAGGCTCCTCTGCCCTTCTAAGAAACATCCAGAACTAGTAGCCTTTCCCAGTCAGTCAATGTATTCAGAGGGGAGGGCAACACACTGCACTCTTCCTTGGTAAAGCTAGATGTCCTCAGCGCTCCAACAGCTCCAGGGATTCTGTTCTCTCACGTCCTACATGCCATGGAAGTCTGCCTCATTGCCCTCATTGGAGCTACACTAAAAAACGCAATCTGCTTCACCTTCCTTCTAGAAACTCTTACCCAAGGACCCCATACCTACAGGATAAAGGAGGCTTGCATTCCTACTGGAACCAAAGCAAAGTTTTTCCTGTTACACTGCAGGACTTTACAATAGAGTTAGGCCCGATAGCATACATAGAACGTTCCAAGGATGAAGGAGTTCGATACATGCAGAACACCCTGTGAAGAAAAGTTGATACAGCAAGGGACCAGGGTGTACCTAGAGTCTCTTTTGACTTGTTAGAAATCAGAAGGTGTTCGGCTGCATGTTCACTGGAAAAGAACACCTGATGGCACAAACCTTGCGTTTCCATTTTAAAAGCTCTATCCATGCTGCATTGAAGATACCTAAATAACACTGTTTTTGACTGGCCTCTAGTCACTGCAGGCAGCCCTCTGGAAAGAAAAGGAGTTTTCTCTAAGAAAACACGGTGCTTCCATAGCATGGGTGGGAGCTCCTCCTGTCATGCTCTAGAGCTACAGGGAAACTTGACGTGAGTACTTGCCTCAAGCTAAGGCCTGAAAAGCCCTGCTGAAGCGAAAGCGCTTAGCAGTTTCCATTAGGTCGTATTCGCAGTTCTGCTCTGCTTTAACGTTTCTTCACTTTTCCTGACACTAGGCACCCTCGTGTAGGCACCCTTTTTCTTGCAAATACAGTGAGTACCAGCAGTCTCCTTTCCCCTTCCAGGACACATCCAGACATAAAAGCCTTTCCCAGTAACTCTACGTATTCAGAGTGTAGGGCAACACGCTGCACCCTTCCTTAAGAAGCTAGGTGGACTCAGCTCTTCAACAGCTCCAGGGATTCTGTTCTCGCACGTCCTACATGCCATGGAAGTCTGCCTCATTGCCCTCATTGGACCTACACTAAGAAACACAATCTGCTTCGCCGTCCTCTAGGAACTCTGACCCAAGGAACCCATACCTACAGGAGAAAGGAGGCTTACATTCCTACTGCAACCAAAGCACAGTTTTTCCTGGTACACTGCAGGGCTTTAAAATAGGCTTAGGCCTGATAGCATACATAGAACTTTCCAAGGATGAGGGCGTTCGATACATGCAGAACACCCTGTGAAGAAAAGTTGATTCAGCAAGGGACAAGGGTGTAGCTAGAGTCTCTTTTGACTTGTTAGAAATCAGAAGGTGTTCGGCTGCATGTTCACTGGAAAAGAACACCTGAGAGCACAAACCTTGCTTTCCCAGTTGAAAAGCTCTATCCACGCTGCACTGAAGATACCTAAATAACACTGTTTTTGACTGGCCTCTAGTCACTGCAGGCAGCCCTCTGGAAAGAAAAGGAGTTTTCTCTAAGGAAACACGGTGCTTCCATAGCATGGGTGGGAGCTCCTCCTGTCATGCTCTAGAGCTACAGGGAAACTTGACGTGAGTACTTGCCTCAAGCTAAGGCCTGAAAAGCCCTCCTGAAGCGAAAGCGCTTAGCAGTTTCCATTAGGTCGTATTCGCAGTTCTGCTCTACTTTAACGTTTCTTCACTTTTCCTGACACTAGGCACCCTCGTGTAGGCACCCTTTTTCTTGCAAATACAGTGAGTACCAGCAGTCTCCTTTGCCCTTCCAGGACACATCCAGACATAAAAGCCTTTCCCAGTAACTCTACGTATTCAGAGTGTAGGGCAACTCGCTGCACCCTTCCTTAAGAAGCTAGGTGGACTCAGCTCTTCAACAGCTCCAGGGATTCTGTTCTCGCACGTCCTACATGCCATGGAAGTCTGCCTCATTGCCCTCATTGGACCTACACTAAGAAACACAATCTGCTTCGCCGTCCTCTAGGCACTCTGACCCTAGGACCCCATACCTACAGGAGAAAGGAGGCTTGCATTCCTACTGCAACCAAAGCACAGTTTTTCCTGGTACACTGCAGGGCTTGAAAATAGGCTTAGGCCTGATAGCATACATAGAACTTTCCAAGAATGAGGGCGTTCGATACATGTAGAACACCCTGTGAAGAAAAGTTGATTCAGCAAGGGACAAGGGTGTAGCTAGAGTCTCTTTTGACTTGTAAGAATTCAGAAGGGTTTTGGCTGCATGTTCACCGGAATAGAAGACCTGATGGCACAAGCCTTGCTTTCCCATTTTAAATCACTATCCATGCTAGCCTGAAGATCCCTAAATAACACTGTTTTTGACTGGCCTCTAGTCACTGTAGGGAGCCCTCTGGAAAGAAAAGGCGTTTTCTCTAAGGAAACACGGTGCTTCCATAGCATGTGGGGGAGCTCCTCCTGTCATGCTCTAGAGCTACAGGGAAACTTGACGTGAGTACTTGCCTCAAGCTAAGGCCTGAAAAGCCCTCCTGAAGCGAAAGCGCTTAGCAGTTTCCACTAGGTCGTATTCGCAGTTCTGCTCTACTTTAACGTTTCTTCACTTTTCCTGACACTAGGCACCCTCGTGTAGGCACCCTTTTTCTTGCAAATACAGTGAGTACCAGCAGTCTCCTTTGCCCTTCCAGGACACATCCAGACATAAAAGCCTTTCCCAGTAACTCTACGTATTCAGAGTGTAGGGCAACTCGCTGCACCCTTCCTTAAGAAGCTAGGTCGACTCAGCTCTTCAACAGCTCCAGGGATTCTGTTCTCGCACGTCCTACATGCCATGGAAGTCTGCCTCATTGCCCTCATTGGACCTACACTAAGAAACACAATCTGCTTCGCCGTCCTCTAGGAACTCTGACCCAAGAACAACATACCTACAGGTTAAAGAGGCTTGCATTCCTACTGGAACCAAAGCAAATATTTTCCTGTTACACTGCATGACTTTAGAATAGGGTTAGGCCCGATAGCATACATAGAACGTTCCAAGGATGAGGGAGTTCGATACATGCAGAACACCCTGTGAAGAAAAGTTGATTCAGCAAGGGACAAGTGTGTAGCTAGAGTCTCTTTTGACTTGTTAGAAATCAGAAGGTGTTCGGCTGCATGTTCACTGGAAAAGAACACCTGAGAGCACAAACCTTGCGTTTCCATTTTAAAACCTCTATCCACGCTGCACTGAAGATACCTAAATAACACTGTTTTTGACTGGCCTCTAGTCACTGCAGGCAGCCCTCTGGAAAGAAAAGGAGTTTTCTCTAAGGAAACACGGTGCTTCCATAGCATGGGTGGGAGCTCCTCCTGTCATGCTCTAGAGCTACAGGGAAACTTGACGTGAGTACTTGCCTCAAGCTAAGGCCTGAAAAGCCCTGCTGAAGCGAAAGTGCTTAACAGTTTCCATTAGGTCGTATTCGCAGTTCTGCTATACTTTAACGTTTCTTCACTTTTCTAGACAATAGGCACCCTCGTGTAGGCACCCTTTTGCCTACAAATACAGTGAGTACCAGCAGGCTCCTCTGCCCTTCTAAGAAACATCCAGGCCTAGTAGCCTTTCCCAGTCAGTCAATGTATTCAGAGGGGAGGGCAACACACTGCACTCTTCCTTGGTAAACCTAGATGTCCTCAGCGCTGCAACAGCTCCAGGGATTCTGTTCTCTCACGTCCTACATGCCATGGAAGTCTGCCTCATTGCCCTCATTGGAGCTACACTAAAAAACGCAATCTGCTTCGCCTTCCTTCTAGAAACTCTTACCCAAGGACCCCATACCTACAGGATAAAGGAGGCTTGCATTCCTACTGGAACCAAAGCAAAGTTTTTCCTGTTACACTGCAGGACTTTACAATAGAGTTAGGCCCGATAGCATACATAGAACGTTCCAAGGATGAAGGAGTTCGATACATGCAGAACACCCTGTGAAGAAAAGTTGATACAGCAAGGGACCAGGGTGTAGCTAGAGTCTCTTTTGACTTGTTAGAAATCAGAAGGTGTTCGGCTGCATGTTCACCGGAAAAGAACACCTGATGGCACAAGCCTTGCGTTTCCATTTTAAATCTCTGTCCATGCTAGCCTGAAGATCCCTAAATAACACTGTTTTTGACTGGCCTCTAGTCACTGTAGGGAGCCCTCTGGAAAGAAAAGGCGTTTTCTCTAAGGAAACACGGTGCTTCCATAGCATGGGTGGGAGCTCCTCCTGTCATGCTCTAGAGCTACAGGGAAACTTGACGTGAGTACTTGCCTCAAGCTAAGGCCTGAAAAGCCCTGCTGAAGCGAAAGCGCTTAGCAGTTTCCATTAGGTCGTATTCGCAGTTCTGCTCTGCTTTAACGTTTCTTCACTTTTCCTGACACTAGGCACCCTCGTGTAGGCACCCTTTTTCTTGCAAATACAGTGAGTACCAGCAGTCTCCTTTCCCCTTCCAGGACACATCCAGACATAAAAGCCTATCCCAGTAACTCTACGTATTCAGAGTGTAGGGCAACTCGCTGCACCCTTCCTTAAGAAGCTAGGTGGACTCAGCTCTTCAACAGCTCCAGGGATTCTGTTCTCGCACGTCCTACATGCCATGGAAGTCTGCCTCATTGCCCTCATTGGACCTACACTAAGAAACACAATCTGCTTCGCCGTCCTCTAGGAACTCTGACCCAAGGACACCATACCTACAGGTTAAAGAGGCTTGCATTCCTACTGGAACCAAAGCAAATATTTTCCTGTTACACTGCATGACTTTAGAATAGGGTTAGGCCCGATAGCATACATAGAACGTTCCAAGGATGAGGGAGTTCGATACATGCAGAACACCCTGTGAAGAAATGTTGATTCAGCAAGGGACAAGTGTGTAGCTAGAGTCTCTTTTGACTTGTTAGAAATCAGAAGGTGTTCGGCTGCATGTTCACTGGAAAAGAACACCTGAGAGCACAAACCTTGCGTTTCCATTTTAAAACCTCTATCCACGCTGCACTGAAGATACCTAAATAACACTGTTTTTGACTGGCCTCTAGTCACTGCAGGCAGCCCTCTGGAAAGAAAAGGAGTTTTCTCTAAGGAAACACGGTGCTTCCATAGCATGGGTGGGAGCTCCTCCTGTCATGCTCTAGAGCTACAGGGAAACTTGACGTGAGTACTTGCCTCAAGCTAAGGCCTGAAAAGCCCTGCTGAAGCGAAAGTGCTTAACAGTTTCCATTAGGTCGTATTCGCAGTTCTGCTATACTTTAACGTTTCTTCACTTTTCTAGACACTAGGCACCCTCGTGTAGGCACCCTTTTTCTTGCAAATACAGTGAGTACCAGCAGTCTCCTTTGCCCTTCCAGGACACATCCAGACATAAAAGCCTTTCCCAGTAACTCTACGTATTCAGAGTGTAGGGCAACTCGCTGCACCCTTCCTTAAGAAGCTAGGTGGACTCAGCTCTTCAACAGCTCCAGGGATTCTGTTCTCGCACGTCCTACATGCCATGGAAGTCTGCCTCATTGCCCTCATTGGACCTACACTAAGAAACACAATCTGCTTCGCCGTCCTCTAGGAACTCTGACCCAAGGACCCCATACCTACAGGAGAAAGGAGGCTTGCATTCCTACTGCAACCAAAGCACAGTTTTTCCTGGTACACTGCAGGGCTTGAAAATAGGCTTAGGCCTGATAGCATACATAGAACTTTCCAAGAATGAGGGCGTTCGATACATGTAGAACACCCTGTGAAGAAAAGTTGATTCAGCAAGGGACAAGGGTGTAGCTAGAGTCTCTTTTGACTTGTAAGAATTCAGAAGGGTTTTGGCTGCATGTTCACCGGAATAGAAGACCTGATGGCACAAGCCTTGCTTTCCCATTTTAAATCACTATCCATGCTAGCCTGAAGATCCCTAAATAACACTGTTTTTGACTGGCCTCTAGTCACTGTAGGGAGCCCTCTGGAAAGAAAAGGCGTTTTCTCTAAGGAAACACGGTGCTTCCATAGCATGTGGGGGAGCTCCTCCTGTCATGCTCTAGAGCTACAGGGAAACTTGACGTGAGTACTTGCCTCAAGCTAAGGCCTGAAAAGCCCTCCTGAAGCGAAAGCGCTTAGCAGTTTCCACTAGGTCGTATTCGCAGTTCTGCTCTACTTTAACGTTTCTTCACTTTTCCTGACACTAGGCACCCTCGTGTAGGCACCCTTTTTCTTGCAAATACAGTGAGTACCAGCAGTCTCCTTTGCCCTTCCAGGACACATCCAGACATAAAAGCCTTTCCCAGTAACTCTACGTATTCAGAGTGTAGGGCAACTCGCTGCACCCTTCCTTAAGAAGCTAGGTGGACTCAGCTCTTCAACAGCTCCAGGGATTCTGTTCTCGCACATCCTACATGCCATGGAAGTCTGCCTCATTGCCCTCATTGGACCTACACTAAAAAAAGCAATCTGCTTCGCCTTCCTTCTAGGAACTCTTACCCAAGGACACCATACCTACAGGTTAAAGAGGCTTGCATTCCTACTGGAACCAAAGCAAATATTTTCCTGTTACACTGCAGGACTTTAGAATAGGGTTAGGCCCGATAGCATACATAGAACGTTCCAAGGATGAGGGAGTTCGATACATGCAGAACACCCTGTGAAGAAAAGTTGATTCAGCAAGGGACAAGTGTGTAGCTAGAGTCTCTTTTGACTTGTTAGAAATCAGAAGGTGTTCGGCTGCATGTTCACTGGAAAAGAACACCTGAGAGCACAAACCTTGCGTTTCCATTTTAAAACCTCTATCCACGCTGCACTGAAGATACCTAAATAACACTGTTTTTGACTGGCCTCTAGTCACTGCAGGCAGCCCTCTGGAAAGAAAAGGAGTTTTCTCTAAGGAAACACGGTGCTTCCATAGCATGGGTGGGAGCTCCTCCTGTCATGCTCTAGAGCTACAGGGAAACTTGACGTGAGTACTTGCCTCAAGCTAAGGCCTGAAAAGCCCTGCTGAAGCGAAAGTGCTTAACAGTTTCCATTCGGTCGTATTCGCAGTTCTGCTCTACTTTAACGTTTCTTCACTTTTCTAGACACTAGGCACCCTCGTGTAGGCACCCTTTTGCCTACAAATACAGTGAGTACCAGCAGGCTCCTCTGCCCTTCTAAGAAACATCCAGAACTAGTAGCCTTTCCCAGTCAGTCAATGTATTCAGAGGGGAGGGCAACACACTGCACTCTTCCTTGGTAAAGCTAGATGGCCTCAGCGCTCCAACAGCTCCAGGGATTCTGTTCTCTCACGTCCTACATGCCATGGAAGTCTGCCTCATTGCCCTCATTGGAGCTACACCAAAAAACGCAATCTGCTTCGCCTTCCTTCTAGAAACTCTTACCCAAGGACCCCATACCTACAGGATAAAGGAGGCTTGCATTCCTACTGGAACCAAAGCAAAGTTTTTCCTGTTACACTGCAGGACTTTACAATAGAGTTAGGCCCGATAGCATACATAGAACGTTCCAAGGATGAAGGAGTTCGATACATGCAGAACACCCTGTGAAGAAAAGTTGATACAGCAAGGGACCAGGGTGTAGCTAGAGTCTCTTTTGACTTGTTAGAAATCAGAAGGTGTTCGGCTGCATGTTCACTGGAAAAGAACACCTGATGGCACAAACCTTGCGTTTCCATTTTAAAAGCTCTATCCATGCTGCACTGAAGATACCTAAATAACACTGTTTTTGACTGGCCTCTAGTCACTGCAGGCAGCCCTCTGGAAAGAAAAGGAGTTTTCTCTAAGAAAACACGGTGCTTCCATAGCATGGGTGGGAGCTCCTCCTGTCATGCTCTAGAGCTACAGGGAAACTTGACGTGAGAACTTGCCTCAAGCTAAGGCCTGAAAAGCCCTGCTGAAGCGAAAGCGCTTAGCAGTTTCCATTAGGTCGTATTCGCAGTTCTGCTCTGCTTTAACGTTTCTTCACTTTTCCTGACACTAGGTACCCTCGTGTAGGCACCCTTTTTCTTGCAAATACAGTGAGTACCAGCAGTCTCCTTTCCCCTTCCAGGACACATCCAGACATAAAAGCCTTTCCCAGTAACTCTACGTATTCAGAGTGTAGGGCAACTCGCTGCACCCTTCCTTAAGAAGCTAGGTGGACTCAGCTCTTCAACAGCTCCAGGGATTCTGTTCTCGCACGTCCTACATGCCATGGAAGTCTACCTCATTGCCCTCATTGGACCTACACTAAGAAACACAATCTGCTTCGCCGTCCTCTAGGAACTCTGACCCAAGGACACCATACCTACAGGAGAAAGGAGGCTTGCATTCCTACTGCAACCAAAGCACAGTTTTTCCTGGTACACTGCAGGGCTTTAAAATAGGCTTAGGCCTGATAGCATACATAGAACTTTCCAAGAATGAGGGCGTTCGATACATGCAGAACACCCTGTGAAGGAAAGTTGATTCAGCAAGGGACAAGGGTGTAGCTAGAGTCTCTTTTGACTTGTTAGAAATCAGAGGGTGTTCGGCTGCATGTTCACTGGAAAAGAACACCTGAGAGCACAAACCTTGCTTTCCCAGTTGAAAAGCTCTATCCACGCTGCACTGAAGATACCTAAATAACACTGTTTTTGACTGGCCTCTAGTCACTGCAGGTAGCCCTCTGGAAAGAAAAGGAGTTTTCTCTAAGGAAACACGGTGCTTCCATAGCATGGGTGGGAGCTCCTCCTGTCATGCTCTAGAGCTACAGGGAAACTTGACGTGAGTACTTGCCTCAAGCTAAGGCCTGAAAAGCCCTGCTGAAGCGAAAGCGCTTAGCAGTTTCCATTAGGTCGTATTCGCAGTTCTGCTCTGCTTTAACGTTTCTTCACTTTTCCTGACACTAGGCACCCTCGTGTAGGCACCCTTTTTCTTGCAAATACAGTGAGTACCAGCAGTCTCCTTTGCCCTTCCAGGATACATCCAGACATAAAAGCCTTTCCCAGTAACTCTACGTATTCAGAGTGTAGGGCAACTCGCTGCACCCTTCCTTAAGAAGCTAGGTGGTCTCAGCTCTTCAACAGCTCCAGGGATTCTGTTCTCGCACGTCCTACATGCCATGGAAGTCTGCCTCATTGCCCTCATTGGACCTACACTAAGAAACACAATCTGCTTCGCCGTCCTCTAGGAACTCTGACCCAAGGACCCCATACCTACAGGAGAAAGGAGGCTTGCATTCCTACTGCAACCAAAGCACAGTTTTTCCTGGTACACTGCAGGGCTTTAAAATAGGCTTAGGCCTGATAGCATACATAGAACTTTCCAAGAATGAGGGCGTTCGATACATGCAGAACACCCTGTGAAGAAAAGTTGATTCAGCAAGGGACAAGGGTGTAGCTAGAGTCTCTTTTGACTTGTTAGAAATCAGAAGGTGTTCGGCTGCATGTTCACTGGAAAAGAACACCTGAGAGCACAAACCTTGCTTTCCCAGTTGAAAAGCTCTATCCACGCTGCACTGAAGATACCTAAATAACACTGTTTTTGACTGGCCTCTAGTCACTGCAGGCAGCCCTCTGGAAAGAAAAGGAGTTTTCTCTAAGGAAACACGGTGCTTCCATAGCATGGGTGGGAGCTCCTCCTGTCATGCTCTAGAGCTACAGGGAAACTTGACGTGAGTACTTGCCTCAAGCTAAGGCCTGAAAAGCCCTCCTGAAGCGAAAGCGCTTAGCAGTTTCCATTAGGTCGTATTCGCAGTTCTGCTCTACTTTAACGTTTCTTCACTTTTCCTGACACTAGGCACCCTCGTGTAGGCACCCTTTTTCTTGCAAATACAGTGAGTACCAGCAGTCTCCTTTCCCCTTCCAGGACACATCCAGACATAAAAGCGTTTCCCAGTAACTCTACGTATTCAGAGTGTTGGGCAACTCGCTGCACCCTTCCTTAAGAAGCTAGGTGGACTCAGCTCTTCAACAGCTCCAGGGATTCTGTTCTCGCACGTCCTACATGCCATGGAAGTCTGCCTCATTGCCCTCATTGGACCTACACTAAGAAACACAATCTGCTTCGCCATCCTCTAGGAACTCTGACCCAAGGACCCCATACCTACAGGAGAAAGGAGGCTTGCATTCCTACTGCAACCAAAGCACAGTTTTTCCTGGTACACTGCAGGGCTTGAAAATAGGCTTAGGCCTGATAGCATACATAGAACTTTCCAAGAATGAGGGCGTTCGATACATGCAGAACACCCTGTGAAGAAAAGTTGATTCAGCAAGGGACAAGGGTGTAGCTAGAGTCTCTTTTGACTTGTTAGAAATCAGAAGGTGTTCGGCTGCATGTTCACTGGAAAAGAACACCTGAGAGCACAAACCTTGCTTTCCCAGTTGAAAAGCTCTATCCACGCTGCACTGAAGATACCTAAATAACACTGTTTTTGACTGGCCTCTAGTCACTGCAGGCAGCCCTCTGGAAAGAAAAGGAGTTTTCTCTAAGGAAACACGGTGCTTCCATAGCATGGGTGGGAGCTCCTCCTGTCATGCTCTAGAGCTACAGGGAAACTTGACGTGAGTACTTGCCTCAAGCTAAGGCCTGAAAAGCCCTCCTGAAGCGAAAGCGCTTAGCAGTTTCCATTAGGTCGTATTCGCAGTTCTGCTCTACTTTAACGTTTCTTCACTTTTCCTGACACTAGGCACCCTCGTGTAGGCACCCTTTTTCTTGCAAATACAGTGAGTACCAGCAGTCTCCTTTCCCCTTCCAGGACACATCCAGACATAAAAGCGTTTCCCAGTAACTCTACGTATTCAGAGTGTAGGGCAACTCGCTGCACCCTTCCTTAAGAAGCTAGGTGGACTCAGCTCTTCAACAGCTCCAGGGATTCTGTTCTCGCACGTCCTACATGCCATGGAAGTCTGCCTCATTGCCCTCATTGGACCTACACTAAGAAACACAATCTGCTTCGCCGTCCTCTAGGAACTCTGACCCAAGGACCCCATACCTACAGGAGAAAGGAGGCTTGCATTCCTACTGCAACCAAAGCACAGTTTTTCCTGGTACACTGCAGGGCTTTAAAATAGGCTTAGGCCTGATAGCATACATAGAACTTTCCAAGAATGAGGGCGTTCGATACATGCAGAACACCCTGTGAAGAAAAGTTGATTCAGCAAGGGACAAGGGTGTAGCTAGAGTCTCTTTTGACTTGTTAGAAATCAGAAGGTGTTCGGCTGCATGTTCACTGGAAAAGAACACCTGAGAGCACAAACCTTGCTTTCCCAGTTGAAAAGCTCTATCCACGCTGCACTGAAGATACCTAAATAACACTGTTTTTGACTGGCCTCTAGTCACTGCAGGCAGCCCTCTGGAAAGAAAAGGAGTTTTCTCTAAGGAAACACGGTGCTTCCATAGCATGGGTGGGAGCTCCTCCTGTCATGCTCTAGAGCTACAGGGAAACTTGACGTGAGTACTTGCCTCAAGCTAAGGCCTGAAAAGCCCTCCTGAAGCGAAAGCGCTTAGCAGTTTCCACTAGGTCGTATTCGCAGTTCTGCTCTACTTTAACGTTTCTTCACTTTTCCTGACACTAGGCACCCTCGTGTAGGCACCCTTTTTCTTGCAAATACAGTGAGTACCAGCAGTCTCCTTTGCCCTTCCAGGACACATCCAGACATAAAAGCCTTTCCCAGTAACTCTACGTATTCAGAGTGTAGGGCAACTCGCTGCACCCTTCCTTAAGAAGCTAGGTGGACTCAGATCTTCAACAGCTCCAGGGATTCTGTTCTTGCACGTCCTACATGCCATGGAAGTCTGCCTCATTGCCCTCATTGGACCTACACAAAAAAAGCAATCTGCTTCGCCTTCCTTCTAGGAACTCTTACCCAAGGACACCATACCTACAGGTTAAAGAGGCTTGCATTCCTACTGGAACCAAAGCAAATATTTTCCTGTTACACTGCATGACTTTAGAATAGGGTTAGGCCCGATAGCATACATAGAACGTTCCAAGGATGAGGGAGTTCGATACATGCAGAACACCCTGTGAAGAAAAGTTGATTCAGCAAGGGACAAGTGTGTAGCTAGAGTCTCTTTTGACTTGTTAGAAATCAGAAGGTGTTCGGCTGCATGTTCACTGGAAAAGAACACCTGAGAGCACAAACCTTGCGTTTCCATTTTAAAACCTCTATCCACGCTGCACTGAAGATACCTAAATAACACTGTTTTTGACTGGCCTCTAGTCACTGCAGGCAGCCCTCTGGAAAGAAAAGGAGTTTTCTCTAAGGAAACACGGTGCTTCCATAGCATGGGTGGGAGCTCCTCCTGTCATGCTCTAGAGCTACAGGGAAACTTGACGTGAGTACTTGCCTCAAGCTAAGGCCTGAAAAGCCCTGCTGAAGCGAAAGTGCTTAACAGTTTCCATTAGGTCGTATTCGCAGTTCTGCTATACTTTAAAGTTTCTTCACTTTTCTAGACACTAGGCACCCTCGTGTAGGCACCCTTTTTCTTGCAAATACAGTGAGTACCAGCAGTCTCCTTTTCCCTTCCAGGACACATCCAGACATAAAAGCCTTTCCCAGTAACTCTACGTATTCAGAGTGTAGGGCAACTCGCTGCACCCTTCCTTAAGAAGCTAGGTGGACTCAGCTCTTCAACAGCTCCAGGGATTCTGTTCTCGCACGTTCTACATGCCATGGAAGTCTGCCTCATTGCCCTCATTGGACCTACACTAAGAAACACAATCTGCTTCGCCGTCCTCTAGGAACTCTGACCCAAGGACCCCATACCTACAGGAGAAAGGAGGCTTGCATTCCTACTGCAACCAAAGCACAGTTTTTCCTGGTACACTGCAGGGCTTGAAAATAGGCTTAGGCCTGATAGCATACATAGAACTTTCCAAGAATGAGGGCGTTCGATACATGTAGAACACCCTGTGAAGAAAAGTTGATTCAGCAAGGGACAAGGGTGTAGCTAGAGTCTCTTTTGACTTGTAAGAATTCAGAAGGGTTTTGGCTGCATGTTCACCGGAATAGAAGACCTGATGGCACAAGCCTTGCTTTCCCATTTTAAATCACTATCCATGCTAGCCTGAAGATCCCTAAATAACACTGTTTTTGACTGGCCTCTAGTCACTGTAGGGAGCCCTCTGGAAAGAAAAGGCGTTTTCTCTAAGGAAACACGGTGCTTCCATAGCATGTGGGGGAGCTCCTCCTGTCATGCTCTAGAGCTACAGGGAAACTTGACGTGAGTACTTGCCTCAAGCTAAGGCCTGAAAAGCCCTCCTGAAGCGAAAGCGCTTAGCAGTTTCCACTAGGTCGTATTCGCAGTTCTGCTCTACTTTAACGTTTCTTCACTTTTCCTGACACTAGGCACCCTCGTGTAGGCACCCTTTTTCTTGCAAATACAGTGAGTACCAGCAGTCTCCTTTGCCCTTCCAGGACACATCCAGACATAAAAGCCTTTCCCAGTAACTCTACGTATTCAGAGTGTAGGGCAACTCGCTGCACCCTTCCTTAAGAAGCTAGGTGGACTCAGCTCTTCAACAGCTCCAGGGATTCTGTTCTCGCACATCCTACATGCCATGGAAGTCTGCCTCATTGCCCTCATTGGACCTACACTAAAAAAAGCAATCTGCTTCGCCTTCCTTCTAGGAACTCTTACCCAAGGACACCATACCTACAGGTTAAAGAGGCTTGCATTCCTACTGGAACCAAAGCAAATATTTTCCTGTTACACTGCAGGACTTTAGAATAGGGTTAGGCCCGATAGCATACATAGAACGTTCCAAGGATGAGGGAGTTCGATACATGCAGAACACCCTGTGAAGAAAAGTTGATTCAGCAAGGGACAAGTGTGTAGCTAGAGTCTCTTTTGACTTGTTAGAAATCAGAAGGTGTTCGGCTGCATGTTCACTGGAAA
Organism: Eschrichtius robustus; assembly: GCF_028021215.1. Lineage (NCBI taxonomy): Eukaryota > Metazoa > Chordata > Mammalia > Artiodactyla > Eschrichtiidae > Eschrichtius > Eschrichtius robustus. The sequence goes on along the minus strand of NC_090844.1, from coordinate 37,411,187 downwards.
AGAACACCTGAGAGCACAAACCTTGCGTTTCCATTTTAAAACCTCTATCCACGCTGCACTGAAGATACCTAAATAACACTGTTTTTGACTGGCCTCTAGTCACTGCAGGCAGCCCTCTGGAAAGAAAAGGAGTTTTCTCTAAGGAAACACGGTGCTTCCATAGCATGGGTGGGAGCTCCTCCTGTCATGCTCTAGAGCTACAGGGAAACTTGACGTGAGTACTTGCCTCAAGCTAAGGCCTGAAAAGCCCTGCTGAAGCGAAAGTGCTTAACAGTTTCCATTCGGTCGTATTCGCAGTTCTGCTCTACTTTAACGTTTCTTCACTTTTCTAGACACTAGGCACCCTCGTGTAGGCACCCTTTTGCCTACAAATACAGTGAGTACCAGCAGGCTCCTCTGCCCTTCTAAGAAACATCCAGAACTAGTAGCCTTTCCCAGTCAGTCAATGTATTCAGAGGGGAGGGCAACACACTGCACTCTTCCTTGGTAAAGCTAGATGGCCTCAGCGCTCCAACAGCTCCAGGGATTCTGTTCTCTCACGTCCTACATGCCATGGAAGTCTGCCTCATTGCCCTCATTGGAGCTACACCAAAAAACGCAATCTGCTTCGCCTTCCTTCTAGAAACTCTTACCCAAGGACCCCATACCTACAGGATAAAGGAGGCTTGCATTCCTACTGGAACCAAAGCAAAGTTTTTCCTGTTACACTGCAGGACTTTACAATAGAGTTAGGCCCGATAGCATACATAGAACGTTCCAAGGATGAAGGAGTTCGATACATGCAGAACACCCTGTGAAGAAAAGTTGATACAGCAAGGGACCAGGGTGTAGCTAGAGTCTCTTTTGACTTGTTAGAAATCAGAAGGTGTTCGGCTGCATGTTCACTGGAAAAGAACACCTGATGGCACAAACCTTGCGTTTCCATTTTAAAAGCTCTATCCATGCTGCACTGAAGATACCTAAATAACACTGTTTTTGACTGGCCTCTAGTCACTGCAGGCAGCCCTCTGGAAAGAAAAGGAGTTTTCTCTAAGAAAACACGGTGCTTCCATAGCATGGGTGGGAGCTCCTCCTGTCATGCTCTAGAGCTACAGGGAAACTTGACGTGAGAACTTGCCTCAAGCTAAGGCCTGAAAAGCCCTGCTGAAGCGAAAGCGCTTAGCAGTTTCCATTAGGTCGTATTCGCAGTTCTGCTCTGCTTTAACGTTTCTTCACTTTTCCTGACACTAGGTACCCTCGTGTAGGCACCCTTTTTCTTGCAAATACAGTGAGTACCAGCAGTCTCCTTTCCCCTTCCAGGACACATCCAGACATAAAAGCCTTTCCCAGTAACTCTACGTATTCAGAGTGTAGGGCAACTCGCTGCACCCTTCCTTAAGAAGCTAGGTGGACTCAGCTCTTCAACAGCTCCAGGGATTCTGTTCTCGCACGTCCTACATGCCATGGAAGTCTACCTCATTGCCCTCATTGGACCTACACTAAGAAACACAATCTGCTTCGCCGTCCTCTAGGAACTCTGACCCAAGGACACCATACCTACAGGAGAAAGGAGGCTTGCATTCCTACTGCAACCAAAGCACAGTTTTTCCTGGTACACTGCAGGGCTTTAAAATAGGCTTAGGCCTGATAGCATACATAGAACTTTCCAAGAATGAGGGCGTTCGATACATGCAGAACACCCTGTGAAGGAAAGTTGATTCAGCAAGGGACAAGGGTGTAGCTAGAGTCTCTTTTGACTTGTTAGAAATCAGAGGGTGTTCGGCTGCATGTTCACTGGAAAAGAACACCTGAGAGCACAAACCTTGCTTTCCCAGTTGAAAAGCTCTATCCACGCTGCACTGAAGATACCTAAATAACACTGTTTTTGACTGGCCTCTAGTCACTGCAGGTAGCCCTCTGGAAAGAAAAGGAGTTTTCTCTAAGGAAACACGGTGCTTCCATAGCATGGGTGGGAGCTCCTCCTGTCATGCTCTAGAGCTACAGGGAAACTTGACGTGAGTACTTGCCTCAAGCTAAGGCCTGAAAAGCCCTGCTGAAGCGAAAGCGCTTAGCAGTTTCCATTAGGTCGTATTCGCAGTTCTGCTCTGCTTTAACGTTTCTTCACTTTTCCTGACACTAGGCACCCTCGTGTAGGCACCCTTTTTCTTGCAAATACAGTGAGTACCAGCAGTCTCCTTTGCCCTTCCAGGATACATCCAGACATAAAAGCCTTTCCCAGTAACTCTACGTATTCAGAGTGTAGGGCAACTCGCTGCACCCTTCCTTAAGAAGCTAGGTGGTCTCAGCTCTTCAACAGCTCCAGGGATTCTGTTCTCGCACGTCCTACATGCCATGGAAGTCTGCCTCATTGCCCTCATTGGACCTACACTAAGAAACACAATCTGCTTCGCCGTCCTCTAGGAACTCTGACCCAAGGACCCCATACCTACAGGAGAAAGGAGGCTTGCATTCCTACTGCAACCAAAGCACAGTTTTTCCTGGTACACTGCAGGGCTTTAAAATAGGCTTAGGCCTGATAGCATACATAGAACTTTCCAAGAATGAGGGCGTTCGATACATGCAGAACACCCTGTGAAGAAAAGTTGATTCAGCAAGGGACAAGGGTGTAGCTAGAGTCTCTTTTGACTTGTTAGAAATCAGAAGGTGTTCGGCTGCATGTTCACTGGAAAAGAACACCTGAGAGCACAAACCTTGCTTTCCCAGTTGAAAAGCTCTATCCACGCTGCACTGAAGATACCTAAATAACACTGTTTTTGACTGGCCTCTAGTCACTGCAGGCAGCCCTCTGGAAAGAAAAGGAGTTTTCTCTAAGGAAACACGGTGCTTCCATAGCATGGGTGGGAGCTCCTCCTGTCATGCTCTAGAGCTACAGGGAAACTTGACGTGAGTACTTGCCTCAAGCTAAGGCCTGAAAAGCCCTCCTGAAGCGAAAGCGCTTAGCAGTTTCCATTAGGTCGTATTCGCAGTTCTGCTCTACTTTAACGTTTCTTCACTTTTCCTGACACTAGGCACCCTCGTGTAGGCACCCTTTTTCTTGCAAATACAGTGAGTACCAGCAGTCTCCTTTCCCCTTCCAGGACACATCCAGACATAAAAGAGTTTCCCAGTAACTCTACGTATTCAGAGTGTTGGGCAACTCGCTGCACCCTTCCTTAAGAAGCTAGGTGGACTCAGCTCTTCAACAGCTCCAGGGATTCTGTTCTCGCACGTCCTACATGCCATGGAAGTCTGCCTCATTGCCCTCATTGGACCTACACTAAGAAACACAATCTGCTTCGCCGTCCTCTAGGAACTCTGACCCAAGGACCCCATACCTACAGGAGAAAGGAGGCTTGCATTCCTACTGCAACCAAAGCACAGTTTTTCCTGGTACACTGCAGGGCTTGAAAATAGGCTTAGGCCTGATAGCATACATAGAACTTTCCAAGAATGAGGGCGTTCGATACATGCAGAACACCCTGTGAAGAAAAGTTGATTCAGCAAGGGACAAGGGTGTAGCTAGAGTCTCTTTTGACTTGTTAGAAATCAGAAGGTGTTCGGCTGCATGTTCACTGGAAAAGAACACCTGAGAGCACAAACCTTGCTTTCCCAGTTGAAAAGCTCTATCCACGCTGCACTGAAGATACCTAAATAACACTGTTTTTGACTGGCCTCTAGTCACTGCAGGCAGCCCTCTGGAAAGAAAAGGAGTTTTCTCTAAGGAAACACGGTGCTTCCATAGCATGGGTGGGAGCTCCTCCTGTCATGCTCTAGAGCTACAGGGAAACTTGACGTGAGTACTTGCCTCAAGCTAAGGCCTGAAAAGCCCTCCTGAAGCGAAAGCGCTTAGCAGTTTCCATTAGGTCGTATTCGCAGTTCTGCTCTACTTTAACGTTTCTTCACTTTTCCTGACACTAGGCACCCTCGTGTAGGCACCCTTTTTCTTGCAAATACAGTGAGTACCAGCAGTCTCCTTTCCCCTTCCAGGACACATCCAGACATAAAAGCGTTTCCCAGTAACTCTACGTATTCAGAGTGTAGGGCAACTCGCTGCACCCTTCCTTAAGAAGCTAGGTGGACTCAGCTCTTCAACAGCTCCAGGGATTCTGTTCTCGCACGTCCTACATGCCATGGAAGTCTGCCTCATTGCCCTCATTGGACCTACACTAAGAAACACAATCTGCTTCGCCGTCCTCTAGGAACTCTGACCCAAGGACCCCATACCTACAGGAGAAAGGAGGCTTGCATTCCTACTGCAACCAAAGCACAGTTTTTCCTGGTACACTGCAGGGCTTTAAAATAGGCTTAGGCCTGATAGCATACATAGAACTTTCCAAGAATGAGGGCGTTCGATACATGCAGAACACCCTGTGAAGAAAAGTTGATTCAGCAAGGGACAAGGGTGTAGCTAGAGTCTCTTTTGACTTGTTAGAAATCAGAAGGTGTTCGGCTGCATGTTCACTGGAAAAGAACACCTGAGAGCACAAACCTTGCTTTCCCAGTTGAAAAGCTCTATCCACGCTGCACTGAAGATACCTAAATAACACTGTTTTTGACTGGCCTCTAGTCACTGCAGGCAGCCCTCTGGAAAGAAAAGGAGTTTTCTCTAAGGAAACACGGTGCTTCCATAGCATGGGTGGGAGCTCCTCCTGTCATGCTCTAGAGCTACAGGGAAACTTGACGTGAGTACTTGCCTCAAGCTAAGGCCTGAAAAGCCCTCCTGAAGCGAAAGCGCTTAGCAGTTTCCACTAGGTCGTATTCGCAGTTCTGCTCTACTTTAACGTTTCTTCACTTTTCCTGACACTAGGCACCCTCGTGTAGGCACCCTTTTTCTTGCAAATACAGTGAGTACCAGCAGTCTCCTTTGCCCTTCCAGGACACATCCAGACATAAAAGCCTTTCCCAGTAACTCTACGTATTCAGAGTGTAGGGCAACTCGCTGCACCCTTCCTTAAGAAGCTAGGTGGACTCAGCTCTTCAACAGCTCCAGGGATTCTGTTCTCGCACGTCCTACATGCCATGGAAGTCTGCCTCATTGCCCTCATTGGACCTACACTAAGAAACACAATCTGCTTCGCCGTCCTCTAGGAACTCTGACCCAAGGACCCCATACCTACAGGAGAAAGGAGGCTTGCATTCCTACTGCAACCAAAGCACAGTTTTTCCTGGTACACTGCAGGGCTTGAAAATAGGCTTAGGCCTGATAGCATACATAGAACTTTCCAAGAATGAGGGCGTTCGATACATGTAGAACACCCTGTGAAGAAAAGTTGATTCAGCAAGGGACAAGGGTGTAGCTAGAGTCTCTTTTGACTTGTAAGAATTCAGAAGGGTTTTGGCTGCATGTTCACCGGAATAGAAGACCTGATGGCACAAGCCTTGCTTTCCCATTTTAAATCACTATCCATGCTAGCCTGAAGATCCCTAAATAACACTGTTTTTGACTGGCCTCTAGTCACTGTAGGGAGCCCTCTGGAAAAAAAGGCGTTTTCTCTAAGGAAACACGGTGCTTCCATAGCATGTGGGGGAGCTCCTCGTGTCATGCTCTAGAGCTACAGGGAAACTTGACGTGAGTACTTGCCTCAAGCTAAGGCCTGAAAAGCCCTCCTGAAGCGAAAGCGCTTAGCAGTTTCCACTAGGTCGTATTCGCAGTTCTGCTCTACTTTAACGTTTCTTCACTTTTCCTGACACTAGGCACCCTCGTGTAGGCACCCTTTTTCTTGCAAATACAGTGAGTACCAGCAGTCTCCTTTGCCCTTCCAGGACACATCCAGACATAAAAGCCTTTCCCAGTAACTCTACGTATTCAGAGTGTAGGGCAACTCGCTGCACCCTTCCTTCAGAAGCTAGGTGGACTCAGCTCTTCAACAGCTCCAGGGATTCTGTTCTCGCACATCCTACATGCCATGGAAGTCTGCCTCATTGCCCTCATTGGACCTACACTAAAAAAAGCAATCTGCTTCGCCTTCCTTCTAGGAACTCTTACCCAAGGACACCATACCTACAGGTTAAAGAGGCTTGCATTCCTACTGGAACCAAAGCAAATATTTTCCTGTTACACTGCAGGACTTTAGAATAGGGTTAGGCCCGATAGCATACATAGAACGTTCCAAGGATGAGGGAGTTCGATACATGCAGAACACCCTGTGAAGAAAAGTTGATTCAGCAAGGGACAAGTGTGTAGCTAGAGTCTCTTTTGACTTGTTAGAAATCAGAAGGTGTTCGGCTGCATGTTCACTGGAAAAGAACACCTGAGAGCACAAACCTTGCGTTTCCATTTTAAAACCTCTATCCACGCTGCACTGAAGATACCTAAATAACACTGTTTTTGACTGGCCTCTAGTCACTGCAGGCAGCCCTCTGGAAAGAAAAGGAGTTTTCTCTAAGGAAACACGGTGCTTCCATAGCATGGGTGGGAGCTCCTCCTGTCATGCTCTAGAGCTACAGGGAAACTTGACGTGAGTACTTGCCTCAAGCTAAGGCCTGAAAAGCCCTGCTGAAGCGAAAGTGCTTAACAGTTTCCATTAGGTCGTATTCGCAGTTCTGCTCTACTTTAACGTTTCTTCACTTTTCTAGACACTAGGCACCCTCGTGTAGGCACCCTTTTTCTTGCAAATACAGTGAGTACCAGCAGGCTCCTCTGCCCTTCTAAGAAACATCCAGGCCTAGTAGCCTTTCCCAGTCAGTCAATGTATTCAGAGGGGAGGGCAACACACTGCACTCTTCCTTGGTAAAGCTAGATGTCCTCAGCGCTCCAACAGCTCCAGGGATTCTGTTCTCTCACGTCCTACATGCCATGGAAGTCTGCCTCATTGCCCTCATTGGAGCTACACTAAAAAACGCAATCTGCTTCGCCTTCCTTCTAGAAACTCTTACCCAAGGACCCCATACCTACACGATAAAGGAGGCTTGCATTCCTACTGGAACCAAAGCAAAGTTTTTCCTGTTACACTGCAGGACTTTACAATAGGGTTAGGCCCGATAGCATACATAGAACGTTCCAAGGATGAAGGAGTTCGATACATGCAGAACACCCTGTGAAGAAAAGTTGATACAGCAAGGGACCAGGGTGTAGCTAGAGTCTCTTTTGACTTGTTAGAAATCAGAAGGTGTTCGGCTGCATGTTCACTGGAAAAGAACACCTGATGGCACAAACCTTGCGTTTCCATTTTAAAAGCTCTATCCATGCTGCATTGAAGATACCTAAATAACACTGTTTTTGACTGGCCTCTAGTCACTGCAGGCAGCCCTCTGGAAAGAAAAGGAGTTTTCTCTAAGAAAACACGGTGCTTCCATAGCATGGGTGGGAGCTCCTCCTGTCATGCTCTAGAGCTACAGGGAAACTTGACGTGAGAACTTGCCTCAAGCTAAGGCCTGAAAAGCCCTGCTGAAGCGAAAGCGCTTAGCAGTTTCCATTAGGTCGTATTCGCAGTTCTGCTCTGCTTTAACGTTTCTTCACTTTTCCTGACACTAGGTACCCTCGTGTAGGCACCCTTTTTCTTGCAAATACAGTGAGTACCAGCAGTCTCCTTTCCCCTTCCAGGACACATCCAGACATAAAAGCCTTTCCCAGTAACTCTACGTATTCAGAGTGTAGGGCAACTCGCTGCACCCTTCCTTAAGAAGCTAGGTGGACTCAGCTCTTCAACAGCTCCAGGGATTCTGTTCTCGCACGTCCTACATGCCATGGAAGTCTACCTCATTGCCCTCATTGGACCTACACTAAGAAACACAATCTGCTTCGCCGTCCTCTAGGAACTCTGACCCAAGGACCCCATACCTACAGGAGAAAGGAGGCTTGCATTCCTACTGCAACCAAAGCACAGTTTTTCCTGGTACACTGCAGGGCTTTAAAATAGGCTTAGGCCTGATAGCATACATAGAACTTTCCAAGAATGAGGGCGTTCGATACATGCAGAACACCCTGTGAAGAAAAGTTGATTCAGCAAGGGACAAGGGTGTAGCTAGAGTCTCTTTTGACTTGTTAGAAATCAGAGGGTGTTCGGCTGCATGTTCACTGGAAAAGAACACCTGAGAGCACAAACCTTGCTTTCCCAGTTGAAAAGCTCTATCCACGCTGCACTGAAGATACCTAAATAACACTGTTTTTGACTGGCCTCTAGTCACTGCAGGCAGCCCTCTGGCAAGAAAAGGAGTTTTCTCTAAGGAAACACGGTGCTTCCATAGCATGGGTGGGAGCTCCTCCTGTCATGCTCTAGAGCTACAGGGAAACTTGACGTGAGTACTTACCTCAAGCTAAGGCCTGAAAAGCCCTGCTGAAGCGAAAGCGCTTAGCAGTTTCCATTAGGTCGTATTCGCAGTTCTGCTCTGCTTTAACGTTTCTTCACTTTTCCTGACACTAGGCACCCTCGTGTAGGCACCCTTTTTCTTGCAAATACAGTGAGTACCAGCAGTCTCCTTTCCCCTTCCAGGACACATCCAGACATAAAAGCCTTTCCCAGTAACTCTACGTATTCAGAGTGTAGGGCAACTCGCTGCACCCTTCCTTAAGAAGCTAGGTGGACTCAGCTCTTCAACAGCTCCAGGGATTCTGTTCTCGCACGTCCTACATGCCATGGAAGTCTGCCTCATTGCCCTCATTGGACCTACACTAAGAAACACAATCTGCTTCGCCGTCCTCTAGGAACTCTGACCCAAGGACCCCATACCTACAGGAGAAAGGAGGCTTGCATTCCTACTGCAACCAAAGCACAGTTTTTCCTGGTACACTGCAAGGCTTGAAAATAGGCTTAGGCCTGATAGCATACATAGAACTTTCCAAGAATGAGGGCGTTCGATACATGCAGAACACCCTGTGAAGAAAAGTTGATTCAGCAAGGGACAAGTGTGTAGCTAGAGTCTCTTTTGACTTGTTAGAAATCAGAAGGTGTTCGGCTGCATGTTCACTGGATAAGAACACCTGAGAGCACAAACCTTGCTTTCCCAGTAGAAAAGCTCTATCCACGCTGCACTGAAGATACCTAAATAACACTGTTTTTGACTGGCCTCTAGTCACTGCAGGCAGCCCTCTGGAAAGAAAAGGAGTTTTCTCTAAGGAAACACGGTGCTTCCATAGCATGGGTGGGAGCTCCTCCTGTCATGCTCTAGAGCTACAGGGAAACTTGACGTGAGTACTTGCCTCAAGCTAAGGCCTGAAAAGCCCTGCTGAAGCGAAAGCGCTTAGCAGTTTCCATTAGGTCGTATTCGCAGTTCTGCTCTGCTTTAACGTTTCTTCACTTTTCCTGACACTAGGCACCCTCGTGTAGGCACCCTTTTTCTTGCAAATACAGTGAGTACCAGCAGTCTCCTTTGCCCTTCCAGGACACATCCAGACATAAAAGCCTTTCCCAGTAACTCTACGTATTCAGAGTGTAGGGCAACTCGCTGCACCCTTCCTTAAGAAGCTAGGTGGACTCAGCTCTTCAACAGCTCCAGGGATTCTGTTCTCGCACGTCCTACATGCCATGGAAGTCTGCCTCATTGCCCTCATTGGACCTACACTAAGAAACACAATCTGCTTTGCCGTCCTCTAGGAACTCTGACCCAAGGACCCCATACCTACAGGAGAAAGGAGGCTTGCATTCCTACTGCAACCAAAGCACAGTTTTTCCTGGTACACTGCAAGGCTTGAAAATAGGCTTAGGCCTGATAGCATACATAGAACTTTCCAAGAATGAGGGCGTTCGATACATGTAGAACACCCTGTGAAGAAAAGTTGATTCAGCAAGGGACAAGGGTGTAGCTAGAGTCTCTTTTGACTTGTAAGAATTCAGAAGGGTTTTGGCTGCATGTTCACCGGAATAGAAGACCTGATGGCACAAGCCTTGCTTTCCCATTTTAAATCACTATCCATGCTAGCCTGAAGATCCCTAAATAACACTGTTTTTGACTGGCCTCTAGTCACTGTAGGGAGCCCTCTGGAAAGAAAAGGCGTTTTCTCTAAGGAAACACGGTGCTTCCATAGCATGTGGGGGAGCTCCTCCTGTCATGCTCTAGAGCTACAGGGAAACTTGACGTGAGTACTTGCCTCAAGCTAAGGCCTGAAAAGCCCTCCTGAAGCGAAAGCGCTTAGCAGTTTCCACTAGGTCGTATTCGCAGTTCTGCTCTACTTTAACGTTTCTTCACTTTTCCTGACACTAGGCACCCTCGTGTAGGCACCCTTTTTCTTGCAAATACAGTGAGTACCAGCAGTCTCCTTTGCCCTTCCAGGACACATCCAGACATAAAAGCCTTTCCCAGTAACTCTACGTATTCAGAGTGTAGGGCAACTCGCTGCACCCTTCCTTAAGAAGCTAGGTCGACTCAGCTCTTCAACAGCTCCAGGGATTCTGTTCTCGCACGTCCTACATGCCATGGAAGTCTGCCTCATTGCCCTCATTGGACCTACACTAAGAAACACAATCTGCTTCGCCGTCCTCTAGGAACTCTGACCCAAGAACAACATACCTACAGGTTAAAGAGGCTTGCATTCCTACTGGAACCAAAGCAAATATTTTCCTGTTACACTGCATGACTTTAGAATAGGGTTAGGCCCGATAGCATACATAGAACGTTCCAAGGATGAGGGAGTTCGATACATGCAGAACACCCTGTGAAGAAAAGTTGATTCAGCATGGGACAAGTGTGTAGCTAGAGTCTCTTTTGACTTGTTAGAAATCAGAAGGTGTTCGGCTGCATGTTCACTGGAAAAGAACACCTGAGAGCACAAACCTTGCGTTTCCATTTTAAAACCTCTATCCACGCTGCACTGAAGATACCTAAATAACACTGTTTTTGACTGGCCTCTAGTCACTGCAGGCAGCCCTCTGGAAAGAAAAGGAGTTTTCTCTAAGGAAACACGGTGCTTCCATAGCATGGGTGGGAGCTCCTCCTGTCATGCTCTAGAGCTACAGGGAAACTTGACGTGAGTACTTGCCTCAAGCTAAGGCCTGAAAAGCCCTGCTGAAGCGAAAGTGCTTAACAGTTTCCATTAGGTCGTATTCGCAGTTCTGCTATACTTTAACGTTTCTTCACTTTTCTAGACACTAGGCACCCTCGTGTAGGCACCCTTTTGCCTACAAATACAGTGAGTACCAGCAGGCTCCTCTGCCCTTCTAAGAAACATCCAGGCCTAGTAGCCTTTCCCAGTCAGTCAATGTATTCAGAGGGGAGGGCAACACACTGCACTCTTCCTTGGTAAACCTAGATGTCCTCAGCGCTGCAACAGCTCCAGGGATTCTGTTCTCTCACGTCCTACATGCCATGGAAGTCTGCCTCATTGCCCTCATTGGAGCTACACTAAAAAACGCAATCTGCTTCGCCTTCCTTCTAGAAACTCTTACCCAAGGACCCCATACCTACACGATAAAGGAGGCTTGCATTCCTACTGGAACCAAAGCAAAGTTTTTCCTGTTACACTGCAGGACTTTACAATAGGGTTAGGCCCGATAGCATACATAGAACGTTCCAAGGATGAAGGAGTTCGATACATGCAGAACACCCTGTGAAGAAAAGTTGATACAGCAAGGGACCAGGGTGTAGCTAGAGTCTCTTTTGACTTGTTAGAAATCAGAAGGTGTTCGGCTGCATGTTCACCGGAAAAGAACACCTGATGGCACAAGCCTTGCGTTTCCATTTTAAATCTCTGTCCATGCTAGCCTGAAGATCCCTAAATAACACTGTTTTTGACTGGCCTCTAGTCACTGTAGGGAGCCCTCTGGAAAGAAAAGGCGTTTTCTCTAAGGAAACACGGTGCTTCCATAGCATGGGTGGGAGCTCCTCCTGTCATGCTCTAGAGCTACAGGGAAACTTGACGTGAGTACTTGCCTCAAGCTAAGGCCTGAAAAGCCCTGCTGAAGCGAAAGCGCTTAGCAGTTTCCATTAGGTCGTATTCGCAGTTCTGCTCTGCTTTAACGTTTCTTCACTTTTCCTGACACTAGGCACCCTCGTGTAGGCACCCTTTTTCTTGCAAATACAGTGAGTACCAGCAGTCTCCTTTCCCCTTCCAGGACACATCCAGACATAAAAGCCTATCCCAGTAACTCTACGTATTCAGAGTGTAGGGCAACTCGCTGCACCCTTCCTTAAGAAGCTAGGTGGACTCAGCTCTTCAACAGCTCCAGGGATTCTGTTCTCGCACGTCCTACATGCCATGGAAGTCTGCCTCATTGCCCTCATTGGACCTACACTAAGAAACACAATCTGCTTCGCCGTCCTCTAGGAACTCTGACCCAAGGACACCATACCTACAGGTTAAAGAGGCTTGCATTCCTACTGGAACCAAAGCAAATATTTTCCTGTTACACTGCATGACTTTAGAATAGGGTTAGGCCCGATAGCATACATAGAACGTTCCAAGGATGAGGGAGTTCGATACATGCAGAACACCCTGTGAAGAAATGTTGATTCAGCAAGGGACAAGTGTGTAGCTAGAGTCTCTTTTGACTTGTTAGAAATCAGAAGGTGTTCGGCTGCATGTTCACTGGAAAAGAACACCTGAGAGCACAAACCTTGCGTTTCCATTTTAAAACCTCTATCCACGCTGCACTGAAGATACCTAAATAACACTGTTTTTGACTGGCCTCTAGTCACTGCAGGCAGCCCTCTGGAAAGAAAAGGAGTTTTCTCTAAGGAAACACGGTGCTTCCATAGCATGGGTGGGAGCTCCTCCTGTCATGCTCTAGAGCTACAGGGAAACTTGACGTGAGTACTTGCCTCAAGCTAAGGCCTGAAAAGCCCTGCTGAAGCGAAAGTGCTTAACAGTTTCCATTAGGTCGTATTCGCAGTTCTGCTATACTTTAACGTTTCTTCACTTTTCTAGACACTAGGCACCCTCGTGTAGGCACCCTTTTTCTTGCAAATACAGTGAGTACCAGCAGTCTCCTTTGCCCTTCCAGGACACATCCAGACATAAAAGCCTTTCCCAGTAACTCTACGTATTCAGAGTGTAGGGCAACTCGCTGCACCCTTCCTTAAGAAGCTAGGTGGACTCAGCTCTTCAACAGCTCCAGGGATTCTTATCTAGCACGTCCTACATGCCATGGAAGTCTGCCTCATTGCCCTCATTGGACCTACACTAAGAAACACAATCTGCTTCGCCGTCCTCTAGGAACTCTGACCCAAGGACCCCATACCTACAGGAGAAAGGAGGCTTGCATTCCTACTGCAACCAAAGCACAGTTTTTCCTGGTACACTGCAGGGCTTGAAAATAGGCTTAGGCCTGATAGCATACATAGAACTTTCCAAGAATGAGGGCGTTCGATACATGTAGAACACCCTGTGAAGAAAAGTTGATTCAGCAAGGGACAAGGGTGTAGCTAGAGTCTCTTTTGACTTGTAAGAATTCAGAAGGGTTTTGGCTGCATGTTCACCGGAATAGAAGACCTGATGGCACAAGCCTTGCTTTCCCATTTTAAATCACTATCCATGCTAGCCTGAAGATCCCTAAATAACACTGTTTTTGACTGGCCTCTAGTCACTGTAGGGAGCCCTCTGGAAAGAAAAGGCGTTTTCTCTAAGGAAACACGGTGCTTCCATAGCATGTGGGGGAGCTCCTCCTGTCATGCTCTAGAGCTACAGGGAAACTTGACGTGAGTACTTGCCTCAAGCTAAGGCCTGAAAAGCCCTCCTGAAGCGAAAGCGCTTAGCAGTTTCCACTAGGTCGTATTCGCAGTTCTGCTCTACTTTAACGTTTCTTCACTTTTCCTGACACTAGGCACCCTCGTGTAGGCACCCTTTTTCTTGCAAATACAGTGAGTACCAGCAGTCTCCTTTGCCCTTCCAGGACACATCCAGACATAAAAGCCTTTCCCAGTAACTCTACGTATTCAGAGTGTAGGGCAACTCGCTGCACCCTTCCTTAAGAAGCTAGGTGGACTCAGCTCTTCAACAGCTCCAGGGATTCTGTTCTCGCACATCCTACATGCCATGGAAGTCTGCCTCATTGCCCTCATTGGACCTACACTAAAAAAAGCAATCTGCTTCGCCTTCCTTCTAGGAACTCTTACCCAAGGACACCATACCTACAGGTTAAAGAGGCTTGCATTCCTACTGGAACCAAAGCAAATATTTTCCTGTTACACTGCAGGACTTTAGAATAGGGTTAGGCCCGATAGCATACATAGAACGTTCCAAGGATGAGGGAGTTCGATACATGCAGAACACCCTGTGAAGAAAAGTTGATTCAGCAAGGGACAAGTGTGTAGCTAGAGTCTCTTTTGACTTGTTAGAAATCAGAAGGTGTTCGGCTGCATGTTCACTGGAAAAGAACACCTGAGAGCACAAACCTTGCGTTTCCATTTTAAAACCTCTATCCACGCTGCACTGAAGATACCTAAATAACACTGTTTTTGACTGGCCTCTAGTCACTGCAGGCAGCCCTCTGGAAAGAAAAGGAGTTTTCTCTAAGGAAACACGGTGCTTCCATAGCATGGGTGGGAGCTCCTCCTGTCATGCTCTAGAGCTACAGGGAAACTTGACGTGAGTACTTGCCTCAAGCTAAGGCCTGAAAAGCCCTGCTGAAGCGAAAGTGCTTAACAGTTTCCATTCGGTCGTATTCGCAGTTCTGCTCTACTTTAACGTTTCTTCACTTTTCTAGACACTAGGCACCCTCGTGTAGGCACCCTTTTGCCTACAAATACAGTGAGTACCAGCAGGCTCCTCTGCCCTTCTAAGAAACATCCAGAACTAGTAGCCTTTCCCAGTCAGTCAATGTATTCAGAGGGGAGGGCAACACACTGCACTCTTCCTTGGTAAAGCTAGATGGCCTCAGCGCTCCAACAGCTCCAGGGATTCTGTTCTCTCACGTCCTACATGCCATGGAAGTCTGCCTCATTGCCCTCATTGGAGCTACACCAAAAAACGCAATCTGCTTCGCCTTCCTTCTAGAAACTCTTACCCAAGGACCCCATACCTACAGGATAAAGGAGGCTTGCATTCCTACTGGAACCAAAGCAAAGTTTTTCCTGTTACACTGCAGGACTTTACAATAGAGTTAGGCCCGATAGCATACATAGAACGTTCCAAGGATGAAGGAGTTCGATACATGCAGAACACCCTGTGAAGAAAAGTTGATACAGCAAGGGACCAGGGTGTAGCTAGAGTCTCTTTTGACTTGTTAGAAATCAGAAGGTGTTCGGCTGCATGTTCACTGGAAAAGAACACCTGATGGCACAAACCTTGCGTTTCCATTTTAAAAGCTCTATCCATGCTGCACTGAAGATACCTAAATAACACTGTTTTTGACTGGCCTCTAGTCACTGCAGGCAGCCCTCTGGAAAGAAAAGGAGTTTTCTCTAAGAAAACACGGTGCTTCCATAGCATGGGTGGGAGCTCCTCCTGTCATGCTCTAGAGCTACAGGGAAACTTGACGTGAGAACTTGCCTCAAGCTAAGGCCTGAAAAGCCCTGCTGAAGCGAAAGCGCTTAGCAGTTTCCATTAGGTCGTATTCGCAGTTCTGCTCTGCTTTAACGTTTCTTCACTTTTCCTGACACTAGGTACCCTCGTGTAGGCACCCTTTTTCTTGCAAATACAGTGAGTACCAGCAGTCTCCTTTCCCCTTCCAGGACACATCCAGACATAAAAGCCTTTCCCAGTAACTCTACGTATTCAGAGTGTAGGGCAACTCGCTGCACCCTTCCTTAAGAAGCTAGGTGGACTCAGCTCTTCAACAGCTCCAGGGATTCTGTTCTCGCACGTCCTACATGCCATGGAAGTCTACCTCATTGCCCTCATTGGACCTACACTAAGAAACACAATCTGCTTCGCCGTCCTCTAGGAACTCTGACCCAAGGACACCATACCTACAGGAGAAAGGAGGCTTGCATTCCTACTGCAACCAAAGCACAGTTTTTCCTGGTACACTGCAGGGCTTTAAAATAGGCTTAGGCCTGATAGCATACATAGAACTTTCCAAGAATGAGGGCGTTCGATACATGCAGAACACCCTGTGAAGGAAAGTTGATTCAGCAAGGGACAAGGGTGTAGCTAGAGTCTCTTTTGACTTGTTAGAAATCAGAGGGTGTTCGGCTGCATGTTCACTGGAAAAGAACACCTGAGAGCACAAACCTTGCTTTCCCAGTTGAAAAGCTCTATCCACGCTGCACTGAAGATACCTAAATAACACTGTTTTTGACTGGCCTCTAGTCACTGCAGGTAGCCCTCTGGAAAGAAAAGGAGTTTTCTCTAAGGAAACACGGTGCTTCCATAGCATGGGTGGGAGCTCCTCCTGTCATGCTCTAGAGCTACAGGGAAACTTGACGTGAGTACTTGCCTCAAGCTAAGGCCTGAAAAGCCCTGCTGAAGCGAAAGCGCTTAGCAGTTTCCATTAGGTCGTATTCGCAGTTCTGCTCTGCTTTAACGTTTCTTCACTTTTCCTGACACTAGGCACCCTCGTGTAGGCACCCTTTTTCTTGCAAATACAGTGAGTACCAGCAGTCTCCTTTGCCCTTCCAGGATACATCCAGACATAAAAGCCTTTCCCAGTAACTCTACGTATTCAGAGTGTAGGGCAACTCGCTGCACCCTTCCTTAAGAAGCTAGGTGGTCTCAGCTCTTCAACAGCTCCAGGGATTCTGTTCTCGCACGTCCTACATGCCATGGAAGTCTGCCTCATTGCCCTCATTGGACCTACACTAAGAAACACAATCTGCTTCGCCGTCCTCTAGGAACTCTGACCCAAGGACCCCATACCTACAGGAGAAAGGAGGCTTGCATTCCTACTGCAACCAAAGCACAGTTTTTCCTGGTACACTGCAGGGCTTTAAAATAGGCTTAGGCCTGATAGCATACATAGAACTTTCCAAGAATGAGGGCGTTCGATACATGCAGAACACCCTGTGAAGAAAAGTTGATTCAGCAAGGGACAAGGGTGTAGCTAGAGTCTCTTTTGACTTGTTAGAAATCAGAAGGTGTTCGGCTGCATGTTCACTGGAAAAGAACACCTGAGAGCACAAACCTTGCTTTCCCAGTTGAAAAGCTCTATCCACGCTGCACTGAAGATACCTAAATAACACTGTTTTTGACTGGCCTCTAGTCACTGCAGGCAGCCCTCTGGAAAGAAAAGGAGTTTTCTCTAAGGAAACACGGTGCTTCCATAGCATGGGTGGGAGCTCCTCCTGTCATGCTCTAGAGCTACAGGGAAACTTGACGTGAGTACTTGCCTCAAGCTAAGGCCTGAAAAGCCCTCCTGAAGCGAAAGCGCTTAGCAGTTTCCATTAGGTCGTATTCGCAGTTCTGCTCTACTTTAACGTTTCTTCACTTTTCCTGACACTAGGCACCCTCGTGTAGGCACCCTTTTTCTTGCAAATACAGTGAGTACCAGCAGTCTCCTTTCCCCTTCCAGGACACATCCAGACATAAAAGCGTTTCCCAGTAACTCTACGTATTCAGAGTGTTGGGCAACTCGCTGCACCCTTCCTTAAGAAGCTAGGTGGACTCAGCTCTTCAACAGCTCCAGGGATTCTGTTCTCGCACGTCCTACATGCCATGGAAGTCTGCCTCATTGCCCTCATTGGACCTACACTAAGAAACACAATCTGCTTCGCCGTCCTCTAGGAACTCTGACCCAAGGACCCCATACCTACAGGAGAAAGGAGGCTTGCATTCCTACTGCAACCAAAGCACAGTTTTTCCTGGTACACTGCAGGGCTTGAAAATAGGCTTAGGCCTGATAGCATACATAGAACTTTCCAAGAATGAGGGCGTTCGATACATGCAGAACACCCTGTGAAGAAAAGTTGATTCAGCAAGGGACAAGGGTGTAGCTAGAGTCTCTTTTGACTTGTTAGAAATCAGAAGGTGTTCGGCTGCATGTTCACTGGAAAAGAACACCTGAGAGCACAAACCTTGCTTTCCCAGTTGAAAAGCTCTATCCACGCTGCACTGAAGATACCTAAATAACACTGTTTTTGACTGGCCTCTAGTCACTGCAGGCAGCCCTCTGGAAAGAAAAGGAGTTTTCTCTAAGGAAACACGGTGCTTCCATAGCATGGGTGGGAGCTCCTCCTGTCATGCTCTAGAGCTACAGGGAAACTTGACGTGAGTACTTGCCTCAAGCTAAGGCCTGAAAAGCCCTCCTGAAGCGAAAGCGCTTAGCAGTTTCCATTAGGTCGTATTCGCAGTTCTGCTCTACTTTAACGTTTCTTCACTTTTCCTGACACTAGGCACCCTCGTGTAGGCACCCTTTTTCTTGCAAATACAGTGAGTACCAGCAGTCTCCTTTCCCCTTCCAGGACACATCCAGACATAAAAGCGTTTCCCAGTAACTCTACGTATTCAGAGTGTAGGGCAACTCGCTGCACCCTTCCTTAAGAAGCTAGGTGGACTCAGCTCTTCAACAGCTCCAGGGATTCTGTTCTCGCACGTCCTACATGCCATGGAAGTCTGCCTCATTGCCCTCATTGGACCTACACTAAGAAACACAATCTGCTTCGCCGTCCTCTAGGAACTCTGACCCAAGGACCCCATACCTACAGGAGAAAGGAGGCTTGCATTCCTACTGCAACCAAAGCACAGTTTTTCCTGGTACACTGCAGGGCTTTAAAATAGGCTTAGGCCTGATAGCATACATAGAACTTTCCAAGAATGAGGGCGTTCGATACATGCAGAACACCCTGTGAAGAAAAGTTGATTCAGCAAGGGACAAGGGTGTAGCTAGAGTCTCTTTTGACTTGTTAGAAATCAGAAGGTGTTCGGCTGCATGTTCACTGGAAAAGAACACCTGAGAGCACAAACCTTGCTTTCCCAGTTGAAAAGCTCTATCCACGCTGCACTGAAGATACCTAAATAACACTGTTTTTGACTGGCCTCTAGTCACTGCAGGCAGCCCTCTGGAAAGAAAAGGAGTTTTCTCTAAGGAAACACGGTGCTTCCATAGCATGGGTGGGAGCTCCTCCTGTCATGCTCTAGAGCTACAGGGAAACTTGACGTGAGTACTTGCCTCAAGCTAAGGCCTGAAAAGCCCTCCTGAAGCGAAAGCGCTTAGCAGTTTCCACTAGGTCGTATTCGCAGTTCTGCTCTACTTTAACGTTTCTTCACTTTTCCTGACACTAGGCACCCTCGTGTAGGCACCCTTTTTCTTGCAAATACAGTGAGTACCAGCAGTCTCCTTTGCCCTTCCAGGACACATCCAGACATAAAAGCCTTTCCCAGTAACTCTACGTATTCAGAGTGTAGGGCAACTCGCTGCACCCTTCCTTCAGAAGCTAGGTGGACTCAGCTCTTCAACAGCTCCAGGGATTCTGTTCTCGCACATCCTACATGCCATGGAAGTCTGCCTCATTGCCCTCATTGGACCTACACTAAAAAAAGCAATCTGCTTCGCCTTCCTTCTAGGAACTCTTACCCAAGGACACCATACCTACAGGTTAAAGAGGCTTGCATTCCTACTGGAACCAAAGCAAATATTTTCCTGTTACACTGCAGGACTTTAGAATAGGGTTAGGCCCGATAGCATACATAGAACGTTCCAAGGATGAGGGAGTTCGATACATGCAGAACACCCTGTGAAGAAAAGTTGATTCAGCAAGGGACAAGTGTGTAGCTAGAGTCTCTTTTGACTTGTTAGAAATCAGAAGGTGTTCGGCTGCATGTTCACTGGAAAAGAACACCTGAGAGCACAAACCTTGCGTTTCCATTTTAAAACCTCTATCCACGCTGCACTGAAGATACCTAAATAACACTGTTTTTGACTGGCCTCTAGTCACTGCAGGCAGCCCTCTGGAAAGAAAAGGAGTTTTCTCTAAGGAAACACGGTGCTTCCATAGCATGGGTGGGAGCTCCTCCTGTCATGCTCTAGAGCTACAGGGAAACTTGACGTGAGTACTTGCCTCAAGCTAAGGCCTGAAAAGCCCTGCTGAAGCGAAAGTGCTTAACAGTTTCCATTAGGTCGTATTCGCAGTTCTGCTCTACTTTAACGTTTCTTCACTTTTCTAGACACTAGGCACCCTCGTGTAGGCACCCTTTTTCTTGCAAATACAGTGAGTACCAGCAGGCTCCTCTGCCCTTCTAAGAAACATCCAGGCCTAGTAGCCTTTCCCAGTCAGTCAATGTATTCAGAGGGGAGGGCAACACACTGCACTCTTCCTTGGTAAAGCTAGATGTCCTCAGCGCTCCAACAGCTCCAGGGATTCTGTTCTCTCACGTCCTACATGCCATGGAAGTCTGCCTCATTGCCCTCATTGGAGCTACACTAAAAAACGCAATCTGCTTCGCCTTCCTTCTAGAAACTCTTACCCAAGGACCCCATACCTACACGATAAAGGAGGCTTGCATTCCTACTGGAACCAAAGCAAAGTTTTTCCTGTTACACTGCAGGACTTTACAATAGGGTTAGGCCCGATAGCATACATAGAACGTTCCAAGGATGAAGGAGTTCGATACATGCAGAACACCCTGTGAAGAAAAGTTGATACAGCAAGGGACCAGGGTGTAGCTAGAGTCTCTTTTGACTTGTTAGAAATCAGAAGGTGTTCGGCTGCATGTTCACTGGAAAAGAACACCTGATGGCACAAACCTTGCGTTTCCATTTTAAAAGCTCTATCCATGCTGCATTGAAGATACCTAAATAACACTGTTTTTGACTGGCCTCTAGTCACTGCAGGCAGCCCTCTGGAAAGAAAAGGAGTTTTCTCTAAGAAAACACGGTGCTTCCATAGCATGGGTGGGAGCTCCTCCTGTCATGCTCTAGAGCTACAGGGAAACTTGACGTGAGAACTTGCCTCAAGCTAAGGCCTGAAAAGCCCTGCTGAAGCGAAAGCGCTTAGCAGTTTCCATTAGGTCGTATTCGCAGTTCTGCTCTGCTTTAACGTTTCTTCACTTTTCCTGACACTAGGTACCCTCGTGTAGGCACCCTTTTTCTTGCAAATACAGTGAGTACCAGCAGTCTCCTTTCCCCTTCCAGGACACATCCAGACATAAAAGCCTTTCCCAGTAACTCTACGTATTCAGAGTGTAGGGCAACTCGCTGCACCCTTCCTTAAGAAGCTAGGTGGACTCAGCTCTTCAACAGCTCCAGGGATTCTGTTCTCGCACGTCCTACATGCCATGGAAGTCTACCTCATTGCCCTCATTGGACCTACACTAAGAAACACAATCTGCTTCGCCGTCCTCTAGGAACTCTGACCCAAGGACCCCATACCTACAGGAGAAAGGAGGCTTGCATTCCTACTGCAACCAAAGCACAGTTTTTCCTGGTACACTGCAGGGCTTTAAAATAGGCTTAGGCCTGATAGCATACATAGAACTTTCCAAGAATGAGGGCGTTCGATACATGCAGAACACCCTGTGAAGAAAAGTTGATTCAGCAAGGGACAAGGGTGTAGCTAGAGTCTCTTTTGACTTGTTAGAAATCAGAGGGTGTTCGGCTGCATGTTCACTGGAAAAGAACACCTGAGAGCACAAACCTTGCTTTCCCAGTTGAAAAGCTCTATCCACGCTGCACTGAAGATACCTAAATAACACTGTTTTTGACTGGCCTCTAGTCACTGCAGGCAGCCCTCTGGCAAGAAAAGGAGTTTTCTCTAAGGAAACACGGTGCTTCCATAGCATGGGTGGGAGCTCCTCCTGTCATGCTCTAGAGCTACAGGGAAACTTGACGTGAGTACTTACCTCAAGCTAAGGCCTGAAAAGCCCTGCTGAAGCGAAAGCGCTTAGCAGTTTCCATTAGGTCGTATTCGCAGTTCTGCTCTGCTTTAACGTTTCTTCACTTTTCCTGACACTAGGCACCCTCGTGTAGGCACCCTTTTTCTTGCAAATACAGTGAGTACCAGCAGTCTCCTTTCCCCTTCCAGGACACATCCAGACATAAAAGCCTTTCCCAGTAACTCTACGTATTCAGAGTGTAGGGCAACTCGCTGCACCCTTCCTTAAGAAGCTAGGTGGACTCAGCTCTTCAACAGCTCCAGGGATTCTGTTCTCGCACGTCCTACATGCCATGGAAGTCTGCCTCATTGCCCTCATTGGACCTACACTAAGAAACACAATCTGCTTCGCCGTCCTCTAGGAACTCTGACCCAAGGACCCCATACCTACAGGAGAAAGGAGGCTTGCATTCCTACTGCAACCAAAGCACAGTTTTTCCTGGTACACTGCAAGGCTTGAAAATAGGCTTAGGCCTGATAGCATACATAGAACTTTCCAAGAATGAGGGCGTTCGATACATGCAGAACACCCTGTGAAGAAAAGTTGATTCAGCAAGGGACAAGTGTGTAGCTAGAGTCTCTTTTGACTTGTTAGAAATCAGAAGGTGTTCGGCTGCATGTTCACTGGATAAGAACACCTGAGAGCACAAACCTTGCTTTCCCAGTAGAAAAGCTCTATCCACGCTGCACTGAAGATACCTAAATAACACTGTTTTTGACTGGCCTCTAGTCACTGCAGGCAGCCCTCTGGAAAGAAAAGGAGTTTTCTCTAAGGAAACACGGTGCTTCCATAGCATGGGTGGGAGCTCCTCCTGTCATGCTCTAGAGCTACAGGGAAACTTGACGTGAGTACTTGCCTCAAGCTAAGGCCTGAAAAGCCCTGCTGAAGCGAAAGCGCTTAGCAGTTTCCATTAGGTCGTATTCGCAGTTCTGCTCTGCTTTAACGTTTCTTCACTTTTCCTGACACTAGGCACCCTCGTGTAGGCACCCTTTTTCTTGCAAATACAGTGAGTACCAGCAGTCTCCTTTGCCCTTCCAGGACACATCCAGACATAAAAGCCTTTCCCAGTAACTCTACGTATTCAGAGTGTAGGGCAACTCGCTGCACCCTTCCTTAAGAAGCTAGGTGGACTCAGCTCTTCAACAGCTCCAGGGATTCTGTTCTCGCACGTCCTACATGCCATGGAAGTCTGCCTCATTGCCCTCATTGGACCTACACTAAGAAACACAATCTGCTTTGCCGTCCTCTAGGAACTCTGACCCAAGGACCCCATACCTACAGGAGAAAGGAGGCTTGCATTCCTACTGCAACCAAAGCACAGTTTTTCCTGGTACACTGCAAGGCTTGAAAATAGGCTTAGGCCTGATAGCATACATAGAACTTTCCAAGAATGAGGGCGTTCGATACATGTAGAACACCCTGTGAAGAAAAGTTGATTCAGCAAGGGACAAGGGTGTAGCTAGAGTCTCTTTTGACTTGTAAGAATTCAGAAGGGTTTTGGCTGCATGTTCACCGGAATAGAAGACCTGATGGCACAAGCCTTGCTTTCCCATTTTAAATCACTATCCATGCTAGCCTGAAGATCCCTAAATAACACTGTTTTTGACTGGCCTCTAGTCACTGTAGGGAGCCCTCTGGAAAGAAAAGGCGTTTTCTCTAAGGAAACACGGTGCTTCCATAGCATGTGGGGGAGCTCCTCCTGTCATGCTCTAGAGCTACAGGGAAACTTGACGTGAGTACTTGCCTCAAGCTAAGGCCTGAAAAGCCCTCCTGAAGCGAAAGCGCTTAGCAGTTTCCACTAGGTCGTATTCGCAGTTCTGCTCTACTTTAACGTTTCTTCACTTTTCCTGACACTAGGCACCCTCGTGTAGGCACCCTTTTTCTTGCAAATACAGTGAGTACCAGCAGTCTCCTTTGCCCTTCCAGGACACATCCAGACATAAAAGCCTTTCCCAGTAACTCTACGTATTCAGAGTGTAGGGCAACTCGCTGCACCCTTCCTTAAGAAGCTAGGTCGACTCAGCTCTTCAACAGCTCCAGGGATTCTGTTCTCGCACGTCCTACATGCCATGGAAGTCTGCCTCATTGCCCTCATTGGACCTACACTAAGAAACACAATCTGCTTCGCCGTCCTCTAGGAACTCTGACCCAAGAACAACATACCTACAGGTTAAAGAGGCTTGCATTCCTACTGGAACCAAAGCAAATATTTTCCTGTTACACTGCATGACTTTAGAATAGGGTTAGGCCCGATAGCATACATAGAACGTTCCAAGGATGAGGGAGTTCGATACATGCAGAACACCCTGTGAAGAAAAGTTGATTCAGCAAGGGACAAGTGTGTAGCTAGAGTCTCTTTTGACTTGTTAGAAATCAGAAGGTGTTCGGCTGCATGTTCACTGGAAAAGAACACCTGAGAGCACAAACCTTGCGTTTCCATTTTAAAACCTCTATCCACGCTGCACTGAAGATACCTAAATAACACTGTTTTTGACTGGCCTCTAGTCACTGCAGGCAGCCCTCTGGAAAGAAAAGGAGTTTTCTCTAAGGAAACACGGTGCTTCCATAGCATGGGTGGGAGCTCCTCCTGTCATGCTCTAGAGCTACAGGGAAACTTGACGTGAGTACTTGCCTCAAGCTAAGGCCTGAAAAGCCCTGCTGAAGCGAAAGTGCTTAACAGTTTCCATTAGGTCGTATTCGCAGTTCTGCTATACTTTAACGTTTCTTCACTTTTCTAGACACTAGGCACCCTCGTGTAGGCACCCTTTTGCCTACAAATACAGTGAGTACCAGCAGGCTCCTCTGCCCTTCTAAGAAACATCCAGGCCTAGTAGCCTTTCCCAGTCAGTCAATGTATTCAGAGGGGAGGGCAACACACTGCACTCTTCCTTGGTAAACCTAGATGTCCTCAGCGCTGCAACAGCTCCAGGGATTCTGTTCTCTCACGTCCTACATGCCATGGAAGTCTGCCTCATTGCCCTCATTGGAGCTACACTAAAAAACGCAATCTGCTTCGCCTTCCTTCTAGAAACTCTTACCCAAGGACCCCATACCTACACGATAAAGGAGGCTTGCATTCCTACTGGAACCAAAGCAAAGTTTTTCCTGTTACACTGCAGGACTTTACAATAGGGTTAGGCCCGATAGCATACATAGAACGTTCCAAGGATGAAGGAGTTCGATACATGCAGAACACCCTGTGAAGAAAAGTTGATACAGCAAGGGACCAGGGTGTAGCTAGAGTCTCTTTTGACTTGTTAGAAATCAGAAGGTGTTCGGCTGCATGTTCACCGGAAAAGAACACCTGATGGCACAAGCCTTGCGTTTCCATTTTAAATCTCTGTCCATGCTAGCCTGAAGATCCCTAAATAACACTGTTTTTGACTGGCCTCTAGTCACTGTAGGGAGCCCTCTGGAAAGAAAAGGCGTTTTCTCTAAGGAAACACGGTGCTTCCATAGCATGGGTGGGAGCTCCTCCTGTCATGCTCTAGAGCTACAGGGAAACTTGACGTGAGTACTTGCCTCAAGCTAAGGCCTGAAAAGCCCTGCTGAAGCGAAAGCGCTTAGCAGTTTCCATTAGGTCGTATTCGCAGTTCTGCTCTGCTTTAACGTTTCTTCACTTTTCCTGACACTAGGCACCCTCGTGTAGGCACCCTTTTTCTTGCAAATACAGTGAGTACCAGCAGTCTCCTTTCCCCTTCCAGGACACATCCAGACATAAAAGCCTATCCCAGTAACTCTACGTATTCAGAGTGTAGGGCAACTCGCTGCACCCTTCCTTAAGAAGCTAGGTGGACTCAGCTCTTCAACAGCTCCAGGGATTCTGTTCTCGCACGTCCTACATGCCATGGAAGTCTGCCTCATTGCCCTCATTGGACCTACACTAAGAAACACAATCTGCTTCGCCGTCCTCTAGGAACTCTGACCCAAGGACACCATACCTACAGGTTAAAGAGGCTTGCATTCCTACTGGAACCAAAGCAAATATTTTCCTGTTACACTGCATGACTTTAGAATAGGGTTAGGCCCGATAGCATACATAGAACGTTCCAAGGATGAGGGAGTTCGATACATGCAGAACACCCTGTGAAGAAATGTTGATTCAGCAAGGGACAAGTGTGTAGCTAGAGTCTCTTTTGACTTGTTAGAAATCAGAAGGTGTTCGGCTGCATGTTCACTGGAAAAGAACACCTGAGAGCACAAACCTTGCGTTTCCATTTTAAAACCTCTATCCACGCTGCACTGAAGATACCTAAATAACACTGTTTTTGACTGGCCTCTAGTCACTGCAGGCAGCCCTCTGGAAAGAAAAGGAGTTTTCTCTAAGGAAACACGGTGCTTCCATAGCATGGGTGGGAGCTCCTCCTGTCATGCTCTAGAGCTACAGGGAAACTTGACGTGAGTACTTGCCTCAAGCTAAGGCCTGAAAAGCCCTGCTGAAGCGAAAGTGCTTAACAGTTTCCATTAGGTCGTATTCGCAGTTCTGCTATACTTTAACGTTTCTTCACTTTTCTAGACACTAGGCACCCTCGTGTAGGCACCCTTTTTCTTGCAAATACAGTGAGTACCAGCAGTCTCCTTTGCCCTTCCAGGACACATCCAGACATAAAAGCCTTTCCCAGTAACTCTACGTATTCAGAGTGTAGGGCAACTCGCTGCACCCTTCCTTAAGAAGCTAGGTGGACTCAGCTCTTCAACAGCTCCAGGGATTCTTATCTAGCACGTCCTACATGCCATGGAAGTCTGCCTCATTGCCCTCATTGGACCTACACTAAGAAACACAATCTGCTTCGCCGTCCTCTAGGAACTCTGACCCAAGGACCCCATACCTACAGGAGAAAGGAGGCTTGCATTCCTACTGCAACCAAAGCACAGTTTTTCCTGGTACACTGCAGGGCTTGAAAATAGGCTTAGGCCTGATAGCATACATAGAACTTTCCAAGAATGAGGGCGTTCGATACATGTAGAACACCCTGTGAAGAAAAGTTGATTCAGCAAGGGACAAGGGTGTAGCTAGAGTCTCTTTTGACTTGTAAGAATTCAGAAGGGTTTTGGCTGCATGTTCACCGGAATAGAAGACCTGATGGCACAAGCCTTGCTTTCCCATTTTAAATCACTATCCATGCTAGCCTGAAGATCCCTAAATAACACTGTTTTTGACTGGCCTCTAGTCACTGTAGGGAGCCCTCTGGAAAGAAAAGGCGTTTTCTCTAAGGAAACACGGTGCTTCCATAGCATGTGGGGGAGCTCCTCCTGTCATGCTCTAGAGCTACAGGGAAACTTGACGTGAGTACTTGCCTCAAGCTAAGGCCTGAAAAGCCCTCCTGAAGCGAAAGCGCTTAGCAGTTTCCACTAGGTCGTATTCGCAGTTCTGCTCTACTTTAACGTTTCTTCACTTTTCCTGACACTAGGCACCCTCGTGTAGGCACCCTTTTTCTTGCAAATACAGTGAGTACCAGCAGTCTCCTTTGCCCTTCCAGGACACATCCAGACATAAAAGCCTTTCCCAGTAACTCTACGTATTCAGAGTGTAGGGCAACTCGCTGCACCCTTCCTTAAGAAGCTAGGTGGACTCAGCTCTTCAACAGCTCCAGGGATTCTGTTCTCGCACATCCTACATGCCATGGAAGTCTGCCTCATTGCCCTCATTGGACCTACACTAAAAAAAGCAATCTGCTTCGCCTTCCTTCTAGGAACTCTTACCCAAGGACACCATACCTACAGGTTAAAGAGGCTTGCATTCCTACTGGAACCAAAGCAAATATTTTCCTGTTACACTGCAGGACTTTAGAATAGGGTTAGGCCCGATAGCATACATAGAACGTTCCAAGGATGAGGGAGTTCGATACATGCAGAACACCCTGTGAAGAAAAGTTGATTCAGCAAGGGACAAGTGTGTAGCTAGAGTCTCTTTTGACTTGTTAGAAATCAGAAGGTGTTCGGCTGCATGTTCACTGGAAAAGAACACCTGAGAGCACAAACCTTGCGTTTCCATTTTAAAACCTCTATCCACGCTGCACTGAAGATACCTAAATAACACTGTTTTTGACTGGCCTCTAGTCACTGCAGGCAGCCCTCTGGAAAGAAAAGGAGTTTTCTCTAAGGAAACACGGTGCTTCCATAGCATGGGTGGGAGCTCCTCCTGTCATGCTCTAGAGCTACAGGGAAACTTGACGTGAGTACTTGCCTCAAGCTAAGGCCTGAAAAGCCCTGCTGAAGCGAAAGTGCTTAACAGTTTCCATTCGGTCGTATTCGCAGTTCTGCTCTACTTTAACGTTTCTTCACTTTTCTAGACACTAGGCACCCTCGTGTAGGCACCCTTTTGCCTACAAATACAGTGAGTACCAGCAGGCTCCTCTGCCCTTCTAAGAAACATCCAGAACTAGTAGCCTTTCCCAGTCAGTCAATGTATTCAGAGGGGAGGGCAACACACTGCACTCTTCCTTGGTAAAGCTAGATGGCCTCAGCGCTCCAACAGCTCCAGGGATTCTGTTCTCTCACGTCCTACATGCCATGGAAGTCTGCCTCATTGCCCTCATTGGAGCTACACCAAAAAACGCAATCTGCTTCGCCTTCCTTCTAGAAACTCTTACCCAAGGACCCCATACCTACAGGATAAAGGAGGCTTGCATTCCTACTGGAACCAAAGCAAAGTTTTTCCTGTTACACTGCAGGACTTTACAATAGAGTTAGGCCCGATAGCATACATAGAACGTTCCAAGGATGAAGGAGTTCGATACATGCAGAACACCCTGTGAAGAAAAGTTGATACAGCAAGGGACCAGGGTGTAGCTAGAGTCTCTTTTGACTTGTTAGAAATCAGAAGGTGTTCGGCTGCATGTTCACTGGAAAAGAACACCTGATGGCACAAACCTTGCGTTTCCATTTTAAAAGCTCTATCCATGCTGCACTGAAGATACCTAAATAACACTGTTTTTGACTGGCCTCTAGTCACTGCAGGCAGCCCTCTGGAAAGAAAAGGAGTTTTCTCTAAGAAAACACGGTGCTTCCATAGCATGGGTGGGAGCTCCTCCTGTCATGCTCTAGAGCTACAGGGAAACTTGACGTGAGAACTTGCCTCAAGCTAAGGCCTGAAAAGCCCTGCTGAAGCGAAAGCGCTTAGCAGTTTCCATTAGGTCGTATTCGCAGTTCTGCTCTGCTTTAACGTTTCTTCACTTTTCCTGACACTAGGTACCCTCGTGTAGGCACCCTTTTTCTTGCAAATACAGTGAGTACCAGCAGTCTCCTTTCCCCTTCCAGGACACATCCAGACATAAAAGCCTTTCCCAGTAACTCTACGTATTCAGAGTGTAGGGCAACTCGCTGCACCCTTCCTTAAGAAGCTAGGTGGACTCAGCTCTTCAACAGCTCCAGGGATTCTGTTCTCGCACGTCCTACATGCCATGGAAGTCTACCTCATTGCCCTCATTGGACCTACACTAAGAAACACAATCTGCTTCGCCGTCCTCTAGGAACTCTGACCCAAGGACACCATACCTACAGGAGAAAGGAGGCTTGCATTCCTACTGCAACCAAAGCACAGTTTTTCCTGGTACACTGCAGGGCTTTAAAATAGGCTTAGGCCTGATAGCATACATAGAACTTTCCAAGAATGAGGGCGTTCGATACATGCAGAACACCCTGTGAAGGAAAGTTGATTCAGCAAGGGACAAGGGTGTAGCTAGAGTCTCTTTTGACTTGTTAGAAATCAGAGGGTGTTCGGCTGCATGTTCACTGGAAAAGAACACCTGAGAGCACAAACCTTGCTTTCCCAGTTGAAAAGCTCTATCCACGCTGCACTGAAGATACCTAAATAACACTGTTTTTGACTGGCCTCTAGTCACTGCAGGTAGCCCTCTGGAAAGAAAAGGAGTTTTCTCTAAGGAAACACGGTGCTTCCATAGCATGGGTGGGAGCTCCTCCTGTCATGCTCTAGAGCTACAGGGAAACTTGACGTGAGTACTTGCCTCAAGCTAAGGCCTGAAAAGCCCTGCTGAAGCGAAAGCGCTTAGCAGTTTCCATTAGGTCGTATTCGCAGTTCTGCTCTGCTTTAACGTTTCTTCACTTTTCCTGACACTAGGCACCCTCGTGTAGGCACCCTTTTTCTTGCAAATACAGTGAGTACCAGCAGTCTCCTTTGCCCTTCCAGGATACATCCAGACATAAAAGCCTTTCCCAGTAACTCTACGTATTCAGAGTGTAGGGCAACTCGCTGCACCCTTCCTTAAGAAGCTAGGTGGTCTCAGCTCTTCAACAGCTCCAGGGATTCTGTTCTCGCACGTCCTACATGCCATGGAAGTCTGCCTCATTGCCCTCATTGGACCTACACTAAGAAACACAATCTGCTTCGCCGTCCTCTAGGAACTCTGACCCAAGGACCCCATACCTACAGGAGAAAGGAGGCTTGCATTCCTACTGCAACCAAAGCACAGTTTTTCCTGGTACACTGCAGGGCTTTAAAATAGGCTTAGGCCTGATAGCATACATAGAACTTTCCAAGAATGAGGGCGTTCGATACATGCAGAACACCCTGTGAAGAAAAGTTGATTCAGCAAGGGACAAGGGTGTAGCTAGAGTCTCTTTTGACTTGTTAGAAATCAGAAGGTGTTCGGCTGCATGTTCACTGGAAAAGAACACCTGAGAGCACAAACCTTGCTTTCCCAGTTGAAAAGCTCTATCCACGCTGCACTGAAGATACCTAAATAACACTGTTTTTGACTGGCCTCTAGTCACTGCAGGCAGCCCTCTGGAAAGAAAAGGAGTTTTCTCTAAGGAAACACGGTGCTTCCATAGCATGGGTGGGAGCTCCTCCTGTCATGCTCTAGAGCTACAGGGAAACTTGACGTGAGTACTTGCCTCAAGCTAAGGCCTGAAAAGCCCTCCTGAAGCGAAAGCGCTTAGCAGTTTCCATTAGGTCGTATTCGCAGTTCTGCTCTACTTTAACGTTTCTTCACTTTTCCTGACACTAGGCACCCTCGTGTAGGCACCCTTTTTCTTGCAAATACAGTGAGTACCAGCAGTCTCCTTTCCCCTTCCAGGACACATCCAGACATAAAAGCGTTTCCCAGTAACTCTACGTATTCAGAGTGTTGGGCAACTCGCTGCACCCTTCCTTAAGAAGCTAGGTGGACTCAGCTCTTCAACAGCTCCAGGGATTCTGTTCTCGCACGTCCTACATGCCATGGAAGTCTGCCTCATTGCCCTCATTGGACCTACACTAAGAAACACAATCTGCTTCGCCGTCCTCTAGGAACTCTGACCCAAGGACCCCATACCTACAGGAGAAAGGAGGCTTGCATTCCTACTGCAACCAAAGCACAGTTTTTCCTGGTACACTGCAGGGCTTGAAAATAGGCTTAGGCCTGATAGCATACATAGAACTTTCCAAGAATGAGGGCGTTCGATACATGCAGAACACCCTGTGAAGAAAAGTTGATTCAGCAAGGGACAAGGGTGTAGCTAGAGTCTCTTTTGACTTGTTAGAAATCAGAAGGTGTTCGGCTGCATGTTCACTGGAAAAGAACACCTGAGAGCACAAACCTTGCTTTCCCAGTTGAAAAGCTCTATCCACGCTGCACTGAAGATACCTAAATAACACTGTTTTTGACTGGCCTCTAGTCACTGCAGGCAGCCCTCTGGAAAGAAAAGGAGTTTTCTCTAAGGAAACACGGTGCTTCCATAGCATGGGTGGGAGCTCCTCCTGTCATGCTCTAGAGCTACAGGGAAACTTGACGTGAGTACTTGCCTCAAGCTAAGGCCTGAAAAGCCCTCCTGAAGCGAAAGCGCTTAGCAGTTTCCATTAGGTCGTATTCGCAGTTCTGCTCTACTTTAACGTTTCTTCACTTTTCCTGACACTAGGCACCCTCGTGTAGGCACCCTTTTTCTTGCAAATACAGTGAGTACCAGCAGTCTCCTTTCCCCTTCCAGGACACATCCAGACATAAAAGCGTTTCCCAGTAACTCTACGTATTCAGAGTGTAGGGCAACTCGCTGCACCCTTCCTTAAGAAGCTAGGTGGACTCAGCTCTTCAACAGCTCCAGGGATTCTGTTCTCGCACGTCCTACATGCCATGGAAGTCTGCCTCATTGCCCTCATTGGACCTACACTAAGAAACACAATCTGCTTCGCCGTCCTCTAGGAACTCTGACCCAAGGACCCCATACCTACAGGAGAAAGGAGGCTTGCATTCCTACTGCAACCAAAGCACAGTTTTTCCTGGTACACTGCAGGGCTTTAAAATAGGCTTAGGCCTGATAGCATACATAGAACTTTCCAAGAATGAGGGCGTTCGATACATGCAGAACACCCTGTGAAGAAAAGTTGATTCAGCAAGGGACAAGGGTGTAGCTAGAGTCTCTTTTGACTTGTTAGAAATCAGAAGGTGTTCGGCTGCATGTTCACTGGAAAAGAACACCTGAGAGCACAAACCTTGCTTTCCCAGTTGAAAAGCTCTATCCACGCTGCACTGAAGATACCTAAATAACACTGTTTTTGACTGGCCTCTAGTCACTGCAGGCAGCCCTCTGGAAAGAAAAGGAGTTTTCTCTAAGGAAACACGGTGCTTCCATAGCATGGGTGGGAGCTCCTCCTGTCATGCTCTAGAGCTACAGGGAAACTTGACGTGAGTACTTGCCTCAAGCTAAGGCCTGAAAAGCCCTCCTGAAGCGAAAGCGCTTAGCAGTTTCCACTAGGTCGTATTCGCAGTTCTGCTCTACTTTAACGTTTCTTCACTTTTCCTGACACTAGGCACCCTCGTGTAGGCACCCTTTTTCTTGCAAATACAGTGAGTACCAGCAGTCTCCTTTGCCCTTCCAGGACACATCCAGACATAAAAGCCTTTCCCAGTAACTCTACGTATTCAGAGTGTAGGGCAACTCGCTGCACCCTTCCTTAAGAAGCTAGGTGGACTCAGATCTTCAACAGCTCCAGGGATTCTGTTCTTGCACGTCCTACATGCCATGGAAGTCTGCCTCATTGCCCTCATTGGACCTACACAAAAAAAGCAATCTGCTTCGCCTTCCTTCTAGGAACTCTTACCCAAGGACACCATACCTACAGGTTAAAGAGGCTTGCATTCCTACTGGAACCAAAGCAAATATTTTCCTGTTACACTGCATGACTTTAGAATAGGGTTAGGCCCGATAGCATACATAGAACGTTCCAAGGATGAGGGAGTTCGATACATGCAGAACACCCTGTGAAGAAAAGTTGATTCAGCAAGGGACAAGTGTGTAGCTAGAGTCTCTTTTGACTTGTTAGAAATCAGAAGGTGTTCGGCTGCATGTTCACTGGAAAAGAACACCTGAGAGCACAAACCTTGCGTTTCCATTTTAAAACCTCTATCCACGCTGCACTGAAGATACCTAAATAACACTGTTTTTGACTGGCCTCTAGTCACTGCAGGCAGCCCTCTGGAAAGAAAAGGAGTTTTCTCTAAGGAAACACGGTGCTTCCATAGCATGGGTGGGAGCTCCTCCTGTCATGCTCTAGAGCTACAGGGAAACTTGACGTGAGTACTTGCCTCAAGCTAAGGCCTGAAAAGCCCTGCTGAAGCGAAAGTGCTTAACAGTTTCCATTAGGTCGTATTCGCAGTTCTGCTCTACTTTAACGTTTCTTCACTTTTCTAGACACTAGGCACCCTCGTGTAGGCACCCTTTTTCTTGCAAATACAGTGAGTACCAGCAGTCTCCTTTGCCCTTCCAGGACACATCCAGACATAAAAGCCTTTCCCAGTAACTCTACGTATTCAGAGTGTAGGGCAACTCGCTGCACCCTTCCTTAAGAAGCTAGGTGGACTCAGCTCTTCAACAGCTCCAGGGATTCTGTTCTCGCACGTCCTACATGCCATGGAAGTCTGCCTCATTGCCCTCATTGGACCTACACTAAGAAACACAATCTGCTTCGCCGTCCTCTAGGAACTCTGACCCAAGGACCCCATACCTACAGGAGAAAGGAGGCTTGCATTCCTACTGCAACCAAAGCACAGTTTTTCCTGGTACACTGCAGGGCTTGAAAATAGGCTTAGGCCTGATAGCATACATAGAACTTTCCAAGAATGAGGGCGTTCGATACATGTAGAACACCCTGTGAAGAAAAGTTGATTCAGCAAGGGACAAGGGTGTAGCTAGAGTCTCTTTTGACTTGTAAGAATTCAGAAGGGTTTTGGCTGCATGTTCACCGGAATAGAAGACCTGATGGCACAAGCCTTGCTTTCCCATTTTAAATCACTATCCATGCTAGCCTGAAGATCCCTAAATAACACTGTTTTTGACTGGCCTCTAGTCACTGTAGGGAGCCCTCTGGAAAAAAAGGCGTTTTCTCTAAGGAAACACGGTGCTTCCATAGCATGTGGGGGAGCTCCTCGTGTCATGCTCTAGAGCTACAGGGAAACTTGACGTGAGTACTTGCCTCAAGCTAAGGCCTGAAAAGCCCTCCTGAAGCGAAAGCGCTTAGCAGTTTCCACTAGGTCGTATTCGCAGTTCTGCTCTACTTTAACGTTTCTTCACTTTTCCTGACACTAGGCACCCTCGTGTAGGCACCCTTTTTCTTGCAAATACAGTGAGTACCAGCAGTCTCCTTTGCCCTTCCAGGACACATCCAGACATAAAAGCCTTTCCCAGTAACTCTACGTATTCAGAGTGTAGGGCAACTCGCTGCACCCTTCCTTCAGAAGCTAGGTGGACTCAGCTCTTCAACAGCTCCAGGGATTCTGTTCTCGCACATCCTACATGCCATGGAAGTCTGCCTCATTGCCCTCATTGGACCTACACTAAAAAAAGCAATCTGCTTCGCCTTCCTTCTAGGAACATTTACCCAAGGACACCATACCTACAGGTTAAAGAGGCTTGCATTCCTACTGGAACCAAAGCAAATATTTTCCTGTTACACTGCAGGACTTTAGAATAGGGTTAGGCCCGATAGCATACATAGAACGTTCCAAGGATGAGGGAGTTCGATACATGCAGAACACCCTGTGAAGAAAAGTTGATTCAGCAAGGGACAAGTGTGTAGCTAGAGTCTCTTTTGACTTGTTAGAAATCAGAAGGTGTTCGGCTGCATGTTCACTGGAAAAGAACACCTGAGAGCACAAACCTTGCGTTTCCATTTTAAAACCTCTATCCACGCTGCACTGAAGATACCTAAATAACACTGTTTTTGACTGGCCTCTAGTCACTGCAGGCAGCCCTCTGGAAAGAAAAGGAGTTTTCTCTAAGGAAACACGGTGCTTCCATAGCATGGGTGGGAGCTCCTCCTGTCATGCTCTAGAGCTACAGGGAAACTTGACGTGAGTACTTGCCTCAAGCTAAGGCCTGAAAAGCCCTGCTGAAGCGAAAGTGCTTAACAGTTTCCATTAGGTCGTATTCGCAGTTCTGCTCTACTTTAACGTTTCTTCACTTTTCTAGACACTAGGCACCCTCGTGTAGGCACCCTTTTTCTTGCAAATACAGTGAGTACCAGCAGGCTCCTCTGCCCTTCTAAGAAACATCCAGGCCTAGTAGCCTTTCCCAGTCAGTCAATGTATTCAGAGGGGAGGGCAACACACTGCACTCTTCCTTGGTAAAGCTAGATGTCCTCAGCGCTCCAACAGCTCCAGGGATTCTGTTCTCTCACGTCCTACATGCCATGGAAGTCTGCCTCATTGCCCTCATTGGAGCTACACTAAAAAACGCAATCTGCTTCGCCTTCCTTCTAGAAACTCTTACCCAAGGACCCCATACCTACACGATAAAGGAGGCTTGCATTCCTACTGGAACCAAAGCAAAGTTTTTCCTGTTACACTGCAGGACTTTACAATAGGGTTAGGCCCGATAGCATACATAGAACGTTCCAAGGATGAAGGAGTTCGATACATGCAGAACACCCTGTGAAGAAAAGTTGATACAGCAAGGGACCAGGGTGTAGCTAGAGTCTCTTTTGACTTGTTAGAAATCAGAAGGTGTTCGGCTGCATGTTCACTGGAAAAGAACACCTGATGGCACAAACCTTGCGTTTCCATTTTAAAAGCTCTATCCATGCTGCATTGAAGATACCTAAATAACACTGTTTTTGACTGGCCTCTAGTCACTGCAGGCAGCCCTCTGGAAAGAAAAGGAGTTTTCTCTAAGAAAACACGGTGCTTCCATAGCATGGGTGGGAGCTCCTCCTGTCATGCTCTAGAGCTACAGGGAAACTTGACGTGAGAACTTGCCTCAAGCTAAGGCCTGAAAAGCCCTGCTGAAGCGAAAGCGCTTAGCAGTTTCCATTAGGTCGTATTCGCAGTTCTGCTCTGCTTTAACGTTTCTTCACTTTTCCTGACACTAGGTACCCTCGTGTAGGCACCCTTTTTCTTGCAAATACAGTGAGTACCAGCAGTCTCCTTTCCCCTTCCAGGACACATCCAGACATAAAAGCCTTTCCCAGTAACTCTACGTATTCAGAGTGTAGGGCAACTCGCTGCACCCTTCCTTAAGAAGCTAGGTGGACTCAGCTCTTCAACAGCTCCAGGGATTCTGTTCTCGCACGTCCTACATGCCATGGAAGTCTACCTCATTGCCCTCATTGGACCTACACTAAGAAACACAATCTGCTTCGCCGTCCTCTAGGAACTCTGACCCAAGGACCCCATACCTACAGGAGAAAGGAGGCTTGCATTCCTACTGCAACCAAAGCACAGTTTTTCCTGGTACACTGCAGGGCTTTAAAATAGGCTTAGGCCTGATAGCATACATAGAACTTTCCAAGAATGAGGGCGTTCGATACATGCAGAACACCCTGTGAAGAAAAGTTGATTCAGCAAGGGACAAGGGTGTAGCTAGAGTCTCTTTTGACTTGTTAGAAATCAGAGGGTGTTCGGCTGCATGTTCACTGGAAAAGAACACCTGAGAGCACAAACCTTGCTTTCCCAGTTGAAAAGCTCTATCCACGCTGCACTGAAGATACCTAAATAACACTGTTTTTGACTGGCCTCTAGTCACTGCAGGCAGCCCTCTGGCAAGAAAAGGAGTTTTCTCTAAGGAAACACGGTGCTTCCATAGCATGGGTGGGAGCTCCTCCTGTCATGCTCTAGAGCTACAGGGAAACTTGACGTGAGTACTTACCTCAAGCTAAGGCCTGAAAAGCCCTGCTGAAGCGAAAGCGCTTAGCAGTTTCCATTAGGTCGTATTCGCAGTTCTGCTCTGCTTTAACGTTTCTTCACTTTTCCTGACACTAGGCACCCTCGTGTAGGCACCCTTTTTCTTGCAAATACAGTGAGTACCAGCAGTCTCCTTTCCCCTTCCAGGACACATCCAGACATAAAAGCCTTTCCCAGTAACTCTACGTATTCAGAGTGTAGGGCAACTCGCTGCACCCTTCCTTAAGAAGCTAGGTGGACTCAGCTCTTCAACAGCTCCAGGGATTCTGTTCTCGCACGTCCTACATGCCATGGAAGTCTGCCTCATTGCCCTCATTGGACCTACACTAAGAAACACAATCTGCTTCGCCGTCCTCTAGGAACTCTGACCCAAGGACCCCATACCTACAGGAGAAAGGAGGCTTGCATTCCTACTGCAACCAAAGCACAGTTTTTCCTGGTACACTGCAAGGCTTGAAAATAGGCTTAGGCCTGATAGCATACATAGAACTTTCCAAGAATGAGGGCGTTCGATACATGCAGAACACCCTGTGAAGAAAAGTTGATTCAGCAAGGGACAAGTGTGTAGCTAGAGTCTCTTTTGACTTGTTAGAAATCAGAAGGTGTTCGGCTGCATGTTCACTGGATAAGAACACCTGAGAGCACAAACCTTGCTTTCCCAGTAGAAAAGCTCTATCCACGCTGCACTGAAGATACCTAAATAACACTGTTTTTGACTGGCCTCTAGTCACTGCAGGCAGCCCTCTGGAAAGAAAAGGAGTTTTCTCTAAGGAAACACGGTGCTTCCATAGCATGGGTGGGAGCTCCTCCTGTCATGCTCTAGAGCTACAGGGAAACTTGACGTGAGTACTTGCCTCAAGCTAAGGCCTGAAAAGCCCTGCTGAAGCGAAAGCGCTTAGCAGTTTCCATTAGGTCGTATTCGCAGTTCTGCTCTGCTTTAACGTTTCTTCACTTTTCCTGACACTAGGCACCCTCGTGTAGGCACCCTTTTTCTTGCAAATACAGTGAGTACCAGCAGTCTCCTTTGCCCTTCCAGGACACATCCAGACATAAAAGCCTTTCCCAGTAACTCTACGTATTCAGAGTGTAGGGCAACTCGCTGCACCCTTCCTTAAGAAGCTAGGTGGACTCAGCTCTTCAACAGCTCCAGGGATTCTGTTCTCGCACGTCCTACATGCCATGGAAGTCTGCCTCATTGCCCTCATTGGACCTACACTAAGAAACACAATCTGCTTCGCCGTCCTCTAGGAACTCTGACCCAAGGACCCCATACCTACAGGAGAAAGGAGGCTTGCATTCCTACTGCAACCAAAGCACAGTTTTTCCTGGTACACTGCAGGGCTTTAAAATAGGCTTAGGCCTGATAGCATACATAGAACTTTCCAAGAATGAGGGCGTTCGATACATGCAGAACACCCTGTGAAGAAAAGTTGATTCAGCAAGGGACAAGGGTGTAGCTAGAGTCTCTTTTGACTTGTTAGAAATCAGAAGGTGTTCGGCTGCATGTTCACTGGAAAAGAACACCTGAGAGCACAAACCTTGCTTTCCCAGTTGAAAAGCTCTATCCACGCTGCACTGAAGATACCTAAATAACACTGTTTTTGACTGGCCTCTAGTCACTGCAGGCAGCCCTCTGGAAAGAAAAGGAGTTTTCTCTAAGGAAACACGGTGCTTCCATAGCATGGGTGGGAGCTCCTCCTGTCATGCTCTAGAGCTACAGGGAAACTTGACGTGAGTACTTGCCTCAAGCTAAGGCCTGAAAAGCCCTCCTGAAGCGAAAGCGCTTAGCAGTTTCCATTAGGTCGTATTCGCAGTTCTGCTCTACTTTAACGTTTCTTCACTTTTCCTGACACTAGGCACCCTCGTGTAGGCACCCTTTTTCTTGCAAATACAGTGAGTACCAGCAGTCTCCTTTCCCCTTCCAGGACACATCCAGACATAAAAGCGTTTCCCAGTAACTCTACGTATTCAGAGTGTAGGGCAACTCGCTGCACCCTTCCTTAAGAAGCTAGGTGGACTCAGCTCTTCAACAGCTCCAGGGATTCTGTTCTCGCACGTCCTACATGCCATGGAAGTCTGCCTCATTGCCCTCATTGGACCTACACTAAGAAACACAATCTGCTTCGCCGTCCTCTAGGAACTTTGACCCAAGGACACCATACCTACAGGTTAAAGAGGCTTGCATTCCTACTGGAACCAAAGCAAATATTTTCCTGTTACACTGCATGACTTTAGAATAGGGTTAGGCCCGATAGCATACATAGAACGTTCCAAGGATGAGGGAGTTCGATACATGCAGAACACCCTGTGAAGAAAAGTTGATTCAGCAAGGGACAAGTGTGTAGCTAGAGTCTCTTTTGACTTGTTAGAAATCAGAAGTTGTTCGGCTGCATGTTCACTGGAAAAGAACACCTGAGAGCACAAACCTTGCGTTTCCATTTTAAAACCTCTATCCACGCTGCACTGAAGATACCTAAATAACACTGTTTTTGACTGGCCTCTAGTCACTGCAGGCAGCCCTCTGGAAAGAAAAGGAGTTTTCTCTAAGGAAACACGGTGCTTCCATAGCATGGGTGGGAGCTCCTCCTGTCATGCTCTAGAGCTACAGGGAAACTTGACGTGAGTACTTGCCTCAAGCTAAGGCCTGAAAAGCCCTGCTGAAGCGAAAGTGCTTAACAGTTTCCATTAGGTCGTATTCGCAGTTCTGCTATACTTTAACGTTTCTTCACTTTTCTAGACACTAGGCACCCTCGTGTAGGCACCCTTTTTCTTGCAAATACAGTGAGTACCAGCAGTCTCCTTTGCCCTTCCAGGACACATCCAGACATAAAAGCCTTTCCCAGTAACTCTACGTATTCAGAGTGTAGGGCAACTCGCTGCACCCTTCCTTAAGAAGCTAGGTGGACTCAGCTCTTCAACAGCTCCAGGGATTCTGTTCTCGCACGTCCTACATGCCATGGAAGTCTGCCTCATTGCCCTCATTGGACCTACACTAAGAAACACAATCTGCTTCGCCGTCCTCTAGGAACTCTGACCCAAGGACCCCATACCTACAGGAGAAAGGAGGCTTGCATTCCTACTGCAACCAAAGCACAGTTTTTCCTGGTACACTGCAGGGCTTTAAAATAGGCTTAGGCCTGATAGCATACATAGAACTTTCCAAGAATGAGGGCGTTCGATACATGTAGAACACCCTGTGAAGAAAAGTTGATTCAGCAAGGGACAAGGGTGTAGCTAGAGTCTCTTTTGACTTGTAAGAATTCAGAAGGGTTTTGGCTGCATGTTCACCGGAATAGAAGACCTGATGGCACAAGCCTTGCTTTCCCATTTTAAATCACTATACATGCTAGCCTGAAGATCCCTAAATAACACTGTTTTTGACTGGCCTCTAGTCACTGTAGGGAGCCCTCTGGAAAAAAAGGCGTTTTCTCTAAGGAAACACGGTGCTTCCATAGCATGTGGGGGAG
This sequence comes from Eschrichtius robustus, assembly GCF_028021215.1. NCBI lineage: Eukaryota > Metazoa > Chordata > Mammalia > Artiodactyla > Eschrichtiidae > Eschrichtius > Eschrichtius robustus. Next base: position 37,371,009 of record NC_090844.1, on the reverse strand, counting down.
CTCCTCCTGTCATGCTCTAGAGCTACAGGGAAACTTGACGTGAGTACTTGCCTCAAGCTAAGGCCTGAAAAGCCCTCCTGAAGCGAAAGCGCTTAGCAGTTTCCACTAGGTCGTATTCGCAGTTCTGCTCTACTTTAACGTTTCTTCACTTTTCCTGACACTAGGCACCCTCGTGTAGGCACCCTTTTGCCTACAAATACAGTGAGTACCAGCAGGCTCCTCTGCCCTTCTAAGAAACATCCAGGCCTAGTAGCCTTTCCCAGTCAATCAATGTATTCAGAGGGTAGGGCAACACACTGCACTCTTCCTTGGAAAAGCTAGATGTCCTCAGCGCTCCAACAGCTCCAGGGATTCTGTTCTCTCACGTCCTACATGCCATGGAAGTCTGCCTCATTGCCCTCATTGGAGCTACACTAAAAAACGCAATCTGCTTCGCCTTCCTTCTAGAAACTCTTACCCAAGGACCCCATACCTACACGATAAAGGAGGCTTGCATTCCTACTGGAACCAAAGCAAAGTTTTTCCTGTTACACTGCAGGACTTTACAATAGGGTTAGGCCCGATAGCATACATAGAACGTTCCAAGGATGAAGGAGTTCGATACATGCAGAACACCCTGTGAAGAAAAGTTGATACAGCAAGGGACCAGGGTGTAGCTAGAGTCTCTTTTGACTTGTTAGAAATCAGAAGGTGTTCGGCTGCATGTTCACTGGAAAAGAACACCTGATGGCACAAACCTTGCGTTTCCATTTTAAAATCTCTATCCATGCTGCACTGAAGATACCTAAATAACACTGTTTTTGACTGGCCTCTAGTCACTGCAGGCAGCCCTCTGGAAAGAAAAGGAGTTTTCTCTAAGAAAACACGGTGCTGCCATAGCATGGGTGGGAGCTCCTCCTGTCATGCTCTAGAGCTACAGGGAAACTTGACGTGAGAACGTGCCTCAAGCTAAGGCCTGAAAAGCCCTGCTGAAGCGAAAGCGCTTAGCAGTTTCCATTAGGTCGTATTCGCAGTTCTGCTCTGCTTTAACGTTTCTTCACTTTTCCTGACACTAGGTACCCTCGTGTAGGCACCCTTTTTCTTGCAAATACAGTGAGTACCAGCAGTCTCCTTTCCCCTTCCAGGACACATCCAGACATAAAAGCCTTTCCCAGTAACTCTACGTATTCAGAGTGTAGGGCAACTCGCTGCACCCTTCCTTAAGAAGCTAGGTGGACTCAGCTCTTCAACAGCTCCAGGGATTCTGTTCTCGCACGTCCTACATGCCATGGAAGTCTACCTCATTGCCCTCATTGGACCTACACTAAGAAACACAATCTGCTTCGCCGTCCTCTAGGAACTTTGACCCAAGGACCCCATACCTACAGGAGAAAGGAGGCTTGCATTCCTACTGCAACCAAAGCACAGTTTTTCCTGGTACACTGCAGGGCTTGAAAATAGGCTTAGGCCTGATAGCATACATAGAACTTTCCAAGAATGAGGGCGTTCGATACATGTAGAACACCCTGTGAAGAAAAGTTGATTCAGCAAGGGACAAGGGTGTAGCTAGAGTCTCTTTTGACTTGTAAGAATTCAGAAGGGTTTTGGCTGCATGTTCACCGGAATAGAAGACCTGATGGCACAAGCCCTGCTTTCCCATTTTAAATCACTATACATGCTAGCCTGAAGATCCCTAAATAACACTGTTTTTGACTGGCCTCTAGTCACTGTAGGGAGCCCTCTGGAAAAAAAGGCGTTTTCTCTAAGGAAACACGGTGCTTCCATAGCATGTGGGGGAGCTCCTCCTGTCATGCTCTAGAGCTACAGGGAAACTTGACGTGAGTACTTGCCTCAAGCTAAGGCCTGAAAAGCCCTCCTGAAGCGAAAGCGCTTAGCAGTTTCCACTAGGTCGTATTCGCAGTTCTGCTCTACTTTAACGTTTCTTCACTTTTTCTGACACTAGGCACCCTCGTGTAGGCACCCTTTTTCTTGCAAATACAGTGAGTACCAGCAGTCTCCTTTGCCCTTCCAGGACACATCCAGACATAAAAGCCTTTCCCAGTAACTCTACGTATTCAGAGTGTAGGGCAACTCGCTGCACCCTTCCTTAAGAAGCTAGGTGGACTCAGCTCTTCAACAGCTCCAGGGATTCTGTTCTCGCACATCCTACATGCCATGGAAGTCTGCCTCATTGCCCTCATTGGACCTACACTAAAAAAAGCAATCTGCTTCGCCTTCCTTCTAGGAACTCTTACCCAAGGACACCATACCTACAGGTTAAAGAGGCTTGCATTCCTACTGGAACCAAAGCAAATATTTTCCTGTTACACTGCAGGACTTTAGAATAGGGTTAGGCCCGATAGCATACATAGAACGTTCCAAGGATGAGGGAGTTCGATACATGCAGAACACCCTGTGAAGAAAAGTTGATTCAGCAAGGGACAAGTGTGTAGCTAGAGTCTCTTTTGACTTGTTAGAAATCAGAAGGTGTTCGGCTGCATGTTCACTGGAAAAGAACACCTGAGAGCACAAACCTTGCGTTTCCATTTTAAAACCTCTATCCACGCTGCACTGAAGATACCTAAATAACACTGTTTTTGACTGGCCTCTAGTCACTGCAGGCAGCCCTCTGGAAAGAAAAGGAGTTTTCTCTAAGGAAACACGGTGCTTCCATAGCATGGGTGGGAGCTCCTCCTGTCATGCTCTAGAGCTACAGGGAAACTTGACGTGAGTACTTGCCTCAAGCTAAGGCCTGAAAAGCCCTGCTGAAGCGAAAGTGCTTAACAGTTTCCATTAGGTCGTATTCGCAGTTCTGCTCTACTTTAACGTTTCTTCACTTTTCTAGACACTAGGCACCCTCGTGTAGGCACCCTTTTGCCTACAAATACAGTGAGTACCAGCAGGCTCCTCTGCCCTTCTAAGAAACATCCAGGCCTAGTAGCCTTTCCCAGTCAGTCAATGTATTCAGAGGGTAGGGCAACACACTGCACTCTTCCTTGGTAAAGCTAGATGTCCTCAGCGCTCCAACAGCTCCAGGGATTCTGTTCTCTCACGTCCTACATGCCATGGAAGTCTGCCTCATTGCCCTCATTGGAGCTACACTAAAAAACGCAATCTGCTTCGCCTTCCTTCTAGAAACTCTTACCCAAGGACCCCATACCTACAGGATAAAGGAGGCTTGCATTCCTACTGGAACCAAAGCAAAGTTTTTCCTGTTACACTGCAGGACTTTACAATAGGGTTAGGCCCGATAGCATACATAGAACGTTCCAAGGATGAAGGAGTTCGATACATGCAGAACACCCTGTGAAGAAAAGTTGATACAGCAAGGGACCAGGGTGTAGCTAGAGTCTCTTTTGACTTGTTAGAAATCAGAAGGTGTTCGGCTGCATGTTCACTGGAAAAGAACACCTGATGGCACAAACCTTGCGTTTCCATTTTAAAAGCTCTATCCATGCTGCACTGAAGATACCTAAATAACACTGTTTTTGACTGGCCTCTAGTCACTGCAGGCAGCCCTCTGGAAAGAAAAGGAGTTTTCTCTAAGAAAACACGGTGCTTCCATAGCATGGGTGGGAGCTCCTCCTGTCATGCTCTAGAGCTACAGGGAAACTTGACGTGAGAACTTGCCTCAAGCTAAGGCCTGAAAAGCCCTGCTGAAGCGAAAGCGCTTAGCAGTTTCCATTAGGTCGTATTCGCAGTTCTGCTCTGCTTTAACGTTTCTTCACTTTTCCTGACACTAGGTACCCTCGTGTAGGCACCCTTTTTCTTGCAAATACAGTGAGTACCAGCAGTCTCCTTTGCCCTTCCAGGACACATCCAGACATAAAAGCCTTTCCCAGTAACTCTACGTATTCAGAGTGTAGGGCAACTCGCTGCACCCTTCCTTAAGAAGCTAGGTGGACTCAGCTCTTCAACAGCTCCAGGGATTCTGTTCTCGCACGTCCTACATGCCATGGAAGTCTGCCTCATTGCCCTCATTGGACCTACACTAAGAAACACAATCTGCTTCGCCGTCCTCTAGGAACTCTGACCCAAGGACCCCATACCTACAGGAGAAAGGAGGCTTGCATTCCTACTGCAACCAAAGCACAGTTTTTCCTGGTACACTGCAGGGCTTTAAAATAGGCTTAGGCCTGATAGCATACATAGAACTTTCCAAGAATGAGGGCGTTCGATACATGCAGAACACCCTGTGAAGAAAAGTTGATTCAGCAAGGGACAAGGGTGTAGCTAGAGTCTCTTTTGACTTGTTAGAAATCAGAAGGTGTTCGGCTGCATGTTCACTGGAAAAGAACACCTGAGAGCACAAACCTTGCTTTCCCAGTTGAAAAGCTCTATCCACGCTGCACTGAAGATACCTAAATAACACTGTTTTTGACTGGCCTCTAGTCACTGCAGGCAGCCCTCTGGAAAGAAAAGGAGTTTTCTCTAAGGAAACACGGTGCTTCCATAGCATGGGTGGGAGCTCCTCCTGTCATGCTCTAGAGCTACAGGGAAACTTGACGTGAGTACTTGCCTGAAGCTAAGGCCTGAAAACCCCTCCTGAAGCGAAAGCGCTTAGCAGTTTCCATTAGGTCGTATTCGCAGTTCTGCTCTACTTTAACGTTTCTTCACTTTTCCTGACACTAGGCACCCTCGTGTAGGCACCCTTTTTCTTGCAAATACAGTGAGTACCAGCAGTCTCCTTTCCCCTTCCAGGACACATCCAGACATAAAAGCGTTTCCCAGTAACTCTACGTATTCAGAGTGTAGGGCAACTCGCTGCACCCTTCCTTAAGAAGCTAGGTGGACTCAGCTCTTCAACAGCTCCAGGGATTCTGTTCTCGCACGTCCTACATGCCATGGAAGTCTGCCTCATTGCCCTCATTGGACCTACACTAAGAAACACAATCTGCTTCGCCGTCCTCTAGGAACTCTGACCCAAGGACCCCATACCTACAGGAGAAAGGAGGCTTGCATTCCTACTGCAACCAAAGCACAGTTTTTCCTGGTACACTGCAGGGCTTTAAAATAGGCTTAGGCCTGATAGCATACATAGAACTTTCCAAGAATGAGGGCGTTCGATACATGCAGAACACCCTGTGAAGAAAAGTTGATTCAGCAAGGGACAAGGGTGTAGCTAGAGTCTCTTTTGACTTGTTAGAAATCAGAAGGTGTTCGGCTGCATGTTCACTGGAAAAGAACACCTGAGAGCACAAACCTTGCTTTCCCAGTTGAAAAGCTCTAACCACGCTGCACTGAAGATACCTAAATAACACTGTTTTTGACTGGCCTCTAGTCACTGCAGGCAGCCCTCTGGAAAGAAAAGGAGTTTTCTCTAAGGAAACACGGTGCTTCCATAGCATGGGTGGGAGCTCCTCCTGTCATGCTCTAGAGCTACAGGGAAACTTGACGTGAGTACTTGCCTCAAGCTAAGGCCTGAAAAGCCCTCCTGAAGCGAAAGCGCTTAGCAGTTTCCATTAGGTCGTATTCGCAGTTCTGCTCTACTTTAACGTTTCTTCACTTTTCCTGACACTAGGCACCCTCGTGTAGGCACCCTTTTTCTTGCAAATACAGTGAGTACCAGCAGTCTCCTTTGCCCTTCCAGGACACATCCAGACATAAAAGCCTTTCCCAGTAACTCTACGTATTCAGAGTGTAGGGCAACTCGCTGCACCCTTCCTTAAGAAGCTAGGTGGACTCAGATCTTCAACAGCTCCAGGGATTCTGTTCTTGCACGTCCTACATGCCATGGAAGTCTGCCTCATTGCCCTCATTGGACCTACACAAAAAAAGCAATCTGCTTCGCCTTCCTTCTAGGAACTCTTACCCAAGGACACCATACCTACAGGTTAAAGAGGCTTGCATTCCTACTGGAACCAAAGCAAATATTTTCCTGTTACACTGCATGACTTTAGAATAGGGTTAGGCCCGATAGCATACATAGAACGTTCCAAGGATGAGGGAGTTCGATACATGCAGAACACCCTGTGAAGAAAAGTTGATTCAGCAAGGGACAAGTGTGTAGCTAGAGTCTCTTTTGACTTGTTAGAAATCAGAAGGTGTTCGGCTGCATGTTCACTGGAAAAGAACACCTGAGAGCACAAACCTTGCGTTTCCATTTTAAAACCTCTATCCACGCTGCACTGAAGATACCTAAATAACACTGTTTTTGACTGGCCTCTAGTCACTGCAGGCAGCCCTCTGGAAAGAAAAGGAGTTTTCTCTAAGGAAACACGGTGCTTCCATAGCATGGGTGGGAGCTCCTCCTGTCATGCTCTAGAGCTACAGGGAAACTTGACGTGAGTACTTGCCTCAAGCTAAGGCCTGAAAAGCCCTGCTGAAGCGAAAGTGCTTAACAGTTTCCATTAGGTCGTATTCGCAGTTCTGCTCTACTTTAACGTTTCTTCACTTTTCTAGACACTAGGCACCCTCGTGTAGGCACCCTTTTTCTTGCCAATACAGTGAGTACCAGCAGTCTCCTTTGCCCTTCCAGGACACATCCAGACATAAAAGCCTTTCCCAGTAACTCTACGTATTCAGAGTGTAGGGCAACTCGCTGCACCCTTCCTTAAGAAGCTAGGTGGACTCAGCTCTTCAACAGCTCCAGGGATTCTGTTCTCGCACGTCCTACATGCCATGGAAGTCTGCCTCATTGCCCTCATTGGACCTACACTAAGAAACACAATCTGCTTCGCCGTCCTCTAGGAACTCTGACCCAAGGACCCCATACCTACAGGAGAAAGGAGGCTTGCATTCCTACTGCAACCAAAGCACAGTTTTTCCTGGTACACTGCAGGGCTTGAAAATAGGCTTAGGCCTGATAGCATACATAGAACTTTCCAAGAATGAGGGCGTTCGATACATGTAGAACACCCTGTGAAGAAAAGTTGATTCAGCAAGGGACAAGGGTGTAGCTAGAGTCTCTTTTGACTTGTAAGAATTCAGAAGGGTTTTGGCTGCATGTTCACCGGAATAGAAGACCTGATGGCACAAGCCTTGCTTTCCCATTTTAAATCACTATCCATGCTAGCCTGAAGATCCCTAAATAACACTGTTTTTGACTGGCCTCTAGTCACTGTAGGGAGCCCTCTGGAAAAAAAGGCGTTTTCTCTAAGGAAACACGGTGCTTCCATAGCATGTGGGGGAGCTCCTCCTGTCATGCTCTAGAGCTACAGGGAAACTTGACGTGAGTACTTGCCTCAAGCTAAGGCCTGAAAAGCCCTCCTTAAGCGAAAGCGCTTAGCAGTTTCCACTAGGTCGTATTCGCAGTTCTGCTCTACTTTAACGTTTCTTCACTTTTCCTGACACTAGGCACCCTCGTGTAGGCACCCTTTTTCTTGCAAATACAGTGAGTACCAGCAGTCTCCTTTGCCCTTCCAGGACACATCCAGACATAAAAGCCTTTCCCAGTAACTCTACGTATTCAGAGTGTAGGGCAACTCGCTGCACCCTTCCTTAAGAAGCTAGGTGGACTCAGCTCTTCAACAGCTCCAGGGATTCTGTTCTCGCACATCCTACATGCCATGGAAGTCTGCCTCATTGCCCTCATTGGACCTACACTAAAAAAAGCAATCTGCTTCGCCTTCCTTCTAGGAACACTTACCCAAGGACACCATACCTACAGGATAAAGAGGCTTGCATTCCTACTGGAACCAAAGCAAATATTTTCCTGTTACACTGCAGGACTTTAGAATAGGGTTAGGCCCGATAGCATACATAGAACGTTCCAAGGATGAGGGAGTTCGATACATGCAGAACACCCTGTGAAGAAAAGTTGATTCAGCAAGGGACAAGTGTGTAGCTAGAGTCTCTTTTGACTTGTTAGAAATCAGAAGGTGTTCGGCTGCATGTTCACTGGAAAAGAACACCTGAGAGCACAAACCTTGCGTTTCCATTTTAAAACCTCTATCCACGCTGCACTGAAGATACCTAAATAACACTGTTTTTGACTGGCCTCTAGTCACTGCAGGCAGCCCTCTGGAAAGAAAAGGAGTTTTCTCTAAGGAAACACGGTGCTTCCATAGCATGGGAGGGAGCTCCTCCTGTCATGCTCTAGAGCTACAGGGAAACTTGACGTGAGTACTTGCCTCAAGCTAAGGCCTGAAAAGCCCTGCTGAAGCGAAAGTGCTTAACAGTTTCCATTAGGTCGTATTCGCAGTTCTGCTCTACTTTAACGTTTCTTCAATTTTCTAGACACTAGGCACCCTCGTGTAGGCACCCTTTTGCCTACAAATACAGTGAGTACCAGCAGGCTCCTCTGCCCTTCTAAGAAACATCCAGGCCTAGTAGCCTTTCCCAGTCAGTCAATGTATTCAGAGGGGAGGGCAACACACTGCACTCTTCCTTGGTAAAGCTAGATGTCCTCAGCGCTCCAACAGCTCCAGGGATTGTGTTCTCTCACGTCCTACATGCCATGGAAGTCTGCCTCATTGCCCTCATTGGAGCTACACTAAAAAACGCAATCTGCTTCGCCTTCCTTCTAGAAACTCTTACCCAAGGACCCCATACCTACACGATAAAGGAGGCTTGCATTCCTACTGGAACCAAAGCAAAGTTTTTCCTGTTACACTGCAGGACTTTACAATAGGGTTAGGCCCGATAGCATACATAGAACGTTCCAAGGATGAAGGAGTTCGATACATGCAGAACACCCTGTGAAGAAAAGTTGATACAGCAAGGGACCAGGGTGTAGCTAGAGTCTCTTTTGACTTGTTAGAAATCAGAAGGTGTTCGGCTGCATGTTCACTGGAAAAGAACACCTGATGGCACAAACCTTGCGTTTCCATTTTAAAAGCTCTATCCATGCTGCATTGAAGATACCTAAATAACACTGTTTTTGACTGGCCTCTAGTCACTGCAGGCAGCCCTCTGGAAAGAAAAGGAGTTTTCTCTAAGGAAACACGGTGCTTCCATAGCATGGGTGGGAGCTCCTCCTGTCATGCTCTAGAGCTACAGGGAAACTTGACGTGAGTACTTACCTCAAGCTAAGGCCTGAAAAGCCCTGCTGAAGCGAAAGCGCTTAGCAGTTTCCATTAGGTCGTATTCGCAGTTCTGCTCTGCTTTAACGTTTCTTCACTTTTCCTGACACTAGGCACCCTCGTGTAGGCACCCTTTTTCTTGCAAATACAGTGAGTACCAGCAGTCTCCTTTCCCCTTCCAGGACACATCCAGACATAAAAGCCTTTCCCAGTAACTCTACGTATTCAGAGTGTAGGGCAACTCGCTGCACCCTTCCTTAAGAAGCTAGGTGGACTCAGCTCTTCAACAGCTCCAGGGATTCTGTTCTCGCACGTCCTACATGCCATGGAAGTCTGCCTCATTGCCCTCATTGGACCTACACTAAGAAACACAATCTGCTTCGCCGTCCTCTAGGAACTCTGACCCAAGGACCCCATACCTACAGGAGAAAGGAGGCTTGCATTCCTACTGCAACCAAAGCACAGTTTTTCCTGGTACACTGCAGGGCTTGAAAATAGGCTTAGGCCTGATAGCATACATAGAACTTTCCAAGAATGAGGGCGTTCGATACATGCAGAACACCCTGTGAAGAAAAGTTGATTCAGCAAGGGACAAGTGTGTAGCTAGAGTCTCTTTTGACTTGTTAGAAATCAGAAGGTGTTCGGCTGCATGTTCACTGGAAAAGAACACCTGAGAGCACAAACCTTGCTTTCCCAGTTGAAAAGCTCTATCCACGCTGCACTGAAGATACCTAAATAACACTGTTTTTGACTGGCCTCTAGTCACTGCAGGCAGCCCTCTGGAAAGAAAAGGAGTTTTCTCTAAGGAAACACGGTGCTTCCATAGCATGGGTGGGAGCTCCTCCTGTCATGCTCTAGAGCTACAGGGAAAATTGACGTGAGTACTTGCCTCAAGCTAAGGCCTGAAAAGCCCTGCTGAAGCGAAAGCGCTTAGCAGTTTCCATTAGGTCGTATTCGCAGTTCTGCTCTGCTTTAACGTTTCTTCACTTTTCCTGACACTAGGCACCCTCGTGTAGGCACCCTTTTTCTTGCAAGTACAGTGAGTACCAGCAGTCTCCTTTGCCCTTCCAGGACACATCCAGACATAAAAGCCTTTCCCAGTAACTCTACGTATTCAGAGTATAGGGCAACTCGCTGCACCCTTCCTTAAGAAGCTAGGTGGACTCAGCTCTTCAACAGCTCCAGGGATTCTGTTCTCGCACGTCCTACATGCCATGGAAGTCTGCCTCATTGCCCTCATTGGACCTACACTAAGAAACACAATCTGCTTCGCCGTCCTCTAGGAACTCTGACCCAAGGACCCCATACCTACAGGAGAAAGGAGGCTTGCATTCCTACTGCAACCAAAGCACAGTTTTTCCTGGTACACTGCAGGGCTTTAAAATAGGCTTAGGCCTGATAGCATACATAGAACTTTCCAAGAATGAGGGCGTTCGATACATGCAGAACACCCTGTGAAGAAAAGTTGATTCAGCAAGGGACAAGGGTGTAGCTAGAGTCTCTTTTGACTTGTTAGAAATCAGAAGGTGTTCGGCTGCATGTTCACTGGAAAAGAACACCTGAGAGCACAAACCTTGCTTTCCCAGTTGAAAAGCTCTATCCACGCTGCACTGAAGATACCTAAATAACACTGTTTTTGACTGGCCTCTAGTCACTGCAGGCAGCCCTCTGGAAAGAAAAGGAGTTTTCTCTAAGGAAACACGGTGCTTCCATAGCATGGGTGGGAGCTCCTCCTGTCATGCTCTAGAGCTACAGGGAAACTTGACGTGAGTACTTGCCTCAAGATAAGGCCTAAAAAGCCCTCCTGAAGCGAAAGCGCTTAGCAGTTTCCATTAGGTCGTATTCGCAGTTCTGCTCTACTTTAACGTTTCTTCACTTTTCCTGACACTAGGCACCCTCGTGTAGGCACCCTTTTTCTTGCAAATACAGTGAGTACCAGCAGTCTCCTTTCCCCTTCCAGGACACATCCAGACATAAAAGCGTTTCCCAGTAACTCTACGTATTCAGAGTGTAGGGCAACTCGCTGCACCCTTCCTTAAGAAGCTAGGTGGACTCAGCTCTTCAACAGCTCCAGGGATTCTGTTCTCGCACGTCCTACATGCCATGGAAGTCTGCCTCATTGCCCTCATTGGACCTACACTAAGAAACACAATCTGCTTCGCCGTCCTCTAGGAAATCTGACCCAAGGACCCCATACCTACAGGAGAAAGGAGGCTTGCATTCCTACTGCAACCAAAGCACAGTTTTTCCTGGTACACTGCAGGGCTTTAAAATAGGCTTAGGCCTGATAGCATACATAGAACCTTCCAAGAATGAGGGCGTTCGATACATGCAGAACACCCTGTGAAGAAAAGTTGATTCAGCAAGGGACAAGGGTGTAGCTAGAGTCTCTTTTGACTTGTTAGAAATCAGAAGGTGTTCGGCTGCATGTTCACTGGAAAAGAACACCTGAGAGCACAAACCTTGCTTTCCCAGTTGAAAAGCTCTATCCACGCTGCACTGAAGATACCTAAATAACACTGTTTTTGACTGGCCTCTAGTCACTGCAGGCAGCCCTCTGGAAAGAAAAGGAGTTTTCTCTAAGGAAACACGGTGCTTCCATAGCATGGGTGGGAGCTCCTCCTGTCATGCTCTAGAGCTACAGGGAAACTTGACGTGAGTACTTGCCTCAAGCTAAGGCCTAAAAAGCCCTCCTGAAGCGAAAGCGCTTAGCAGTTTCCATTAGGTCGTATTCGCAGTTCTGCTCTACTTTAACGTTTCTTCACTTTTCCTGACACTAGGCACCCTCGTGTAGGCACCCTTTTTCTTGCAAATACAGTGAGTACCAGCAGTCTCCTTTCCCCTTCCAGGACACATCCAGACATAAAAGCGTTTCCCAGTAACTCTACGTATTCAGAGTGTAGGGCAACTCGCTGCACCCTTCCTTAAGAAGCTAGGTGGACTCAGCTCTTCAACAGCTCCAGGGATTCTGTTCTCGCACGTCCTACATGCCATGGAAGTCTGCCTCATTGCCCTCATTGGACCTACACTAAGAAACACAATCTGCTTCGCCGTCCTCTAGGAACTCTGACCCAAGGACCCCATACCTACAGGAGAAAGGAGGCTTGCATTCCTACTGCAACCAAAGCACAGTTTTTCCTGGTACACTGCAGGGCTTTAAAATAGGCTTAGGCCTGATAGCATACATAGAACCTTCCAAGAATGAGGGCGTTCGATACATGCAGAACACCCTGTGAAGAAAAGTTGATTCAGCAAGGGACAAGGGTGTAGCTAGAGTCTCTTTTGACTTGTTAGAAATCAGAAGGTGTTCGGCTGCATGTTCACTGGAAAAGAACACCTGAGAGCACAAACCTTGCTTTCCCAGTTGAAAAGCTCTATCCACGCTGCACTGAAGATACCTAAATAACACTGTTTTTGACTGGCCTCTAGTCACTGCAGGCAGCCCTCTGGAAAGAAAAGGAGTTTTCTCTAAGGAAACACGGTGCTTCCATAGCATGGGTGGGAGCTCCTCCTGTCATGCTCTAGAGCTACAGGGAAACTTGACGTGAGTACTTGCCTCAAGCTAAGGCCTGAAAAGCCCTCCTGAAGCGAAAGCGCTTAGCAGTTTCCATTAGGTCGTATTCGCAGTTCTGCTCTACTTTAACGTTTCTTCACTTTTCCTGACACTAGGCACCCTCGTGTAGGCACCCTTTTTCTTGCAAATACAGTGAGTACCAGCAGTCTCCTTTGCCCTTCCAGGACACATCCAGACATAAAAGCCTTTCCCAGTAACTCTACGTATTCAGAGTGTAGGGCAACTCGCTGCACCCTTCCTTAAGAAGCTAGGTGGACTCAGATCTTCAACAGCTCCAGGGATTCTGTTCTCGCACGTCCTACATGCCATGGAAGTCTGCCTCATTGCCCTCATTGGACCTACACAAAAAAAGCAATCTGCTTCGCCTTCCTTCTAGGAACTCTTACCCAAGGACACCATACCTACAGGTTAAAGAGGCTTGCATTCCTACTGGAACCAAAGCAAATATTTTCCTGTTACACTGCATGACTTTAGAATAGGGTTAGGCCCGATAGCATACATAGAACGTTCCAAGGATGAGGGAGTTCGATACATGCAGAACACCCTGTGAAGAAAAGTTGATTCAGCAAGGGACAAGTGTGTAGCTAGAGTCTCTTTTGACTTGTTAGAAATCAGAAGGTGTTCGGCTGCATGTTCACTGGAAAAGAACACCTGAGAGCACAAACCTTGCGTTTCCATTTTAAAACCTCTATCCACGCTGCACTGAAGATACCTAAATAACACTGTTTTTGACTGGCCTCTAGTCACTGCAGGCAGCCCTCTGGAAAGAAAAGGAGTTTTCTCTAAGGAAACACGGTGCTTCCATAGCATGGGTGGGAGCTCCTCCTGTCATGCTCTAGAGCTACAGGGAAACTTGATGTGAGTACTTGCCTCAAGCTAAGGCCTGAAAAGCCCTGCTGAAGCGAAAGTGCTTAACAGTTTCCATTAGGTCGTATTCGCAGTTCTGCTCTACTTTAACGTTTCTTCACTTTTCTAGACACTAGGCACCCTCGTGTAGGCACCCTTTTTCTTGCAAATACAGTGAGTACCAGCAGTCTCCTTTGCCCTTCCAGGACACATCCAGACATAAAAGCCTTTCCCAGTAACTCTACGTATTCAGAGTGTAGGGCAACTCGCTGCACCCTTCCTTAAGAAGCTAGGTGGACTCAGCTCTTCAACAGCTCCAGGGATTCTGTTCTCGCACGTCCTACATGCCATGGAAGTCTGCCTCATTGCCCTCATTGGACCTACACTAAGAAACACAATCTGCTTCGCCGTCCTCTAGGAACTCTGACCCAAGGACCCCATACCTACAGGAGAAAGGAGGCTTGCATTCCTACTGCAACCAAAGCACAGTTTTTCCTGGTACACTGCAGGGCTTGAAAATAGGCTTAGGCCTGATAGCATACATAGAACTTTCCAAGAATGAGGGCGTTCGATACATGTAGAACACCCTGTGAAGAAAAGTTGATTCAGCAAGGGACAAGGGTGTAGCTAGAGTCTCTTTTGACTTGTAAGAATTCAGAAGGGTTTTGGCTGCATGTTCACCGGAATAGAAGACCTGATGGCACAAGCCTTGCTTTCCCATTTTAAATCACTATCCATGCTAGCCTGAAGATCCCTAAATAACACTGTTTTTGACTGGCCTCTAGTCACTGTAGGGAGCCCTCTGGAAAAAAAGGCGTTTTCTCTAAGGAAACACGGTGCTTCCATAGCATGTGGGGGAGCTCCTCCTGTCATGCTCTAGAGCTACAGGGAAACTTGACGTGAGTACTTGCCTCAAGCTAAGGCCTGAAAAGCCCTCCTGAAGCGAAAGCGCTTAGCAGTTTCCACTAGGTCGTATTCGCAGTTCTGCTCTACTTTAACGTTTCTTCACTTTTCCTGACACTAGGCACCCTCGTGTAGGCACCCTTTTTCTTGCAAATACAGTGAGTACCAGCAGTCTCCTTTGCCCTTCCAGGACACATCCAGACATAAAAGCCTTTCCCAGTAACTCTACGTATTCAGAGTGTAGGGCAACTCGCTGCACCCTTCCTTCAGAAGCTAGGTGGACTCAGCTCTTCAACAGCTCCAGGGATTCTGTTCTCGCACATCCTACATGCCATGGAAGTCTGCCTCATTGCCCTCATTGGACCTACACTAAAAAAAGCAATCTGCTTCGCCTTCCTTCTAGGAACTCTTACCCAAGGACACCATACCTACAGGTTAAAGAGGCTTGCATTCCTACTGGAACCAAAGCAAATATTTTCCTGTTACACTGCAGGACTTTAGAATAGGGTTAGGCCCGATAGCATACATAGAACGTTCCAAGGATGAGGGAGTTCGATACATGCAGAACACCCTGTGAAGAAAAGTTGATTCAGCAAGGGACAAGTGTGTAGCTAGAGTCTCTTTTGACTTGTTAGAAATCAGAAGGTGTTCGGCTGCATGTTCACTGGAAAAGAACACCTGAGAGCACAAACCTTGCGTTTCCATTTTAAAACCTCTATCCACGCTGCACTGAAGATACCTAAATAACACTGTTTTTGACTGGCCTCTAGTCACTGCAGGCAGCCCTCTGGAAAGAAAAGGAGTTTTCTCTAAGGAAACACGGTGCTTCCATAGCATGGGTGGGAGCTCCTCCTGTCATGCTCTAGAGCTACAGGGAAACTTGACGTGAGTACTTGCCTCAAGCTAAGGCCTGAAAAGCCCTGCTGAAGCGAAAGTGCTTAACAGTTTCCATTAGGTCGTATTCGCAGTTCTGCTCTACTTTAACGTTTCTTCACTTTTCTAGACACTAGGCACCCTCGTGTAGGCACCCTTTTGCCTACAAATACAGTGAGTACCAGCAGGCTCCTCTGCCCTTCTAAGAAACATCCAGGCCTAGTAGCCTTTCCCAGTCAGTCAATGTATTCAGAGGGTAGGGCAACACACTGCACTCTTCCTTGGTAAAGCTAGATGTCCTCAGCGCTCCAACAGCTCCAGGGATTCTGTTCTCTCACGTCCTACATGCCATGGAAGTCTGCCTCATTGCCCTCATTGGAGCTACACTAAAAAACGCAATCTGCTTCGCCTTCCTTCTAGAAACTCTTACCCAAGGACCCCATACCTACACGATAAAGGAGGCTTGCCTTCCTACTGGAACCAAAGCAAAGTTTTTCCTGTTACACTGCAGGACTTTACAATAGGGTTAGGCCCGATAGCATACATAGAACGTTCCAAGGATGAAGGAGTTCGATACATGCAGAACACCCTGTGAAGAAAAGTTGATACAGCAAGGGACCAGGGTGTAGCTAGAGTCTCTTTTGACTTGTTAGAAATCAGAAGGTGTTCGGCTGCATGTTCACTGGAAAAGAACACCTGATGGCACAAACCTTGCGTTTCCATTTTAAAAGCTCTATCCATGCTGCATTGAAGATACCTAAATAACACTGTTTTTGACTGGCCTCTAGTCACTGCAGGCAGCCCTCTGGAAAGAAAACGAGTTTTCTCTAAGAAAACACGGTGCTTCCATAGCATGGGTGGGAGCTCCTCCTATCATGCTCTAGAGCTACAGGGAAACTTGACGTGAGAACTTGCCTCAAGCTAAGGCCTGAAAAGCCCTGCTGAAGCGAAAGCGCTTAGCAGTTTCCATTAGGTCGTATTCGCAGTTCTGCTCTGCTTTAACGTTTCTTCACTTTTCCTGACACTAGGTACCCTCGTGTAGGCACCCTTTTTCTTGCAAATACAGTGAGTACCAGCAGTCTCCTTTCCCCTTCCAGGACACATCCAGACATAAAAGCCTTTCCCAGTAACTCTACGTATTCAGAGTGTAGGGCAACTCGCTGCACCCTTCCTTAAGAAGCTAGGTGGACTCAGCTCTTCAACAGCTCCAGGGATTCTGTTCTCGCACGTCCTACATGCCATGGAAGTCTACCTCATTGCCCTCATTGGACCTACACTAAGAAACACAATCTGCTTCGCCGTCCTCTAGGAACTCTGACCCAAGGACCCCATACCTACAGGAGAAAGGAGGCTTGCATTCCTACTGCAACCAAAGCACAGTTTTTCCTGGTACACTGCAGGGCTTTAAAATAGGCTTAGGCCTGATAGCATACATAGAACTTTCCAAGAATGAGGGCGTTCGATACATGCAGAACACCCTGTGAAGAAAAGTTGATTCAGCAAGGGACAAGGGTGTAGCTAGAGTCTCTTTTGACTTGTTAGAAATCAGAGGGTGTTCGGCTGCATGTTCACTGGAAAAGAACACCTGAGAGCACAAACCTTGCTTTCCCAGTTGAAAAGCTCTATCCACGCTGCACTGAAGATACCTAAATAACACTGTTTTTGACTGGCCTCTAGTCACTGCAGGCAGCCCTCTGGAAAGAAAAGGAGTTTTCTCTAAGGAAACACGATGCTTCCATAGCATGGGTGGGAGCTCCTCCTGTCATGCTCTAGAGCTACAGGGAAACTTGACGTGAGTACTTACCTCAAGCTAAGGCCTGAAAAGCCCTGCTGAAGCGAAAGCGCTTAGCAGTTTCCATTAGGTCGTATTCGCAGTTCTGCTCTGCTTTAACGTTTCTTCACTTTTCCTGACACTAGGCACCCTCGTGTAGGCACCCTTTTTCTTGCAAATACAGTGAGTACCAGCAGTCTCCTTTGCCCTTCCAGGACACATCCAGACATAAAAGCCTTTCCCAGTAACTCTACGTATTCAGAGTGTAGGGCAACTCGCTGCACCCTTCCTTAAGAAGCTAGGTGGACTCAGCTCTTCAACAGCTCCAGGGATTCTGTTCTCGCACGTCCTACATGCCATGGAAGTCTGCCTCATTGCCCTCATTGGACCTACACTAAGAAACACAATCTGCTTCGCCGTCCTCTAGGAACTCTGACCCAAGGACCCCATACCTACAGGAGAAAGGAGGCTTGCATTCCTACTGCAACCAAAGCACAGTTTTTCCTGGTACACTGCAGGGCTTCAAAATAGGCTTAGGCCTGATAGCATACATAGAACTTTCCAAGAATGAGGGCGTTCGATACATGCAGAACACCCTGTGAAGAAAAGTTGATTCAGCAAGGGACAAGGGTGTAGCTAGAGTCTCTTTTGACTTGTTAGAAATCAGAAGGTGTTCGGCTGCATGTTCACTGGAAAAGAACACCTGAGAGCACAAACCTTGCTTTCCCAGTTGAAAAGCTCTATCCACGCTGCACTGAAGATACCTAAATAACACTGTTTTTGACTGGCCTCTAGTCACTGCAGGCAGCCCTCTGGAAAGAAAAGGAGTTTTCTCTAAGGAAACACGGTGCTTCCATAGCATGGGTGGGAGCTCCTCCTGTCATGCTCTAGAGCTACAGGGAAACTTGACGTGAGTACTTGCCTCAAGCTAAGGCCTGAAAAGCCCTCCTGAAGCGAAAGCGCTTAGCAGTTTCCATTAGGTCGTATTCGCAGTTCTGCTCTACTTTAACGTTTCTTCACTTTTCCTGACACTAGGCACCCTCGTGTAGGCACCCTTTTTCTTGCAAATACAGTGAGTACCAGCAGTCTCCTTTCCCCTTCCAGGACACATCCAGACATAAAAGCGTTTCCCAGTAACTCTACGTATTCAGAGTGTAGGGCAACTCGCTGCACCCTTCCTTAAGAAGCTAGGTGGACTCAGCTCTTCAACAGCTCCAGGGATTCTGTTCTCGCACGTCCTACATGCCATGGAAGTCTGCCTCATTGCCCTCATTGGACCTACACAAAAAAAGCAATCTGCTTCGCCTTCCTTCTAGGAACTCTTACCCAAGGACACCATACCTACAGTTTAAAGAGGCTTGCATTCCTACTGGAACCAAAGCAAATATTTTCCTGTTACACTGCATGACTTTAGAATAGGGTTAGGCCCGATAGCATACATAGAACGTTCCAAGGATGAGGGAGTTCGATACATGCAGAACACCCTGTGAAGAAAAGTTGATTCAGCAAGGGACAAGTGTGTAGCTAGAGTCTCTTTTGACTTGTTAGAAATCAGAAGGTGTTCGGCTGCATGTTCACTGGAAAAGAACACCTGAGAGCACAAACCTTGCGTTTCCATTTTAAAACCTCTATCCACGCTGCACTGAAGATACCTAAATAACACTGTTTTTGACTGGCCTCTAGTCACTGCAGGCAGCCCTCTGGAAAGAAAAGGAGTTTTCTCTAAGGAAACACGGTGCTTCCATAGCATGGGTGGGAGCTCCTCCTGTCATGCTCTAGAGCTACAGGGAAACTTGACGTGAGTACTTGCCTCAAGCTAAGGCCTGAAAAGCCCTGCTGAAGCGAAAGTGCTTAACAGTTTCCATTAGGTCGTATTCGCAGTTCTGCTCTACTTTAACGTTTCTTCACTTTTCTAGACACTAGGCACCCTCGTGTAGGCACCCTTTTTCTTGCAAATACAGTGAGTACCAGCAGTCTCCTTTGCCCTTCCAGGACACATCCAGACATAAAAGCCTTTCCCAGTAACTCTACGTATTCAGAGTGTAGGGCAACTCGCTGCACCCTTCCTTAAGAAGCTAGGTGGACTCAGCTCTTCAACAGCTCCAGGGATTCTGTTCTCGCACGTCCTACATGCCATGGAAGTCTGCCTCATTGCCCTCATTGGACCTACACTAAGAAACACAATCTGCTTCGCCGTCCTCTAGGAACTCTGACCCAAGGACCCCATACCTACAGGAGAAAGGAGGCTTGCATTCCTACTGCAACCAAAGCACAGTTTTTCCTGGTACACTGCAGGGCTTGAAAATAGGCTTAGGCCTGATAGCATACATAGAACTTTCCAAGAATGAGGGCGTTCGATACATGTAGAACACCCTGTGAAGAAAAGTTGATTCAGCAAGGGACAAGGGTGTAGCTAGAGTCTCTTTTGACTTGTAAGAATTCAGAAGGGTTTTGGCTGCATGTTCACCGGAATAGAAGACCTGATGGCACAAGCCTTGCTTTCCCATTTTAAATCACTATCCATGCTAGCCTGAAGATCCCTAAATAACACTGTTTTTGACTGGCCTCTAGTCACTGTAGGGAGCCCTCTGGAAAAAAAGGCGTTTTCTCTAAGGAAACACGGTGCTTCCATAGCATGTGGGGGAGCTCCTCCTGTCATGCTCTAGAGCTACAGGGAAACTTGACGTGAGTACTTGCCTCAAGCTAAGGCCTGAAAAGCCCTCCTGAAGCGAAAGCGCTTAGCAGTTTCCACTAGGTCGTATTCGCAGTTCTGCTCTACTTTAACGTTTCTTCACTTTTCCTGACACTAGGCACCCTCGTGTAGGCACCCTTTTTCTTGCAAATACAGTGAGTACCAGCAGTCTCCTTTGCCCTTCCAGGACACATCCAGACATAAAAGCCTTTCCCAGTAACTCTACGTATTCAGAGTGTAGGGCAACTCGCTGCACCCTTCCTTCAGAAGCTAGGTGGACTCAGCTCTTCAACAGCTCCAGGGATTCTGTTCTCGCACATCCTACATGCCATGGAAGTCTGCCTCATTGCCCTCATTGGACCTACACTAAAAAAAGCAATCTGCTTCGCCTTCCTTCTAGGAACTCTTACCCAAGGACACCATACCTACAGGTTAAAGAGGCTTGCATTCCTACTGGAACCAAAGCAAATATTTTCCTGTTACACTGCAGGACTTTAGAATAGGGTTAGGCCCGATAGCATACATAGAACGTTCCAAGGATGAGGGAGTTCGATACATGCAGAACACCCTGTGAAGAAAAGTTGATTCAGCAAGGGACAAGTGTGTAGCTAGAGTCTCTTTTGACTTGTTAGAAATCAGAAGGTGTTCGGCTGCATGTTCACTGGAAAAGAACACCTGAGAGCACAAACCTTGCGTTTCCATTTTAAAACCTCTATCCACGCTGCACTGAAGATACCTAAATAACACTGTTTTTGACTGGCCTCTAGTCACTGCAGGCAGCCCTCTGGAAAGAAAAGGAGTTTTCTCTAAGGAAACACGGTGCTTCCATAGCATGGGTGGGAGCTCCTCCTGTCATGCTCTAGAGCTACAGGGAAACTTGACGTGAGTACTTGCCTCAAGCTAAGGCCTGAAAAGCCCTGCTGAAGCGAAAGTGCTTAACAGTTTCCATTAGGTCGTATTCGCAGTTCTGCTCTACTTTAACGTTTCTTCACTTTTCTAGACACTAGGCACCCTCGTGTAGGCACCCTTTTGCCTACAAATACAGTGAGTACCAGCAGGCTCCTCTGCCCTTCTAAGAAACATCCAGGCCTAGTAGCCTTTCCCAGTCAGTCAATGTATTCAGAGGGGAGGGCAACACACTGCACTCTTCCTTGGTAAAGCTAGATGTCCTCAGCGCTCCAACAGCTCCAGGGATTCTGTTCTCTCACGTCCTACATGCCATGGAAGTCTGCCTCATTGCCCTCATTGGAGCTACACTAAAAAACGCAATGTGCTTCGCCTTCCTTCTAGAAACTCTTACCCAAGGACCCCATACCTACACGATAAAGGAGGCTTGCATTCCTACTGGAACCAAAGCAAAGTTTTTCCTGTTACACTGCAGGACTTTACAATAGGGTTAGGCCCGATAGCATACATAGAACGTTCCAAGGATGAAGGAGTTCGATACATGCAGAACACCCTGTGAAGAAAAGTTGATACAGCAAGGGACCAGGGTGTAGCTAGAGTCTCTTTTGACTTGTTAGAAATCAGAAGGTGTTCGGCTGCATGTTCACTGGAAAAGAACACCTGATGGCACAAACCTTGCGTTTCCATTTTAAAAGCTCTATCCATGCTGCATTGAAGATACCTAAATAACACTGTTTTTGACTGGCCTCTAGTCACTGCAGGCAGCCCTCTGGAAAGAAAAGGAGTTTTCTCTAAGAAAACACGGTGCTTCCATAGCATGGGTGGGAGCTCCTCCTGTCATGCTCTAGAGCTACAGGGAAACTTGACGTGAGAACTTGCCTCAAGCTAAGGCCTGAAAAGCCCTGCTGAAGCGAAAGCGCTTAGCAGTTTCCATTAGGTCGTATTCGCAGTTCTGCTCTGCTTTAACGTTTCTTCACTTTTCCTGACACTAGGTACCCTCGTGTAGGCACCCTTTTTCTTGCAAATACAGTGAGTACCAGCAGTCTCCTTTCCCCTTCCAGGACACATCCAGACATAAAAGCCTTTCCCAGTAACTCTACGTATTCAGAGTGTAGGGCAACTCGCTGCACCCTTCCTTAAGTAGCTAGGTGGACTCAGCTCTTCAACAGCTCCAGGGATTCTGTTCTCGCACGTCCTACATGCCATGGAAGTCTACCTCATTGCCCTCATTGGACCTACACTAAGAAACACAATCTGCTTCGCCGTCCTCTAGGAACTCTGACCCAAGGACCCCATACCTACAGGAGAAAGGAGGCTTGCATTCCTACTGCAACCAAAGCACAGTTTTTCCTGGTACACTGCAGGGCTTTAAAATAGGCTTAGGCCTGATAGCATACATAGAACTTTCCAAGAATGAGGGCGTTCGATACATGCAGAACACCCTGTGAAGAAAAGTTGATTCAGCAAGGGACAAGGGTGTAGCTAGAGTCTCTTTTGACTTGTTAGAAATCAGAGGGTGTTCGGCTGCATGTTCACTGGAAAAGAACACCTGAGAGCACAAACCTTGCTTTCCCAGTTGAAAAGCTCTATCCACGCTGCACTGAAGATACCTAAATAACACTGTTTTTGACTGGCCTCTAGTCACTGCAGGCAGCCCTCTGGAAAGAAAAGGAGTTTTCTCTAAGGAAACACGGTGCTTCCATAGCATGGGTGGGAGCTCCTCCTGTCATGCTCTAGAGCTACAGGGAAACTTGACGTGAGTACTTACCTCAAGCTAAGGCCTGAAAAGCCCTGCTGAAGCAAAAGCGCTTAGCAGTTTCCATTAGGTCGTATTCGCAGTTCTGCTCTGCTTTAACGTTTCTTCACTTTTCCTGACACTAGGCACCCTCGTGTAGCCACCCTTTTTCTTGCAAATACAGTGAGTACCAGCAGTCTCCTTTCCCCTTCCAGGACACATCCAGACATAAAAGCCTTTCCCAGTAACTCTACGTATTCAGAGTGTAGGGCAACTCGCTGCACCCTTCCTTAAGAAGCTAGGTGGACTCAGCTCTTCAACAGCTCCAGGGATTCTGTTCTCGCACGTCCTACATGCCATGGAAGTCTGCCTCATTGCCCTCATTGGACCTACACTAAGAAACACAATCTGCTTCGCCGTCCTCTAGGAACTCTGACCCAAGGACCCCATACCTACAGGAGAAAGGAGGCTTGCATTCCTACTGCAACCAAAGCACAGTTTTTCCTGGTACACTGCAGGGCTTGAAAATAGGCTTAGGCCTGATAGCATACAAAGAACTTTCCAAGAATGAGGGCGTTCGATACATGCAGAACACCCTGTGAAGAAAAGTTGATTCAGCAAGGGACAAGTGTGTAGCTAGAGTCTCTTTTGACTTGTTAGAAATCAGAAGGTGTTCGGCTGCATGTTCACTGGAAAAGAACACCTGAGAGCACAAACCTTGCTTTCCCAGTTGAAAAGCTCTATCCACGCTGCACTGAAGATACCTAAATAACACTGTTTTTGACTGGCCTCTAGTCACTGCAGGCAGCCCTCTGGAAAGAAAAGGAGTTTTCTCTAAGGAAACACGGTGCTTCCATAGCATGGGTGGGAGCTCCTCCTGTCATGCTCTAGAGCTACAGGGAAACTTGACGTGAGTACTTACCTCAAGCTAAGGCCTGAAAAGCCCTGCTGAAGCGAAAGCGCTTAGCAGTTTCCATTAGGTCGTATTCGCAGTTCTGCTCTGCTTTAACGTTTCTTCACTTTTCCTGACACTAGGCACCCTCGTGTAGGCACCCTTTTTCTTGCAAATACAGTGAGTACCAGCAGTCTCCTTTCCCCTTCCAGGACACATCCAGACATAAAAGCCTTTCCCAGTAACTCTACGTATTCAGAGTGTAGGGCAACTCGCTGCACCCTTCCTTAAGAAGCTAGGTGGACTCAGCTCTTCAACAGCTCCAGGGATTCTGTTCTCGCACGTCCTACATGCCATGGAAGTCTGCCTCATTGCCCTCATTGGACCTACACTAAGAAACACAATCTGCTTCGCCGTCCTCTAGGAACTCTGACCCAAGGACCCCATACCTGCAGGAGAAAGGAGGCTTGCATTCCTACTGCAACCAAAGCACAGTTTTTCCTGGTACACTGCAGGGCTTGAAAATAGGCTTAGGCCTGATAGCATACATAGAACTTTCCAAGAATGAGGGCGTTCGATACATGCAGAACACCCTGTGAAGAAAAGTTGATTCAGCAAGGGACAAGTGTGTAGCTAGAGTCTCTTTTGACTTGTTAGAAATCAGAAGGTGTTCGGCTGCATGTTCACTGGAAAAGAACACCTGAGAGCACAAACCTTGCTTTCCCAGTTGAAAAGCTCTATCCACGCTGCACTGAAGATACCTAAATAACACTGTTTTTGACTGGCCTCTAGTCACTGCAGGCAGCCCTCTGGAAAGAAAAGGAGTTTTCTCTAAGGAAACACGGTGCTTCCATAGCATGGGTGGGAGCTCCTCCTGTCATGCTCTAGAGCTACAGGGAAACTTGACGTGAGTACTTGCCTCAAGCTAAGGCCTGAAAAGCCCTCCTGAAGCGAAAGCGCTTAGCAGTTTCCATTAGGTCGTATTCGCAGTTCTGCTCTACTTTAACGTTTCTTCACTTTTCCTGACACTAGGCACCCTCGTGTAGGCACCCTTTTTCTTGCAAATACAGTGAGTACCAGCAGTCTCCTTTGCCCTTCCAGGACACATCCAGACATAAAAGCCTTTCCCAGTAACTCTACGTATTCAGAGTGTAGGGCAACTCGCTGCACCCTTCCTTAAGAAGCTAGGTGGACTCAGATCTTCAACAGCTCCAGGGATTCTGTTCTCGCACGTCCTACATGGCATGGAAGTCTGCCTCATTGCCCTCATTGGACCTACACAAAAAAAGCAATCTGCTTCGCCTTCCTTCTAGGAACTCTTACCCAAGGACACCATACCTACAGGTTAAAGAGGCTTGCATTCCTACTGGAACCAAAGCAAATATTTTCCTGTTACACTGCAGGACTTTAGAATAGGGTTAGGCCCGATAGCATACATAGAACGTTCCAAGGATGAGGGAGTTCGATACATGCAGAACACCCTGTGAAGAAAAGTTGATTCAGCAAGGGACAAGTGTGTAGCTAGAGTCTCTTTTGACTTGTTAGAAATCAGAAGGTGTTCGGCTGCATGTTCACTGGAAAAGAACACCTGAGAGCACAAACCTTGCGTTTCCATTTTAAAACCTCTATCCACGCTGCACTGAAGATACCTAAATAACACTGTTTTTGACTGGCCTCTAGTCACTGCAGGCAGCCCTCTGGAAAGAAAAGGAGTTTTCTCTAAGGAAACACGGTGCTTCCATAGCATGGGTGGGAGCTCCTCCTGTCATGCTCTAGAACTACAGGGAAACTTGACGTGAGTACTTGCCTCAAGCTAAGGCCTGAAAAGCCCTGCTGAAGCGAAAGTGCTTAACAGTTTCCATTAGGTCGTATTCGCAGTTCTGCTCTACTTTAACGTTTCTTCACTTTTCTAGACACTAGGCACCCTCGTGTAGGCACCCTTTTCCTTGCAAATACAGTGAGTACCAGCAGTCTCCTTTGCCCTTCCAGGACACATCCAGACATAAAAGCCTTTCCCAGTAACTCTACGTATTCAGAGTGTAGGGCAACTCGCTGCACCCTTCCTTAAGAAGCTAGGTGGACTCAGCTCTTCAACAGCTCCAGGGATTCTGTTCTCGCACGTCCTACATGCCATGGAAGTCTGCCTCATTGCCCTCATTGGACCTACACTAAGAAACACAATCTGCTTCGCCGTCCTCTAGGAACTCTGACCCAAGGACCCCATACCTACAGGAGAAAGGAGGCTTGCATTCCTACTGCAACCAAAGCACAGTTTTTCCTGGTACACTGCAGGGCTTGAAAATAGGCTTAGGCCTGATAGCATACATAGAACTTTCCAAGAATGAGGGCGTTCGATACATGTAGAACACCCTGTGAAGAAAAGTTGATTCAGCAAGGGACAAGGGTGTAGCTAGAGTCTCTTTTGACTTGTAAGAATTCAGAAGGGTTTTGGCTGCATGTTCACCGGAATAGAAGACCTGATGGCACAAGCCTTGCTTTCCCATTTTAAATCACTATCCATGCTAGCCTGAAGATCCCTAAATAACACTGTTTTTGACTGGCCTCTAGTCACTGTAGGGAGCCCTCTGGAAAAAAAGGCGTTTTCTCTAAGGAAACACGGTGCTTCCATAGCATGTGGGGGAGCTCCTCCTGTCATGCTCTAGAGCTACAGGGAAACTTGACGTGAGTACTTGCCTCAAGCTAAGGCCTGAAAAGCCCTCCTGAAGCGAAAGCGCTTAGCAGTTTCCACTAGGTCGTATTCGCAGTTCTGCTCTACTTTAACGTTTCTTCACTTTTCCTGACACTAGGCACCCTCGTGTAGGCACCCTTTTTCTTGCAAATACAGTGAGTACCAGCAGTCTCCTTTGCCCTTCCAGGACACATCCAGACATAAAAGCCTTTCCCAGTAACTCTACGTATTCAGAGTGTAGGGCAACTCGCTGCACCCTTCCTTAAGAAGCTAGGTGGACTCAGCTCTTCAACAGCTCCAGGGATTCTGTTCTCGCACATCCTACATGCCATGGAAGTCTGCCTCATTGCCCTCATTGGACCTACACTAAAAAAAGCAATCTGCTTCGCCTTCCTTCTAGGAACTCTTACCCAAGGACACCATACCTACAGGTTAAAGAGGCTTGCATTCCTACTGGAACCAAAGCAAATATTTTCCTGTTACACTGCAGGACTTTAGAATAGGGTTAGGCCCGATAGCATACATAGAACGTTCCAAGGATGAGGGAGTTCGATACATGCAGAACACCCTGTGAAGAAAAGTTGATTCAGCAAGGGACAAGTGTGTAGCTAGAGTCTCTTTTGACTTGTTAGAAATCAGAAGGTGTTCGGCTGCATGTTCACTGGAAAAGAACACCTGAGAGCACAAACCTTGCGTTTCCATTTTAAAACCTCTATCCACGCTGCACTGAAGATACCTAAATAACACTGTTTTTGACTGGCCTCTAGTCACTGCAGGCAGCCCTCTGGAAAGAAAAGGAGTTTTCTCTAAGGAAACACGGTGCTTCCATAGCATGGGTGGGAGCTCCTCCTGTCATGCTCTAGAGCTACAGGGAAACTTGACGTGAGTACTTGCCTCAAGCTAAGGCCTGAAAAGCCCTGCTGAAGCGAAAGTGCTTAACAGTTTCCATTAGGTCGTATTCGCAGTTCTGCTCTACTTTAACGTTTCTTCACTTTTCTAGACACTAGGCACCCTCGTGTAGGCACCCTTTTGCCTACAAATACAGTGAGTACCAGCAGGCTCCTCTGCCCTTCTAAGAAACATCCAGGCCTAGTAGCCTTTCCCAGTCAGTCAATGTATTCAGAGGGGAGGGCAACACACTGCACTCTTCCTTGGTAAAGCTAGATGTCCTCAGCGCTCCAACAGCTCCAGGGATTCTGTTCTCTCACGTCCTACATGCCATGGAAGTCTGCCTCATTGCCCTCATTGGAGCTACACTAAAAAACGCAATCTGCTTCGCCTTCCTTCTAGAAACTCTTACCCAAGGACCCCATACCTACACGATAAAGGAGGCTTGCATTCCTACTGGAACCAAAGCAAAGTTTTTCCTGTTACACTGCAGGACTTTACAATAGGGTTAGGCCCGATAGCATACATAGAACGTTCCAAGGATGAAGGAGTTCGATACATGCAGAACACCCTGTGAAGAAAAGTTGATACAGCAAGGGACCAGGGTGTAGCTAGAGTCTCTTTTGACTTGTTAGAAATCAGAAGGTGTTCGGCTGCATGTTCACTGGAAAAGAACACCTGATGGCACAAACCTTGCGTTTCCATTTTAAAAGCTCTATCCATGCTGCATTGAAGATACCTAAATAACACTGTTTTTGACTGGCCTCTAGTCACTGCAGGCAGCCCTCTGGAAAGAAAAGGAGTTTTCTCTAAGAAAACACGGTGCTTCCATAGCATGGGTGGGAGCTCCTCCTGTCATGCTCTAGAGCTACAGGGAAACTTGACGTGAGAACTTGCCTCAAGCTAAGGCCTGAAAAGCCCTGCTGAAGCGAAAGCGCTTAGCAGTTTCCATTAGGTCGTATTCGCAGTTCTGCTCTGCTTTAACGTTTCTTCACTTTTCCTGACACTAGGTACCCTCGTGTAGGCACCCTTTTTCTTGCAAATACAGTGAGTACCAGCAGTCTCCTTTCCCCTTCCAGGACACATCCAGACATAAAAGCCTTTCCCAGTAACTCTACGTATTCAGAGTGTAGGGCAACTCGCTGCACCCTTCCTTAAGAAGCTAGGTGGACTCAGCTCTTCAACAGCTCCAGGGATTCTGTTCTCGCACGTCCTACATGCCATGGAAGTCTACCTCATTGCCCTCATTGGACCTACACTAAGAAACACAATCTGCTTCGCCGTCCTCTATGAACTCTGACCCAAGGACCCCATACCTACAGGAGAAAGGAGGCTTGCATTCCTACTGCAACCAAAGCACAGTTTTTCCTGGTACACTGCAGGGCTTTAAAATAGGCTTAGGCCTGATAGCATACATAGAACTTTCCAAGAATGAGGGCGTTCGATACATGCAGAACACCCTGTGAAGAAAAGTTGATTCAGCAAGGGACAAGGGTGTAGCTAGAGTCTCTTTTGACTTGTTAGAAATCAGAGGGTGTTCGGCTGCATGTTCACTGGAAAAGAACACCTGAGAGCACAAACCTTGCTTTCCCAGTTGAAAAGCTCTATCCACGCTGCACTGAAGATACCTAAATAACACTGTTTTTGACTGGCCTCTAGTCACTGCAGGCAGCCCTCTGGAAAGAAAAGGAGTTTTCTCTAAGGAAACACGGTGCTTCCATAGCATGGGTGGGAGCTCCTCCTGTCATGCTCTAGAGCTACAGGGAAACTTGACGTGAGTACTTACCTCAAGCTAAGGCCTGAAAAGCCCTGCTGAAGCGAAAGCGCTTAGCAGTTTCCATTAGGTCGTATTCGCAGTTCTGCTCTGCTTTAACGTTTCTTCACTTTTCCTGACACTAGGCACCCTCGTGTAGCCCCCCTTTTTCTAGCAAATACAGTGAGTACCAGCAGTCTCCTTTCCCCTTCCAGGACACATCCAGACATAAAAGCCTTTCCCAGTAACTCTACGTATTCAGAGTGTAGGGCAACTCGCTGCACCCTTCCTTAAGAAGCTAGGTGGACTCAGCTCTTCAACAGCTCCAGGGATTCTGTTCTCGCACGTCCTACATGCCATGGAAGTCTGCCTCAGTGTCCTCATTGGACCTACACTAAGAAACACAATCTGCTTCGCCGTCCTCTAGGAACTCTGACCCAAGGACCCCATACCTACAGGAGAAAGGAGGCTTGCATTCCTACTGCAACCAAAGCACAGTTTTTCCTGGTACACTGCAGGGCTTTAAAATAGGCTTAGGCCTGATAGCATACATAGAACTTTCCAAGAATGAGGGCGTTCGATACATGCAGAACACCCTGTGAAGAAAAGTTGATTCAGCAAGGGACAAGGGTGTAGCTAGAGTCTCTTTTGACTTGTAAGAATTCAGAAGGGTTTTGGCTGCATGTTCACCGGAATAGAAGACCTGATGGCACAAGCCTTGCTTTCCCATTTTAAATCACTATCCATGCTAGCCTGAAGATCCCTAAATAACACTGTTTTTGACTGGCCTCTAGTCACTGTAGGGAGCCCTCTGGAAAAAAAGGCGTTTTCTCTAAGGAAACACGGTGCTTCCATAGCATGTGGGGGAGCTCCTCCTGTCATGCTCTAGAGCTACAGGGAAACTTGACGTGAGTACTTGCCTCAAGCTAAGGCCTGAAAAGCCCTCCTGAAGCGAAAGCGCTTAGCAGTTTCCACTAGGTCGTATTCGCAGTTCTGCTCTACTTTAACGTTTCTTCACTTTTCCTGACACTAGGCACCCTCGTGTAGGCACCCTTTTTCTTGCAAATACAGTGAGTACCAGCAGTCTCCTTTGCCCTTCCAGGACACATCCAGACATAAAAGCCTTTCCCAGTAACTCTACGTATTCAGAGTGTAGGGCAACTCGCTGCACCCTTCCTTAAGAAGCTAGGTGGACTCAGCTCTTCAACAGCTCCAGGGATTCTGTTCTCGCACATCCTACATGCCATGGAAGTCTGCCTCATTGCCCTCATTGGACCTACACTAAAAAAAGCAATCTGCTTCGCCTTCCTTCTAGGAACTCTTACCCAAGGACACCATACCTACAGGTTAAAGAGGCTTGCATTCCTACTGGAACCAAAGCAAATATTTTCCTGTTACACTGCAGGACTTTAGAATAGGGTTAGGCCCGATAGCATACATAGAACGTTCCAAGGATGAGGGAGTTCGATACATGCAGAACACCCTGTGAAGAAAAGTTGATTCAGCAAGGGACAAGTGTGTAGCTAGAGTCTCTTTTGACTTGTTAGAAATCAGAAGGTGTTCGGCTGCATGTTCACTGGAAAAGAACACCTGAGAGCACAAACCTTGCGTTTCCATTTTAAAACCTCTATCCACGCTGCACTGAAGATACCTAAATAACACTGTTTTTGACTGGCCTCTAGTCACTGCAGGCAGCCCTCTGGAAAGAAAAGGAGTTTTCTCTAAGGAAACACGGTGCTTCCATAGCATGGGTGGGAGCTCCTCCTGTCATGCTCTAGAGCTACAGGGAAACTTGACGTGAGTACTTGCCTCAAGCTAAGGCCTGAAAAGCCCTCCTGAAGCGAAAGCGCTTAGCAGTTTCCATTAGGTCGTATTCGCAGTTCTGCTCTACTTTAACGTTTCTTCAATTTTCCTGACACTAGGCACCCTCGTGTAGGCACCCTTTTTCTTGCAAATACAGTGAGTACCAGCAGTCTCCTTTGCCCTTCCAGGACACATCCAGACATAAAAGCCTTTCCCAGTAACTCTACGTATTCAGAGTGTAGGGCAACTCGCTGCACCCTTCCTTAAGAAGCTAGGTGGACTCAGATCTTCAACAGCTCCAGGGATTCTGTTCTCGCACGTCCTACATGCCATGGAAGTCTGCCTCATTGCCCTCATTGGACCTACACAAAAAAAGCAATCTGCTTCGCCTTCCTTCTAGGAACTCTTACCCAAGGACACCATACCTACAGGTTAAAGAGGCTTGCATTCCTACTGGAACCAAAGCAAATATTTTCCTGTTACACTGCATGACTTTAGAATAGGGTTAGGCCCGATAGCATACATAGAACGTTCCAAGGATGAGGGAGTTCGATACATGCAGAACACCCTGTGAAGAAAAGTTGATTCAGCAAGGGACAAGTGTGTAGCTAGAGTCTCTTTTGACTTGTTAGAAATCAGAAGGTGTTCGGCTGCATGTTCACTGGAAAAGAACACCTGAGAGCACAAACCTTGCGTTTCCATTTTAAAACCTCTATCCACGCTGCACTGAAGATACCTAAATAACACTGTTTTTGACTGGCCTCTAGTCACTGCAGGCAGCCCTCTGGAAAGAAAAGGAGTTTTCTCTAAGGAAACACGGTGCTTCCATAGCATGGGTGGGAGCTCCTCCTGTCATGCTCTAGAGCTACAGGGAAACTTGACGTGAGTACTTGCCTCAAGCTAAGGCCTGAAAAGCCCTGCTGAAGCGAAAGTGCTTAACAGTTTCCATTAGGTCGTATTCGCAGTTCTGCTATACTTTAACGTTTCTTCACTTTTCTAGACACTAGGCACCCTCGTGTAGGCACCCTTTTTCTTGCAAATACAGTGAGTACCAGCAGTCTCCTTTGCCCTTCCAGGACACATCCAGACATAAAAGCCTTTCCCAGTAACTCTACGTATTCAGAGTGTAGGGCAACTCGCTGCACCCTTCCTTAAGAAGCTAGGTGGACTCAGCTCTTCAACAGCTCCAGGGATTCTGTTCTCGCACGTCCTACATGCCATGGAAGTCTGCCTCATTGCCCTCATTGGACCTACACTAAGAAACACAATCTGCTTCGCCGTCCTCTAGGAACTCTGACCCAAGGACCCCATACCTACAGGAGAAAGGAGGCTTGCATTCCTACTGCAACCAAAGCACAGTTTTTCCTGGTACACTGCAGGGCTTGAAAATAGGCTTAGGCCTGATAGCATACATAGAACTTTCCAAGAATGAGGGCGTTCGATACATGTAGAACACCCTGTGAAGAAAAGTTGATTCAGCAAGGGACAAGGGTGTAGCTAGAGTCTCTTTTGACTTGTAAGAATTCAGAAGGGTTTTGGCTGCATGTTCACCGGAATAGAAGACCTGATGGCACAAGCCTTGCTTTCCCATTTTAAATCACTATCCATGCTAGCCTGAAGATCCCTAAATAACACTGTTTTTGACTGGCCTCTAGTCACTGTAGGGAGCCCTCTGGAAAAAAAGGCGTTTTCTCTAAGGAAACACGGTGCTTCCATAGCATGTGGGGGAGCTCCTCCTGTCATGCTCTAGAGCTACAGGGAAACTTGACGTGAGTACTTGCCTCAAGCTAAGGCCTGAAAAGCCCTCCTGAAGCGAAAGCGCTTAGCAGTTTCCACTAGGTCGTATTCGCAGTTCTGCTCTACTTTAACGTTTCTTCACTTTTCCTGACACTAGGCACCCTCGTGTAGGCACCCTTTTTCTTGCAAATACAGTGAGTACCAGCAGTCTCCTTTGCCCTTCCAGGACACATCCAGACATAAAAGCCTTTCCCAGTAACTCTACTTATTCAGAGTGTAGGGCAACTCGCTGCACCCTTCCTTAAGAAGCTAGGTGGACTCAGCTCTTCAACAGCTCCAGGGATTCTGTTCTCGCACATCCTACATGCCATGGAAGTCTGCCTCATTGCCCTCATTGGACCTACACTAAAAAAAGCAATCTGCTTCGCCTTCCTTCTAGGAACTCTTACCCAAGGACACCATACCTACAGGTTAAAGAGGCTTGCATTCCTACTGGAACCAAAGCAAATATTTTCCTGTTACACTGCAGGACTTTAGAATAGGGTTAGGCC
Organism: Eschrichtius robustus; assembly: GCF_028021215.1. Taxonomy (NCBI): domain Eukaryota; kingdom Metazoa; phylum Chordata; class Mammalia; order Artiodactyla; family Eschrichtiidae; genus Eschrichtius; species Eschrichtius robustus. The sequence goes on along the minus strand of NC_090844.1, from coordinate 37,338,454 downwards.
CGATAGCATACATAGAACGTTCAAAGGATGAGGGAGTTCGATACATGCAGAACACCCTGTGAAGAAAAGTTGATTCAGCAAGGGACAAGTGTGTAGCTAGAGTCTCTTTTGACTTGTTAGAAATCAGAAGGTGTTCGGCTGCATGTTCACTGGAAAAGAACACCTGAGAGCACAAACCTTGCGTTTCCATTTTAAAACCTCTATCCACGCTGCACTGAAGATACCTAAATAACACTGTTTTTGACTGGCCTCTAGTCACTGCAGGCAGCCCTCTGGAAAGAAAAGGAGTTTTCTCTAAGGAAACACGGTGCTTCCATAGCATGGGTGGGAGCTCCTCCTGTCATGCTCTAGAGCTACAGGGAAACTTGACGTGAGTACTTGCCTCAAGCTAAGGCCTGAAAAGCCCTCCTGAAGCGAAAGCGCTTAGCAGTTTCCATTAGGTCGTATTCGCAGTTCTGCTCTACTTTAACGTTTCTTCACTTTTCCTGACACTAGGCACCCTCGTGTAGGCACCCTTTTTCTTGCAAATACAGTGAGTACCAGCAGTCTCCTTTGCCCTTCCAGGACACATCCAGACATAAAAGCCTTTCCCAGTAACTCTACGTATTCAGAGTGTAGGGCAACTCGCTGCACCCTTCCTTAAGAAGCTAGGTGGACTCAGATCTTCAACAGCTCCAGGGATTCTGTTCTCGCACGTCCTACATGCCATGGAAGTCTGCCTCATTGCCCTCATTGGACCTACACAAAAAAAGCAATCTGCTTCGCATTCCTTCTAGGAACTCTTACCCAAGGACACCATACCTACAGGTTAAAGAGGCTTGCATTCCTACTGGAACCAAAGCAAATATTTTCCTGTTACACTGCAGGACTTTAGAATAGGGTTAGGCCCGATAGCATACATAGAACTTTCCAAGGATGAGGGAGTTCGATACATGCAGAACACCCTGTGAAGAAAAGTTGATTCAGCAAGGGACAAGTGTGTAGCTAGAGTCTCTTTTGACTTGTTAGAAATCAGAAGGTGTTCGGCTGCATGTTCACTGGAAAAGAACACCTGAGAGCACAAACCTTGCGTTTCCATTTTAAAACCTCTATCCACGCTGCACTGAAGATACCTAAATAACACTGTTTTTGACTGGCCTCTAGTCACTGCAGGCAGCCCTCTGGAAAGAAAAGGAGTTTTCTCTAAGGAAACACGGTGCTTCCATAGCATGGGTGGGAGCTCCTCCTGTCATGCTCTAGAGCTACAGGGAAACTTGACGTGAGTACTTGCCTCAAGCTAAGGCCTGAAAAGCCCTGCTGAAGCGAAAGTGCTTAACAGTTTCCATTAGGTCGTATTCGCAGTTCTGCTCTACTTTAACGTTTCTTCACTTTTCTAGACACTAGGCACCCTCGTGTAGGCACCCTTTTGCCTACAAATACAGTGAGTACCAGCAGGCTCCTCTGCCCTTCTAAGAAACATCCAGGCCTAGTAGCCTTTCCCAGTCAGTCAATGTATTCAGAGGGGAGGGCAACACACTGCACTCTTCCTTGGTAAAGCTAGATGTCCTCAGCGCTCCAACAGCTCCAGGGATTCTGTTCTCTCACGTCCTACATGCCATGGAAGTCTGCCTCATTGCCCTCATTGGACCTACACTAAGAAACACAATCTGCTTCGCCGTCCTCTAGGAACTCTGACCCAAGGACCCCATACCTACAGGAGAAAGGAGGCTTGCATTCCTACTGCAACCAAAGCACAGTTTTCCTGGTACACTGCAGGGCTTGAAAATAGGCTTAGGCCTGATAGCATACATAGAACTTTCCAAGAATGAGGGCGTTCGATACATGTAGAACACCCTGTGAAGAAAAGTTGATTCAGCAAGGGACAAGGGTGTAGCTAGAGTCTCTTTTGACTTGTAAGAATTCAGAAGGGTTTTGGCTGCATGTTCACCGGAATAGAAGACCTGATGGCACAAGCCTTGCTTTCCCATTTTAAATCACTATCCATGCTAGCCTGAAGATCCCTAAATAACACTGTTTTTGACTGGCCTCTAGTCACTGTAGGGAGCCCTCTGGAAAAAAAGGCGTTTTCTCTAAGGAAACACGGTGCTTCCATAGCATGTGGGGGAGCTCCTCCTGTCATGCTCTAGAGCTACAGGGAAACTTGACGTGAGTACTTGCCTCAAGCTAAGGCCTGAAAAGCCCTCCTGAAGCGAAAGCGCTTAGCAGTTTCCACTAGGTCGTATTCGCAGTTCTGCTCTACTTTAACGTTTCTTCACTTTTCCTGACACTAGGCACCCTCGTGTAGGCACCCTTTTTCTTGCAAATACAGTGAGTACCAGCAGTCTCCTTTGCCCTTCCAGGACACATCCAGACATAAAAGCCTTTCCCAGTAACTCTACGTATTCAGAGTGTAGGGCAACTCGCTGCACCCTTCCTTAAGAAGCTAGGTGGACTCAGCTCTTCAACAGCTCCAGGGATTCTGTTCTCGCACATCCTACATGCCATGGAAGTCTGCCTCATTGCCCTCATTGGACCTACACTAAAAAAAGCAATCTGCTTCGCCTTCCTTCTAGGAACTCTTACCCAAGGACACCATACCTACAGGTTAAAGAGGCTTGCATTCCTACTGGAACCAAAGCAAATATTTTCCTGTTACACTGCAGGACTTTAGAATAGGGTTAGGCCCGATAGCATACATAGAACGTTCCAAGGATGAGGGAGTTCGATACATGCAGAACACCCTGTGAAGAAAAGTTGATTCAGCAAGGGACAAGTGTGTAGCTAGAGTCTCTTTTGACTTGTTAGAAATCAGAAGGTGTTCGGCTGCATGTTCACTGGAAAAGAACACCTGAGAGCACAAACCTTGCGTTTCCATTTTAAAACCTCTATCCACGCTGCACTGAAGATACCTAAATAACACTGTTTTTGACTGGCCTCTAGTCACTGCAGGCAGCCCTCTGGAAAGAAAAGGAGTTTTCTCTAAGGAAACACGGTGCTTCCATAGCATGGGTGGGAGCTCCTCCTGTCATGCTCTAGAGCTACAGGGAAACTTGACGTGAGTACTTGCCTCAAGCTAAGGCCTGAAAAGCCCTGCTGAAGCGAAAGTGCTTAACAGTTTCCATTAGGTCGTATACGCAGTTCTGCTCTACTTTAACGTTTCTTCACTTTTCTAGACACTAGGCACCCTCGTGTAGGCACCCTTTTGCCTACAAATACAGTGAGTACCAGCAGGCTCCTCTGCCCTTCTAAGAAACATCCAGGCCTAGTAGCCTTTCGCAGTCAGTCAATGTATTCAGAGGGGAGGGCAACACACTGCACTCTTCCTTGGTAAAGCTAGATGTCCTCAGCGCTCCAACAGCTCCAGGGATTCTGTTCTCTCACGTCCTACATGCCATGGAAGTCTGCCTCATTGCCCTCATTGGAGCTACACTAAAAAACGCAATCTGCTTCGCCTTCCTTCTAGAAACTCTTACCCAAGGACCCCATACCTACACGATAAAGGAGGCTTGCATTCCTACTGGAACCAAAGCAAAGTTTTTCCTGTTACACTGCAGGACTTTACAATAGGGTTAGGCCCGATAGCATACATAGAACGTTCCAAGGATGAAGGAGTTCGATACATGCAGAACACCCTGTGAAGAATAGTTGATACAGCAAGGGACCAGGGTGTAGCTAGAGTCTCTTTTGACTTGTTAGAAATCAGAAGGTGTTCGGCTGCATGTTCACTGGAAAAGAACACCTGATGGCACAAACCTTGCGTTTCCATTTTAAAAGCTCTATCCATGCTGCATTGAAGATACCTAAATAACACTGTTTTTGACTGGCCTCTAGTCACTGCAGGCAGCCCTCTGGAAAGAAAAGGAGTTTTCTCTAAGAAAACACGGTGCTTCCATAGCATGGGTGGGAGCTCCTCCTGTCATGCTCTAGAGGTACAGGGAAACTTGACGTGAGAACTTGCCTCAAGCTAAGGCCTGAAAAGCCCTGCTGAAGCGAAAGCGCTTAGCAGTTTCCATTAGGTCGTATTCGCAGTTCTGCTCTGCTTTAACGTTTCTTCACTTTTCCTGACACTAGGTACCCTCGTGTAGGCACCCTTTTTCTTGCAAATACAGTGAGTACCAGCAGTCTCCTTTCCCCTTCCAGGACACATCCAGACATAAAAGCCTTTCCCAGTAACTCTACGTATTCAGAGTGTAGGGCAACTCGCTGCACCCTTCCTTAAGAAGCTAGGTGGACTCAGCTCTTCAACAGCTCCAGGGATTCTGTTCTCGCACGTCCTACATGCCATGGAAGTCTGCCTCATTGCCCTCATTGGACCTACACTAAGAAACACAATCTGCTTCGCCGTCCTCTAGGAACTCTGACCCAAGGACCCCATACCTGCAGGAGAAAGGAGGCTTGCATTCCTACTGCAACCAAAGCACAGTTTTTCCTGGTACACTGCAGGGCTTGAAAATAGGCTTAGGCCTGATAGCATACATAGAACTTTCCAAGAATGAGGGCGTTCGATACATGCAGAACACCCTGTGAAGAAAAGTTGATTCAGCAAGGGACAAGTGTGTAGCTAGAGTCTCTTTTGACTTGTTAGAAATCAGAAGGTGTTCGGCTGCATGTTCACTGGAAAAGAACACCTGAGAGCACAAACCTTGCTTTCCCAGTTGAAAAGCTCTATCCACGCTGCACTGAAGATACCTAAATAACACTGTTTTTGACTGGCCTCTAGTCACTGCAGGCAGCCCTCTGGAAAGAAAAGGAGTTTTCTCTAAGGAAACACGGTGCTTCCATAGCATGGGTGGGAGCTCCTCCTGTCATGCTCTAGAGCTACAGGGAAACTTGACGTGAGTACTTGCCTCAAGCTAAGGCCTGAAAAGCCCTCCTGAAGCGAAAGCGCTTAGCAGTTTCCATTAGGTCGTATTCGCAGTTCTGCTCTACTTTAACGTTTCTTCACTTTTCCTGACACTAGGCACCCTCGTGTAGGCACCCTTTTTCTTGCAAATACAGTGAGTACCAGCAGTCTCCTTTGCCCTTCCAGGACACATCCAGACATAAAAGCCTTTCCCAGTAACTCTACGTATTCAGAGTGTAGGGCAACTCGCTGCACCCTTCCTTAAGAAGCTAGGTGGACTCAGATCTTCAACAGCTCCAGGGATTCTGTTCTCGCACGTCCTACATGCCATGGAAGTCTGCCTCATTGCCCTCATTGGACCTACACAAAAAAAGCAATCTGCTTCGCCTTCCTTCTAGGAACTCTTACCCAAGGACACCATACCTACAGGTTAAAGAGGCTTGCATTCCTACTGGAACCAAAGCAAATATTTTCCTGTTACACTGCAGGACTTTAGAATAGGGTTAGGCCCGATAGCATACATAGAACGTTCCAAGGATGAGGGAGTTCGATACATGCAGAACACCCTGTGAAGAAAAGTTGATTCAGCAAGGGACAAGTGTGTAGCTAGAGTCTCTTTTGACTTGTTAGAAATCAGAAGGTGTTCGGCTGCATGTTCACTGGAAAAGAACACCTGAGAGCACAAACCTTGCGTTTCCATTTTAAAACCTCTATCCACGCTGCACTGAAGATACCTAAATAACACTGTTTTTGACTGGCCTCTAGTCACTGCAGGCAGCCCTCTGGAAAGAAAAGGAGTTTTCTCTAAGGAAACACGGTGCTTCCATAGCATGGGTGGGAGCTCCTCCTGTCATGCTCTAGAGCTACAGGGAAACTTGACGTGAGTACTTGCCTCAAGCTAAGGCCTGAAAAGCCCTGCTGAAGCGAAAGTGCTTAACAGTTTCCATTAGGTCGTATTCGCAGTTCTGCTCTACTTTAACGTTTCTTCACTTTTCTAGACACTAGGCACCCTCGTGTAGGCACCCTTTTTCTTGCAAATACAGTGAGTACCAGCAGTCTCCTTTGCCCTTCCAGGACACATCCAGACATAAAAGCCTTTCCCAGTAACTCTACGTATTCAGAGTGTAGGGCAACTCGCTGCACCCTTCCTTAAGAAGCTAGGTGGACTCAGCTCTTCAACAGCTCCAGGGATTCTGTTCTCGCACGTCCTACATGCCATGGAAGTCTGCCTCATTGCCCTCATTGGACCTACACTAAGAAACACAATCTGCTTCGCCGTCCTCTAGGAACTCTGACCCAAGGACCCCATACCTACAGGAGAAAGGAGGCTTGCATTCCTACTGCAACCAAAGCACAGTTTTTCCTGGTACACTGCAGGGCTTTAAAATAGGCTTAGGCCTGATAGCATACATAGAACTTTCCAAGAATGAGGGCGTTCGATACATGCAGAACACCCTGTGAAGAAAAGTTGATTCAGCAAGGGACAAGGGTGTAGCTAGAGTCTCTTTTGACTTGTTAGAAATCAGAGGGTGTTCGGCTGCATGTTCACTGGAAAAGAACACCTGAGAGCACAAACCTTGCTTTCCCAGTTGAAAAGCTCTATCCACGCTGCACTGAAGATACCTAAATAACACTGTTTTTGACTGGCCTCTAGTCACTGCAGGCAGCCCTCCGGAAAGAAAAGGAGTTTTCTCTAAGGAAACACGGTGCTTCCATAGCATGGGTGGGAGCTCCTCCTGTCATGCTCTAGAGCTACAGGGAAACTTGACGTGAGTACTTACCTCAAGCTAAGGCCTGAAAAGCCCTGCTGAAGCGAAAGCGCTTAGCAGTTTCCATTAGGTCGTATTCGCAGTTCTGCTCTGCTTTAACGTTTCTTCACTTTTCCTGACACTAGGCACCCTCGTGTAGCCACCCTTTTTCTTGCAAATACAGTGAGTACCAGCAGTCTCCTTTCCCCTTCCAGGACACATCCAGACATAAAAGCCTTTCCCAGTAACTCTACGTATTCAGAGTGTAGGGCAACTCGCTGCACCCTTCCTTAAGAAGCTAGGTGGACTCAGCTCTTCAACAGCTCCAGGGATTCTGTTCTCGCACGTCCTACATGCCATGGAAGTCTGCCTCATTGCCCTCATTGGACCTACACTAAGAAACACAATCTGCTTCGCCGTCCTCTAGGAACTCTGACCCAAGGACCCCATACCTACAGGAGAAAGGAGGCTTGCATTCCTACTGCAACCAAAGCACAGTTTTTCCTGGTACACTGCAGGGCTTGAAAATAGGCTTAGGCCTGATAGCATACAAAGAACTTTCCAAGAATGAGGGCGTTCGATACATGCAGAACACCCTGTGAAGAAAAGTTGATTCAGCAAGGGACAAGTGTGTAGCTAGAGTCTCTTTTGACTTGTTAGAAATCAGAAGGTGTTCGGCTGCATGTTCACTGGAAAAGAACACCTGAGAGCACAAACCTTGCTTTCCCAGTTGAAAAGCTCTATCCACGCTGCACTGAAGATACCTAAATAACACTGTTTTTGACTGGCCTCTAGTCACTGCAGGCAGCCCTCTGGAAAGAAAAGGAGTTTTCTCTAAGGAAACACGGTGCTTCCATAGCATGGGTGGGAGCTCCTCCTGTCATGCTCTAGAGCTACAGGGAAACTTGACGTGAGTACTTACCTCAAGCTAAGGCCTGAAAAGCCCTGCTGAAGCGAAAGCGCTTAGCAGTTTCCATTAGGTCGTATTCGCAGTTCTGCTCTGCTTTAACGTTTTTTAACTTTTCCTGACACTAGGCACCCTCGTGTAGGCACCCTTTTTCTTGCAAATACAGTGAGTACCAGCAGTCTCCTTTCCCCTTCCAGGACACATCCAGACATAAAAGCCTTTCCCAGTAACTCTACGTATTCAGAGTGTAGGGCAACTCGCTGCACCCTTCCTTAAGAAGCTAGGTGGACTCAGCTCTTCAACAGCTCCAGGGATTCTGTTCTCGCACGTCCTACATGCCATGGAAGTCTGCCTCATTGCCCTCATTGGACCTACACTAAGAAACACAATCTGCTTCGCCGTCCTCTAGGAACTCTGACCCAAGGACCCCATACCTGCAGGAGAAAGGAGGCTTGCATTCCTACTGCAACCAAAGCACAGTTTTTCCTGGTACACTGCAGGGCTTGAAAATAGGCTTAGGCCTGATAGCATACATAGAACTTTCCAAGAATGAGGGCGTTCGATACATGCAGAACACCCTGTGAAGAAAAGTTGATTCAGCAAGGGACAAGTGTGTAGCTAGAGTCTCTTTTGACTTGTTAGAAATCAGAAGGTGTTCGGCTGCATGTTCACTGGAAAAGAACACCTGAGAGCACAAACCTTGCTTTCCCAGTTGAAAAGCTCTATCCACGCTGCACTGAAGATACCTAAATAACACTGTTTTTGACTGGCCTCTAGTCACTGCAGGCAGCCCTCTGGAAAGAAAAGGAGTTTTCTCTAAGGAAACACGGTGCTTCCATAGCATGGGTGGGAGCTCCTCCTGTCATGCTCTAGAGCTACAGGGAAACTTGACGTGAGTACTTGCCTCAAGCTAAGGCCTGAAAAGCCCTCCTGAAGCGAAAGCGCTTAGCAGTTTCCATTAGGTCGTATTCGCAGTTCTGCTCTACTTTAACGTTTCTTCACTTTTCCTGACACTAGGCACCCTCGTGTAGGCACCCTTTTTCTTGCAAATACAGTGAGTACCAGCAGTCTCCTTTGCCCTTCCAGGACACATCCAGACATAAAAGCCTTTCCCAGTAACTCTACGTATTCAGAGTGTAGGGCAACTCGCTGCACCCTTCCTTAAGAAGCTAGGTGGACTCAGATCTTCAACAGCTCCAGGGATTCTGTTCTCGCACGTCCTACATGGCATGGAAGTCTGCCTCATTGCCCTCATTGGACCTACACAAAAAAAGCAATCTGCTTCGCCTTCCTTCTAGGAACTCTTACCCAAGGACACCATACCTACAGGTTAAAGAGGCTTGCATTCCTACTGGAACCAAAGCAAATATTTTCCTGTTACACTGCAGGACTTTAGAATAGGGTTAGGCCCGATAGCATACATAGAACGTTCCAAGGATGAGGGAGTTCGATACATGCAGAACACCCTGTGAAGAAAAGTTGATTCAGCAAGGGACAAGTGTGTAGCTAGAGTCTCTTTTGACTTGTTAGAAATCAGAAGGTGTTCGGCTGCATGTTCACTGGAAAAGAACACCTGAGAGCACAAACCTTGCGTTTCCATTTTAAAACCTCTATCCACGCTGCACTGAAGATACCTAAATAACACTGTTTTTGACTGGCCTCTAGTCACTGCAGGCAGCCCTCTGGAAAGAAAAGGAGTTTTCTCTAAGGAAACACGGTGCTTCCATAGCATGGGTGGGAGCTCCTCCTGTCATGCTCTAGAACTACAGGGAAACTTGACGTGAGTACTTGCCTCAAGCTAAGGCCTGAAAAGCCCTGCTGAAGCGAAAGTGCTTAACAGTTTCCATTAGGTCGTATTCGCAGTTCTGCTCTACTTTAACGTTTCTTCACTTTTCTAGACACTAGGCACCCTCGTGTAGGCACCCTTTTTCTTGCAAATACAGTGAGTACCAGCAGTCTCCTTTGCCCTTCCAGGACACATCCAGACATAAAAGCCTTTCCCAGTAACTCTACGTATTCAGAGTGTAGGGCAACTCGCTGCACCCTTCCTTAAGAAGCTAGGTGGACTCAGCTCTTCAACAGCTCCAGGGATTCTGTTCTCGCACGTCCTACATGCCATGGAAGTCTGCCTCATTGCCCTCATTGGACCTACACTAAGAAACACAATCTGCTTCGCCGTCCTCTAGGAACTCTGACCCAAGGACCCCATACCTACAGGAGAAAGGAGGCTTGCATTCCTACTGCAACCAAAGCACAGTTTTTCCTGGTACACTGCAGGGCTTGAAAATAGGCTTAGGCCTGATAGCATACATAGAACTTTCCAAGAATGAGGGCGTTCGATACATGTAGAACACCCTGTGAAGAAAAGTTGATTCAGCAAGGGACAAGGGTGTAGCTAGAGTCTCTTTTGACTTGTAAGAATTCAGAAGGGTTTTGGCTGCATGTTCACCGGAATAGAAGACCTGATGGCACAAGCCTTGCTTTCCCATTTTAAATCACTATCCATGCTAGCCTGAAGATCCCTAAATAACACTGTTTTTGACTGGCCTCTAGTCACTGTAGGGAGCCCTCTGGAAAAAAAGGCGTTTTCTCTAAGGAAACACGGTGCTTCCATAGCATGTGGGGGAGCTCCTCCTGTCATGCTCTAGAGCTACAGGGAAACTTGACGTGAGTACTTGCCTCAAGCTAAGGCCTGAAAAGCCCTCCTGAAGCGAAAGCGCTTAGCAGTTTCCACTAGGTCGTATTCGCAGTTCTGCTCTACTTTAACGTTTCTTCACTTTTCCTGACACTAGGCACCCTCGTGTAGGCACCCTTTTTCTTGCAAATACAGTGAGTACCAGCAGTCTCCTTTGCCCTTCCAGGACACATCCAGACATAAAAGCCTTTCCCAGTAACTCTACGTATTCAGAGTGTAGGGCAACTCGCTGCACCCTTCCTTAAGAATCTAGGTGGACTCAGCTCTTCAACAGCTCCAGGGATTCTGTTCTCGCACATCCTACATGCCATGGAAGTCTGCCTCATTGCCCTCATTGGACCTACACTAAAAAAAGCAATCTGCTTCGCCTTCCTTCTAGGAACTCTTACCCAAGGACACCATACCTACAGGTTAAAGAGGCTTGCATTCCTACTGGAACCAAAGCAAATATTTTCCTGTTACACTGCAGGACTTTAGAATAGGGTTAGGCCCGATAGCATACATAGAACGTTCCAAGGATGAGGGAGTTCGATACATGCAGAACACCCTGTGAAGAAAAGTTGATTCAGCAAGGGACAAGTGTGTAGCTAGAGTCTCTTTTGACTTGTTAGAAATCAGAAGGTGTTCGGCTGCATGTTCACTGGAAAAGAACACCTGAGAGCACAAACCTTGCGTTTCCATTTTAAAACCTCTATCCACGCTGCACTGAAGATACCTAAATAACACTGTTTTTGACTGGCCTCTAGTCACTGCAGGCAGCCCTCTGGAAAGAAAAGGAGTTTTCTCTAAGGAAACACGGTGCTTCCATAGCATGGGTGGGAGCTCCTCCTGTCATGCTCTAGAGCTACAGGGAAACTTGACGTGAGTACTTGCCTCAAGCTAAGGCCTGAAAAGCCCTGCTGAAGCGAAAGTGCTTAACAGTTTCCATTAGGTCGTATTCGCAGTTCTGCTCTACTTTAACGTTTCTTCACTTTTCTAGACACTAGGCACCCTCGTGTAGGCACCCTTTTGCCTACAAATACAGTGAGTACCAGCAGGCTCCTCTGCCCTTCTAAGAAACATCCAGGCCTAGTAGCCTTTCCCAGTCAGTCAATGTATTCAGAGGGGAGGGCAACACACTGCACTCTTCCTTGGTAAAGCTAGATGTCCTCAGCGCTCCAACAGCTCCAGGGATTCTGTTCTCTCACGTCCTACATGCCATGGAAGTCTGCCTCATTGCCCTCATTGGAGCTACACTAAAAAACGCAATCTGCTTCGCCTTCCTTCTAGAAACTCTTACCCAAGGACCCCATACCTACACGATAAAGGAGGCTTGCATTCCTACTGGAACCAAAGCAAAGTTTTTCCTGTTACACTGCAGGACTTTACAATAGGGTTAGGCCCGATAGCATACATAGAACGTTCCAAGGATGAAGGAGTTCGATACATGCAGAACACCCTGTGAAGAAAAGTTGATACAGCAAGGGACCAGGGTGTAGCTAGAGTCTCTTTTGACTTGTTAGAAATCAGAAGGTGTTCGGCTGCATGTTCACTGGAAAAGAACACCTGATGGCACAAACCTTGCGTTTCCATTTTAAAAGCTCTATCCATGCTGCATTGAAGATACCTAAATAACACTGTTTTTGACTGGCCTCTAGTCACTGCAGGCAGCCCTCTGGAAAGAAAAGGAGTTTTCTCTAAGAAAACACGGTGCTTCCATAGCATGGGTGGGAGCTCCTCCTGTCATGCTCTAGAGCTACAGGGAAACTTGACGTGAGAACTTGCCTCAAGCTAAGGCCTGAAAAGCCCTGCTGAAGCGAAAGCGCTTAGCAGTTTCCATTAGGTCGTATTCGCAGTTCTGCTCTGCTTTAACGTTTCTTCACTTTTCCTGACACTAGGTACCCTCGTGTAGGCACCCTTTTTCTTGCAAATACAGTGAGTACCAGCAGTCTCCTTTCCCCTTCCAGGACACATCCAGACATAAAAGCCTTTCCCAGTAACTCTACGTATTCAGAGTGTAGGGCAACTCGCTGCACCCTTCCTTAAGAAGCTAGGTGGACTCAGCTCTTCAACAGCTCCAGGGATTCTGTTCTCGCACGTCCTACATGCCATGGAAGTCTACCTCATTGCCCTCATTGGACCTACACTAAGAAACACAATCTGCTTCGCCGTCCTCTAGGAACTCTGACCCAAGGACCCCATACCTACAGGAGAAAGGAGGCTTGCATTCCTACTGCAACCAAAGCACAGTTTTTCCTGGTACACTGCAGGGCTTTAAAATAGGCTTAGGCCTGATAGCATACATAGAACTTTCCAAGAATGAGGGCGTTCGATACATGCAGAACACCCTGTGAAGAAAAGTTGATTCAGCAAGGGACAAGGGTGTAGCTAGAGTCTCTTTTGACTTGTTAGAAATCAGAGGGTGTTCGGCTGCATGTTCACTGGAAAAGAACACCTGAGAGCACAAACCTTGCTTTCCCAGTTGAAAAGCTCTATCCACGCTGCACTGAAGATACCTAAATAACACTGTTTTTGACTGGCCTCTAGTCACTGCAGGCAGCCCTCTGGAAAGAAAAGGAGTTTTCTCTAAGGAAACACGGTGCTTCCATAGCATGGGTGGGAGCTCCTCCTGTCATGCTCTAGAGCTACAGGGAAACTTGACGTGAGTACTTACCTCAAGCTAAGGCCTGAAAAGCCCTGCTGAAGCGAAAGCGCTTAGCAGTTTCCATTAGGTCGTATTCGCAGTTCTGCTCTGCTTTAACGTTTCTTCACTTTTCCTGACACTAGGCACCCTCGTGTAGCCCCCCTTTTTCTAGCAAATACAGTGAGTACCAGCAGTCTCCTTTCCCCTTCCAGGACACATCCAGACATAAAAGCCTTTCCCAGTAACTCTACGTATTCAGAGTGTAGGGCAACTCGCTGCACCCTTCCTTAAGAAGCTAGGTGGACTCAGCTCTTCAACAGCTCCAGGGATTCTGTTCTCGCACGTCCTACATGCCATGGAAGTCTGCCTCAGTGTCCTCATTGGACCTACACTAAGAAACACAATCTGCTTCGCCGTCCTCTAGGAACTCTGACCCAAGGACCCCATACCTACAGGAGAAAGGAGGCTTGCATTCCTACTGCAACCAAAGCACAGTTTTTCCTGGTACACTGCAGGGCTTTAAAATAGGCTTAGGCCTGATAGCATACATAGAACTTTCCAAGAATGAGGGCGTTCGATACATGCAGAACACCCTGTGAAGAAAAGTTGATTCAGCAAGGGACAAGGGTGTAGCTAGAGTCTCTTTTGACTTGTAAGAATTCAGAAGGGTTTTGGCTGCATGTTCACCGGAATAGAAGACCTGATGGCACAAGCCTTGCTTTCCCATTTTAAATCACTATCCATGCTAGCCTGAAGATCCCTAAATAACACTGTTTTTGACTGGCCTCTAGTCACTGTAGGGAGCCCTCTGGAAAAAAAGGCGTTTTCTCTAAGGAAACACGGTGCTTCCATAGCATGTGGGGGAGCTCCTCCTGTCATGCTCTAGAGCTACAGGGAAACTTGACGTGAGTACTTGCCTCAAGCTAAGGCCTGAAAAGCCCTCCTGAAGCGAAAGCGCTTAGCAGTTTCCACTAGGTCGTATTCGCAGTTCTGCTCTACTTTAACGTTTCTTCACTTTTCCTGACACTAGGCACCCTCGTGTAGGCACCCTTTTTCTTGCAAATACAGTGAGTACCAGCAGTCTCCTTTGCCCTTCCAGGACACATCCAGACATAAAAGCCTTTCCCAGTAACTCTACGTATTCAGAGTGTAGGGCAACTCGCTGCACCCTTCCTTAAGAAGCTAGGTGGACTCAGCTCTTCAACAGCTCCAGGGATTCTGTTCTCGCACATCCTACATGCCATGGAAGTCTGCCTCATTGCCCTCATTGGACCTACACTAAAAAAAGCAATCTGCTTCGCCTTCCTTCTAGGAACTCTTACCCAAGGACACCATACCTACAGGTTAAAGAGGCTTGCATTCCTACTGGAACCAAAGCAAATATTTTCCTGTTACACTGCAGGACTTTAGAATAGGGTTAGGCCCGATAGCATACATAGAACGTTCCAAGGATGAGGGAGTTCGATACATGCAGAACACCCTGTGAAGAAAAGTTGATTCAGCAAGGGACAAGTGTGTAGCTAGAGTCTCTTTTGACTTGTTAGAAATCAGAAGGTGTTCGGCTGCATGTTCACTGGAAAAGAACACCTGAGAGCACAAACCTTGCGTTTCCATTTTAAAACCTCTATCCACGCTGCACTGAAGATACCTAAATAACACTGTTTTTGACTGGCCTCTAGTCACTGCAGGCAGCCCTCTGGAAAGAAAAGGAGTTTTCTCTAAGGAAACACGGTGCTTCCATAGCATGGGTGGGAGCTCCTCCTGTCATGCTCTAGAGCTACAGGGAAACTTGACGTGAGTACTTGCCTCAAGCTAAGGCCTGAAAAGCCCTCCTGAAGCGAAAGCGCTTAGCAGTTTCCATTAGGTCGTATTCGCAGTTCTGCTCTACTTTAACGTTTCTTCACTTTTCCTGACACTAGGCACCCTCGTGTAGGCACCCTTTTTCTTGCAAATACAGTGAGTACCAGCAGTCTCCTTTGCCCTTCCAGGACACATCCAGACATAAAAGCCTTTCCCAGTAACTCTACGTATTCAGAGTGTAGGGCAACTCGCTGCACCCTTCCTTAAGAAGCTAGGTGGACTCAGATCTTCAACAGCTCCAGGGATTCTGTTCTCGCACGTCCTACATGCCATGGAAGTCTGCCTCATTGCCCTCATTGGACCTACACAAAAAAAGCAATCTGCTTCGCCTTCCTTCTAGGAACTCTTACCCAAGGACACCATACCTACAGGTTAAAGAGGCTTGCATTCCTACTGGAACCAAAGCAAATATTTTCCTGTTACACTGCATGACTTTAGAATAGGGTTAGGCCCGATAGCATACATAGAACGTTCCAAGGATGAGGGAGTTCGATACATGCAGAACACCCTGTGAAGAAAAGTTGATTCAGCAAGGGACAAGTGTGTAGCTAGAGTCTCTTTTGACTTGTTAGAAATCAGAAGGTGTTCGGCTGCATGTTCACTGGAAAAGAACACCTGAGAGCACAAACCTTGCGTTTCCATTTTAAAACCTCTATCCACGCTGCACTGAAGATACCTAAATAACACTGTTTTTGACTGGCCTCTAGTCACTGCAGGCAGCCCTCTGGAAAGAAAAGGAGTTTTCTCTAAGGAAACACGGTGCTTCCATAGCATGGGTGGGAGCTCCTCCTGTCATGCTCTAGAGCTACAGGGAAACTTGACGTGAGTACTTGCCTCAAGCTAAGGCCTGAAAAGCCCTCCTGAAGCGAAAGCGCTTAGCAGTTTCCACTAGGTCGTATTCGCAGTTCTGCTCTACTTTAACGTTTCTTCACTTTTCCTGACACTAGGCACCCTCGTGTAGGCACCCTTTTTCTTGCAAATACAGTGAGTACCAGCAGTCTCCTTTGCCCTTCCAGGACACATCCAGACATAAAAGCCTTTCCCAGTAACTCTACGTATTCAGAGTGTAGGGCAACTCGCTGCACCCTTCCTTAAGAAGCTAGGTGGACTCAGCTCTTCAACAGCTCCAGGGATTCTGTTCTCGCACATCCTACATGCCATGGAAGTCTGCCTCATTGCCCTCATTGGACCTACACTAAAAAAAGCAATCTGCTTCGCCTTCCTTCTAGGAACTCTTACCCAAGGACACCATACCTACAGGTTAAAGAGGCTTGCATTCCTACTGGAACCAAAGCAAATATTTTCCTGTTACACTGCAGGACTTTAGAATAGGGTTAGGCCCGATAGCATACATAGAACGTTCCAAGGATGAGGGAGTTCGATACATGCAGAACACCCTGTGAAGAAAAGTTGATTCAGCAAGGGACAAGTGTGTAGCTAGAGTCTCTTTTGACTTGTTAGAAATCAGAAGGTGTTCGGCTGCATGTTCACTGGAAAAGAACACCTGAGAGCACAAACCTTGCGTTTCCATTTTAAAACCTCTATCCACGCTGCACTGAAGATACCTAAATAACACTGTTTTTGACTGGCCTCTAGTCACTGCAGGCAGCCCTCTGGAAAGAAAAGGAGTTTTCTCTAAGGAAACACGGTGCTTCCATAGCATGGGTGGGAGCTCCTCCTGTCATGCTCTAGAGCTACAGGGAAACTTGACGTGAGTACTTGCCTCAAGCTAAGGCCTGAAAAGCCCTGCTGAAGCGAAAGTGCTTAACAGTTTCCATTAGGTCGTATTCGCAGTTCTGCTCTACTTTAACGTTTCTTCACTTTTCTAGACACTAGGCACCCTCGTGTAGGCACCCTTTTGCCTACAAATACAGTGAGTACCAGCAGGCTCCTCTGCCCTTCTAAGAAACATCCAGGCCTAGTAGCCTTTCCCAGTCAGTCAATGTATTCAGAGGGGAGGGCAACACACTGCACTCTTCCTTGGTAAAGCTAGATGTCCTCAGCGCTCCAACAGCTCCAGGGATTCTGTTCTCTCACGTCCTACATGCCATGGAAGTCTGCCTCATTGCCCTCATTGGAGCTACACTAAAAAACGCAATCTGCTTCGCCTTCCTTCTAGAAACTCTTACCCAAGGACCCCATACCTACACGATAAAGGAGGCTTGCATTCCTACTGGAACCAAAGCAAAGTTTTTCCTGTTACACTGCAGGACTTTACAATAGGGTTAGGCCCGATAGCATACATAGAACGTTCCAAGGATGAAGGAGTTCGATACATGCAGAACACCCTGTGAAGAATAGTTGATACAGCAAGGGACCAGGGTGTAGCTAGAGTCTCTTTTGACTTGTTAGAAATCAGAAGGTGTTCGGCTGCATGTTCACTGGAAAAGAACACCTGATGGCACAAACCTTGCGTTTCCATTTTAAAAGCTCTATCCATGCTGCATTGAAGATACCTAAATAACACTGTTTTTGACTGGCCTCTAGTCACTGCAGGCAGCCCTCTGGAAAGAAAAGGAGTTTTCTCTAAGAAAACACGGTGCTTCCATAGCATGGGTGGGAGCTACTCCTGTCATGCTCTAGAGCTACAGGGAAACTTGACGTGAGAACTTGCCTCAAGCTAAGGCCTGAAAAGCCCTGCTGAAGCGAAAGCGCTTAGCAGTTTCCATTAGGTCGTATTCGCAGTTCTGCTCTGCTTTAACGTTTCTTCACTTTTCCTGACACTAGGTACCCTCGTGTAGGCACCCTTTTTCTTGCAAATACAGTGAGTACCAGCAGTCTCCTTTCCCCTTCCAGGACACATCCAGACATAAAAGCCTTTCCCAGTAACTCTACGTATTCAGAGTGTAGGGCAACTCGCTGCACCCTTCCTTAAGAAGCTAGGTGGACTCAGCTCTTCAACAGCTCCAGGGATTCTGTTCTCGCACGTCCTACATGCCATGGAAGTCTACCTCATTGCCCTCATTGGACCTACACTAAGAAACACAATCTGCTTCGCCGTCCTCTAGGAACTCTGACCCAAGGACCCCATACCTACAGGAGAAAGGAGGCTTGCATTCCTACTGCAACCAAAGCACAGTTTTTCCTGGTACACTGCAGGGCTTTAAAATAGGCTTAGGCCTGATAGCATACATAGAACTTTCCAAGAATGAGGGCGTTCGATACATGCAGAACACCCTGTGAAGAAAAGTTGATTCAGCAAGGGACAAGGGTGTAGCTAGAGTCTCTTTTGACTTGTTAGAAATCAGAGGGTGTTCGGCTGCATGTTCACTGGAAAAGAACACCTGAGAGCACAAACCTTGCTTTCCCAGTTGAAAAGCTCTATCCACGCTGCACTGAAGATACCTAAATAACACTGTTTTTGACTGGCCTCTAGTCACTGCAGGCAGCCCTCCGGAAAGAAAAGGAGTTTTCTCTAAGGAAACACGGTGCTTCCATAGCATGGGTGGGAGCTCCTCCTGTCATGCTCTAGAGCTACAGGGAAACTTGACGTGAGTACTTACCTCAAGCTAAGGCCTGAAAAGCCCTGCTGAAGCGAAAGCGCTTAGCAGTTTCCATTAGGTCGTATTCGCAGTTCTGCTCTGCTTTAACGTTTCTTCACTTTTCCTGACACTAGGCACCCTCGTGTAGCCACCCTTTTTCTTGCAAATACAGTGAGTACCAGCAGTCTCCTTTCCCCTTCCAGGACACATCCAGACATAAAAGCCTTTCCCAGTAACTCTACGTATTCAGAGTGTAGGGCAACTCGCTGCACCCTTCCTTAAGAAGCTAGGTGGACTCAGCTCTTCAACAGCTCCAGGGATTCTGTTCTCGCACGTCCTACATGCCATGGAAGTCTGCCTCATTGCCCTCATTGGACCTACACTAAGAAACACAATCTGCTTCGCCGTCCTCTAGGAACTCTGACCCAAGGACCCCATACCTACAGGAGAAAGGAGGCTTGCATTCCTACTGCAACCAAAGCACAGTTTTTCCTGGTACACTGCAGGGCTTGAAAATAGGCTTAGGCCTGATAGCATACAAAGAACTTTCCAAGAATGAGGGCGTTCGATACATGCAGAACACCCTGTGAAGAAAAGTTGATTCAGCAAGGGACAAGTGTGTAGCTAGAGTCTCTTTTGACTTGTTAGAAATCAGAAGGTGTTCGGCTGCATGTTCACTGGAAAAGAACACCTGAGAGCACAAACCTTGCTTTCCCAGTTGAAAAGCTCTATCCACGCTGCACTGAAGATACCTAAATAACACTGTTTTTGACTGGCCTCTAGTCACTGCAGGCAGCCCTCTGGAAAGAAAAGGAGTTTTCTCTAAGGAAACACGGTGCTTCCATAGCATGGGTGGGAGCTCCTCCTGTCATGCTCTAGAGCTACAGGGAAACTTGACGTGAGTACTTACCTCAAGCTAAGGCCTGAAAAGCCCTGCTGAAGCGAAAGCGCTTAGCAGTTTCCATTAGGTCGTATTCGCAGTTCTGCTCTGCTTTAACGTTTTTTAACTTTTCCTGACACTAGGCACCCTCGTGTAGGCACCCTTTTTCTTGCAAATACAGTGAGTACCAGCAGTCTCCTTTCCCCTTCCAGGACACATCCAGACATAAAAGCCTTTCCCAGTAACTCTACGTATTCAGAGTGTAGGGCAACTCGCTGCACCCTTCCTTAAGAAGCTAGGTGGACTCAGCTCTTCAACAGCTCCAGGGATTCTGTTCTCGCACGTCCTACATGCCATGGAAGTCTGCCTCATTGCCCTCATTGGACCTACACTAAGAAACACAATCTGCTTCGCCGTCCTCTAGGAACTCTGACCCAAGGACCCCATACCTGCAGGAGAAAGGAGGCTTGCATTCCTACTGCAACCAAAGCACAGTTTTTCCTGGTACACTGCAGGGCTTGAAAATAGGCTTAGGCCTGATAGCATACATAGAACTTTCCAAGAATGAGGGCGTTCGATACATGCAGAACACCCTGTGAAGAAAAGTTGATTCAGCAAGGGACAAGTGTGTAGCTAGAGTCTCTTTTGACTTGTTAGAAATCAGAAGGTGTTCGGCTGCATGTTCACTGGAAAAGAACACCTGAGAGCACAAACCTTGCTTTCCCAGTTGAAAAGCTCTATCCACGCTGCACTGAAGATACCTAAATAACACTGTTTTTGACTGGCCTCTAGTCACTGCAGGCAGCCCTCTGGAAAGAAAAGGAGTTTTCTCTAAGGAAACACGGTGCTTCCATAGCATGGGTGGGAGCTCCTCCTGTCATGCTCTAGAGCTACAGGGAAACTTGACGTGAGTACTTGCCTCAAGCTAAGGCCTGAAAAGCCCTCCTGAAGCGAAAGCGCTTAGCAGTTTCCATTAGGTCGTATTCGCAGTTCTGCTCTACTTTAACGTTTCTTCACTTTTCCTGACACTAGGCACCCTCGTGTAGGCACCCTTTTTCTTGCAAATACAGTGAGTACCAGCAGTCTCCTTTGCCCTTCCAGGACACATCCAGACATAAAAGCCTTTCCCAGTAACTCTACGTATTCAGAGTGTAGGGCAACTCGCTGCACCCTTCCTTAAGAAGCTAGGTGGACTCAGATCTTCAACAGCTCCAGGGATTCTGTTCTCGCACGTCCTACATGGCATGGAAGTCTGCCTCATTGCCCTCATTGGACCTACACAAAAAAAGCAATCTGCTTCGCCTTCCTTCTAGGAACTCTTACCCAAGGACACCATACCTACAGGTTAAAGAGGCTTGCATTCCTACTGGAACCAAAGCAAATATTTTCCTGTTACACTGCAGGACTTTAGAATAGGGTTAGGCCCGATAGCATACATAGAACGTTCCAAGGATGAGGGAGTTCGATACATGCAGAACACCCTGTGAAGAAAAGTTGATTCAGCAAGGGACAAGTGTGTAGCTAGAGTCTCTTTTGACTTGTTAGAAATCAGAAGGTGTTCGGCTGCATGTTCACTGGAAAAGAACACCTGAGAGCACAAACCTTGCGTTTCCATTTTAAAACCTCTATCCACGCTGCACTGAAGATACCTAAATAACACTGTTTTTGACTGGCCTCTAGTCACTGCAGGCAGCCCTCTGGAAAGAAAAGGAGTTTTCTCTAAGGAAACACGGTGCTTCCATAGCATGGGTGGGAGCTCCTCCTGTCATGCTCTAGAACTACAGGGAAACTTGACGTGAGTACTTGCCTCAAGCTAAGGCCTGAAAAGCCCTGCTGAAGCGAAAGTGCTTAACAGTTTCCATTAGGTCGTATTCGCAGTTCTGCTCTACTTTAACGTTTCTTCACTTTTCTAGACACTAGGCACCCTCGTGTAGGCACCCTTTTTCTTGCAAATACAGTGAGTACCAGCAGTCTCCTTTGCCCTTCCAGGACACATCCAGACATAAAAGCCTTTCCCAGTAACTCTACGTATTCAGAGTGTAGGGCAACTCGCTGCACCCTTCCTTAAGAAGCTAGGTGGACTCAGCTCTTCAACAGCTCCAGGGATTCTGTTCTCGCACGTCCTACATGCCATGGAAGTCTGCCTCATTGCCCTCATTGGACCTACACTAAGAAACACAATCTGCTTCGCCGTCCTCTAGGAACTCTGACCCAAGGACCCCATACCTACAGGAGAAAGGAGGCTTGCATTCCTACTGCAACCAAAGCACAGTTTTTCCTGGTACACTGCAGGGCTTGAAAATAGGCTTAGGCCTGATAGCATACATAGAACTTTCCAAGAATGAGGGCGTTCGATACATGTAGAACACCCTGTGAAGAAAAGTTGATTCAGCAAGGGACAAGGGTGTAGCTAGAGTCTCTTTTGACTTGTAAGAATTCAGAAGGGTTTTGGCTGCATGTTCACCGGAATAGAAGACCTGATGGCACAAGCCTTGCTTTCCCATTTTAAATCACTATCCATGCTAGCCTGAAGATCCCTAAATAACACTGTTTTTGACTGGCCTCTAGTCACTGTAGGGAGCCCTCTGGAAAAAAAGGCGTTTTCTCTAAGGAAACACGGTGCTTCCATAGCATGTGGGGGAGCTCCTCCTGTCATGCTCTAGAGCTACAGGGAAACTTGACGTGAGTACTTGCCTCAAGCTAAGGCCTGAAAAGCCCTCCTGAAGCGAAAGCGCTTAGCAGTTTCCACTAGGTCGTATTCGCAGTTCTGCTCTACTTTAACGTTTCTTCACTTTTCCTGACACTAGGCACCCTCGTGTAGGCACCCTTTTTCTTGCAAATACAGTGAGTACCAGCAGTCTCCTTTGCCCTTCCAGGACACATCCAGACATAAAAGCCTTTCCCAGTAACTCTACGTATTCAGAGTGTAGGGCAACTCGCTGCACCCTTCCTTAAGAATCTAGGTGGACTCAGCTCTTCAACAGCTCCAGGGATTCTGTTCTCGCACATCCTACATGCCATGGAAGTCTGCCTCATTGCCCTCATTGGACCTACACTAAAAAAAGCAATCTGCTTCGCCTTCCTTCTAGGAACTCTTACCCAAGGACACCATACCTACAGGTTAAAGAGGCTTGCATTCCTACTGGAACCAAAGCAAATATTTTCCTGTTACACTGCAGGACTTTAGAATAGGGTTAGGCCCGATAGCATACATAGAACGTTCCAAGGATGAGGGAGTTCGATACATGCAGAACACCCTGTGAAGAAAAGTTGATTCAGCAAGGGACAAGTGTGTAGCTAGAGTCTCTTTTGACTTGTTAGAAATCAGAAGGTGTTCGGCTGCATGTTCACTGGAAAAGAACACCTGAGAGCACAAACCTTGCGTTTCCATTTTAAAACCTCTATCCACGCTGCACTGAAGATACCTAAATAACACTGTTTTTGACTGGCCTCTAGTCACTGCAGGCAGCCCTCTGGAAAGAAAAGGAGTTTTCTCTAAGGAAACACGGTGCTTCCATAGCATGGGTGGGAGCTCCTCCTGTCATGCTCTAGAGCTACAGGGAAACTTGACGTGAGTACTTGCCTCAAGCTAAGGCCTGAAAAGCCCTGCTGAAGCGAAAGTGCTTAACAGTTTCCATTAGGTCGTATTCGCAGTTCTGCTCTACTTTAACGTTTCTTCACTTTTCTAGACACTAGGCACCCTCGTGTAGGCACCCTTTTGCCTACAAATACAGTGAGTACCAGCAGGCTCCTCTGCCCTTCTAAGAAACATCCAGGCCTAGTAGCCTTTCCCAGTCAGTCAATGTATTCAGAGGGGAGGGCAACACACTGCACTCTTCCTTGGTAAAGCTAGATGTCCTCAGCGCTCCAACAGCTCCAGGGATTCTGTTCTCTCACGTCCTACATGCCATGGAAGTCTGCCTCATTGCCCTCATTGGAGCTACACTAAAAAACGCAATCTGCTTCGCCTTCCTTCTAGAAACTCTTACCCAAGGACCCCATACCTACACGATAAAGGAGGCTTGCATTCCTACTGGAACCAAAGCAAAGTTTTTCCTGTTACACTGCAGGACTTTACAATAGGGTTAGGCCCGATAGCATACATAGAACGTTCCAAGGATGAAGGAGTTCGATACATGCAGAACACCCTGTGAAGAAAAGTTGATACAGCAAGGGACCAGGGTGTAGCTAGAGTCTCTTTTGACTTGTTAGAAATCAGAAGGTGTTCGGCTGCATGTTCACTGGAAAAGAACACCTGATGGCACAAACCTTGCGTTTCCATTTTAAAAGCTCTATCCATGCTGCATTGAAGATACCTAAATAACACTGTTTTTGACTGGCCTCTAGTCACTGCAGGCAGCCCTCTGGAAAGAAAAGGAGTTTTCTCTAAGAAAACACGGTGCTTCCATAGCATGGGTGGGAGCTCCTCCTGTCATGCTCTAGAGCTACAGGGAAACTTGACGTGAGAACTTGCCTCAAGCTAAGGCCTGAAAAGCCCTGCTGAAGCGAAAGCGCTTAGCAGTTTCCATTAGGTCGTATTCGCAGTTCTGCTCTGCTTTAACGTTTCTTCACTTTTCCTGACACTAGGTACCCTCGTGTAGGCACCCTTTTTCTTGCAAATACAGTGAGTACCAGCAGTCTCCTTTCCCCTTCCAGGACACATCCAGACATAAAAGCCTTTCCCAGTAACTCTACGTATTCAGAGTGTAGGGCAACTCGCTGCACCCTTCCTTAAGAAGCTAGGTGGACTCAGCTCTTCAACAGCTCCAGGGATTCTGTTCTCGCACGTCCTACATGCCATGGAAGTCTACCTCATTGCCCTCATTGGACCTACACTAAGAAACACAATCTGCTTCGCCGTCCTCTAGGAACTCTGACCCAAGGACCCCATACCTACAGGAGAAAGGAGGCTTGCATTCCTACTGCAACCAAAGCACAGTTTTTCCTGGTACACTGCAGGGCTTTAAAATAGGCTTAGGCCTGATAGCATACATAGAACTTTCCAAGAATGAGGGCGTTCGATACATGCAGAACACCCTGTGAAGAAAAGTTGATTCAGCAAGGGACAAGGGTGTAGCTAGAGTCTCTTTTGACTTGTTAGAAATCAGAGGGTGTTCGGCTGCATGTTCACTGGAAAAGAACACCTGAGAGCACAAACCTTGCTTTCCCAGTTGAAAAGCTCTATCCACGCTGCACTGAAGATACCTAAATAACACTGTTTTTGACTGGCCTCTAGTCACTGCAGGCAGCCCTCTGGAAAGAAAAGGAGTTTTCTCTAAGGAAACACGGTGCTTCCATAGCATGGGTGGGAGCTCCTCCTGTCATGCTCTAGAGCTACAGGGAAACTTGACGTGAGTACTTACCTCAAGCTAAGGCCTGAAAAGCCCTGCTGAAGCGAAAGCGCTTAGCAGTTTCCATTAGGTCGTATTCGCAGTTCTGCTCTGCTTTAACGTTTCTTCACTTTTCCTGACACTAGGCACCCTCGTGTAGCCCCCCTTTTTCTAGCAAATACAGTGAGTACCAGCAGTCTCCTTTCCCCTTCCAGGACACATCCAGACATAAAAGCCTTTCCCAGTAACTCTACGTATTCAGAGTGTAGGGCAACTCGCTGCACCCTTCCTTAAGAAGCTAGGTGGACTCAGCTCTTCAACAGCTCCAGGGATTCTGTTCTCGCACGTCCTACATGCCATGGAAGTCTGCCTCAGTGTCCTCATTGGACCTACACTAAGAAACACAATCTGCTTCGCCGTCCTCTAGGAACTCTGACCCAAGGACCCCATACCTACAGGAGAAAGGAGGCTTGCATTCCTACTGCAACCAAAGCACAGTTTTTCCTGGTACACTGCAGGGCTTTAAAATAGGCTTAGGCCTGATAGCATACATAGAACTTTCCAAGAATGAGGGCGTTCGATACATGCAGAACACCCTGTGAAGAAAAGTTGATTCAGCAAGGGACAAGGGTGTAGCTAGAGTCTCTTTTGACTTGTAAGAATTCAGAAGGGTTTTGGCTGCATGTTCACCGGAATAGAAGACCTGATGGCACAAGCCTTGCTTTCCCATTTTAAATCACTATCCATGCTAGCCTGAAGATCCCTAAATAACACTGTTTTTGACTGGCCTCTAGTCACTGTAGGGAGCCCTCTGGAAAAAAAGGCGTTTTCTCTAAGGAAACACGGTGCTTCCATAGCATGTGGGGGAGCTCCTCCTGTCATGCTCTAGAGCTACAGGGAAACTTGACGTGAGTACTTGCCTCAAGCTAAGGCCTGAAAAGCCCTCCTGAAGCGAAAGCGCTTAGCAGTTTCCACTAGGTCGTATTCGCAGTTCTGCTCTACTTTAACGTTTCTTCACTTTTCCTGACACTAGGCACCCTCGTGTAGGCACCCTTTTTCTTGCAAATACAGTGAGTACCAGCAGTCTCCTTTGCCCTTCCAGGACACATCCAGACATAAAAGCCTTTCCCAGTAACTCTACGTATTCAGAGTGTAGGGCAACTCGCTGCACCCTTCCTTAAGAAGCTAGGTGGACTCAGCTCTTCAACAGCTCCAGGGATTCTGTTCTCGCACATCCTACATGCCATGGAAGTCTGCCTCATTGCCCTCATTGGACCTACACTAAAAAAAGCAATCTGCTTCGCCTTCCTTCTAGGAACTCTTACCCAAGGACACCATACCTACAGGTTAAAGAGGCTTGCATTCCTACTGGAACCAAAGCAAATATTTTCCTGTTACACTGCAGGACTTTAGAATAGGGTTAGGCCCGATAGCATACATAGAACGTTCCAAGGATGAGGGAGTTCGATACATGCAGAACACCCTGTGAAGAAAAGTTGATTCAGCAAGGGACAAGTGTGTAGCTAGAGTCTCTTTTGACTTGTTAGAAATCAGAAGGTGTTCGGCTGCATGTTCACTGGAAAAGAACACCTGAGAGCACAAACCTTGCGTTTCCATTTTAAAACCTCTATCCACGCTGCACTGAAGATACCTAAATAACACTGTTTTTGACTGGCCTCTAGTCACTGCAGGCAGCCCTCTGGAAAGAAAAGGAGTTTTCTCTAAGGAAACACGGTGCTTCCATAGCATGGGTGGGAGCTCCTCCTGTCATGCTCTAGAGCTACAGGGAAACTTGACGTGAGTACTTGCCTCAAGCTAAGGCCTGAAAAGCCCTCCTGAAGCGAAAGCGCTTAGCAGTTTCCATTAGGTCGTATTCGCAGTTCTGCTCTACTTTAACGTTTCTTCACTTTTCCTGACACTAGGCACCCTCGTGTAGGCACCCTTTTTCTTGCAAATACAGTGAGTACCAGCAGTCTCCTTTGCCCTTCCAGGACACATCCAGACATAAAAGCCTTTCCCAGTAACTCTACGTATTCAGAGTGTAGGGCAACTCGCTGCACCCTTCCTTAAGAAGCTAGGTGGACTCAGATCTTCAACAGCTCCAGGGATTCTGTTCTCGCACGTCCTACATGCCATGGAAGTCTGCCTCATTGCCCTCATTGGACCTACACAAAAAAAGCAATCTGCTTCGCCTTCCTTCTAGGAACTCTTACCCAAGGACACCATACCTACAGGTTAAAGAGGCTTGCATTCCTACTGGAACCAAAGCAAATATTTTCCTGTTACACTGCATGACTTTAGAATAGGGTTAGGCCCGATAGCATACATAGAACGTTCCAAGGATGAGGGAGTTCGATACATGCAGAACACCCTGTGAAGAAAAGTTGATTCAGCAAGGGACAAGTGTGTAGCTAGAGTCTCTTTTGACTTGTTAGAAATCAGAAGGTGTTCGGCTGCATGTTCACTGGAAAAGAACACCTGAGAGCACAAACCTTGCGTTTCCATTTTAAAACCTCTATCCACGCTGCACTGAAGATACCTAAATAACACTGTTTTTGACTGGCCTCTAGTCACTGCAGGCAGCCCTCTGGAAAGAAAAGGAGTTTTCTCTAAGGAAACACGGTGCTTCCATAGCATGGGTGGGAGCTCCTCCTGTCATGCTCTAGAGCTACAGGGAAACTTGACGTGAGTACTTGCCTCAAGCTAAGGCCTGAAAAGCCCTGCTGAAGCGAAAGTGCTTAACAGTTTCCATTAGGTCGTATTCGCAGTTCTGCTCTACTTTAACGTTTCTTCACTTTTCTAGACACTAGGCACCCTCGTGTAGGCACCCTTTTTCTTGCAAATACAGTGAGTACCAGCAGTCTCCTTTGCCCTTCCAGGACACATCCAGACATAAAAGCCTTTCCCAGTAACTCTACGTATTCAGAGTGTAGGGCAACTCGCTGCACCCTTCCTTAAGAAGCTAGGTGGACTCAGCTCTTCAACAGCTCCAGGGATTCTGTTCTCGCACGTCCTACATGCCATGGAAGTCTACCTCATTGCCCTCATTGGACCTACACTAAGAAACACAATCTGCTTCGCCGTCCTCTAGGAACTCTGACCCAAGGACCCCATACCTACAGGAGAAAGGAGGCTTGCATTCCTACTGCAACCAAAGCACAGTTTTTCCTGGTACACTGCAGGGCTTTAAAATAGGCTTAGGCCTGATAGCATACATAGAACTTTCCAAGAATGAGGGCGTTCGATACATGCAGAACACCCTGTGAAGAAAAGTTGATTCAGCAAGGGACAAGGGTGTAGCTAGAGTCTCTTTTGACTTGTTAGAAATCAGAGGGTGTTCGGCTGCATGTTCACTGGAAAAGAACACCTGAGAGCACAAACCTTGCTTTCCCAGTTGAAAAGCTCTATCCACGCTGCACTGAAGATACCTAAATAACACTGTTTTTGACTGGCCTCTAGTCACTGCAGGCAGCCCTCTGGAAAGAAAAGGAGTTTTCTCTAAGGAAACACGGTGCTTCCATAGCATGGGTGGGAGCTCCTCCTGTCATGCTCTAGAGCTACAGGGAAACTTGACGTGAGTACTTACCTCAAGCTAAGGCCTGAAAAGCCCTGCTGAAGCGAAAGCGCTTAGCAGTTTCCATTAGGTCGTATTCGCAGTTCTGCTCTGCTTTAACGTTTCTTCACTTTTCCTGACACTAGGCACCCTCGTGTAGCCCCCCTTTTTCTAGCAAATACAGTGAGTACCAGCAGTCTCCTTTCCCCTTCCAGGACACATCCAGACATAAAAGCCTTTCCCAGTAACTCTACGTATTCAGAGTGTAGGGCAACTCGCTGCACCCTTCCTTAAGAAGCTAGGTGGACTCAGCTCTTCAACAGCTCCAGGGATTCTGTTCTCGCACGTCCTACATGCCATGGAAGTCTGCCTCAGTGTCCTCATTGGACCTACACTAAGAAACACAATCTGCTTCGCCGTCCTCTAGGAACTCTGACCCAAGGACCCCATACCTACAGGAGAAAGGAGGCTTGCATTCCTACTGCAACCAAAGCACAGTTTTTCCTGGTACACTGCAGGGCTTTAAAATAGGCTTAGGCCTGATAGCATACATAGAACTTTCCAAGAATGAGGGCGTTCGATACATGCAGAACACCCTGTGAAGAAAAGTTGATTCAGCAAGGGACAAGGGTGTAGCTAGAGTCTCTTTTGACTTGTAAGAATTCAGAAGGGTTTTGGCTGCATGTTCACCGGAATAGAAGACCTGATGGCACAAGCCTTGCTTTCCCATTTTAAATCACTATCCATGCTAGCCTGAAGATCCCTAAATAACACTGTTTTTGACTGGCCTCTAGTCACTGTAGGGAGCCCTCTGGAAAAAAAGGCGTTTTCTCTAAGGAAACACGGTGCTTCCATAGCATGTGGGGGAGCTCCTCCTGTCATGCTCTAGAGCTACAGGGAAACTTGACGTGAGTACTTGCCTCAAGCTAAGGCCTGAAAAGCCCTCCTGAAGCGAAAGCGCTTAGCAGTTTCCACTAGGTCGTATTCGCAGTTCTGCTCTACTTTAACGTTTCTTCACTTTTCCTGACACTAGGCACCCTCGTGTAGGCACCCTTTTTCTTGCAAATACAGTGAGTACCAGCAGTCTCCTTTGCCCTTCCAGGACACATCCAGACATAAAAGCCTTTCCCAGTAACTCTACGTATTCAGAGTGTAGGGCAACTCGCTGCACCCTTCCTTAAGAAGCTAGGTGGACTCAGCTCTTCAACAGCTCCAGGGATTCTGTTCTCGCACATCCTACATGCCATGGAAGTCTGCCTCATTGCCCTCATTGGACCTACACTAAAAAAAGCAATCTGCTTCGCCTTCCTTCTAGGAACTCTTACCCAAGGACACCATACCTACAGGTTAAAGAGGCTTGCATTCCTACTGGAACCAAAGCAAATATTTTCCTGTTACACTGCAGGACTTTAGAATAGGGTTAGGCCCGATAGCATACATAGAACGTTCCAAGGATGAGGGAGTTCGATACATGCAGAACACCCTGTGAAGAAAAGTTGATTCAGCAAGGGACAAGTGTGTAGCTAGAGTCTCTTTTGACTTGTTAGAAATCAGAAGGTGTTCGGCTGCATGTTCACTGGAAAAGAACACCTGAGAGCACAAACCTTGCGTTTCCATTTTAAAACCTCTATCCACGCTGCACTGAAGATACCTAAATAACACTGTTTTTGACTGGCCTCTAGTCACTGCAGGCAGCCCTCTGGAAAGAAAAGGAGTTTTCTCTAAGGAAACACGGTGCTTCCATAGCATGGGTGGGAGCTCCTCCTGTCATGCTCTAGAGCTACAGGGAAACTTGACGTGAGTACTTGCCTCAAGCTAAGGCCTGAAAAGCCCTCCTGAAGCGAAAGCGCTTAGCAGTTTCCATTAGGTCGTATTCGCAGTTCTGCTCTACTTTAACGTTTCTTCACTTTTCCTGACACTAGGCACCCTCGTGTAGGCACCCTTTTTCTTGCAAATACAGTGAGTACCAGCAGTCTCCTTTGCCCTTCCAGGACACATCCAGACATAAAAGCCTTTCCCAGTAACTCTACGTATTCAGAGTGTAGGGCAACTCGCTGCACCCTTCCTTAAGAAGCTAGGTGGACTCAGATCTTCAACAGCTCCAGGGATTCTGTTCTCGCACGTCCTACATGCCATGGAAGTCTGCCTCATTGCCCTCATTGGACCTACACAAAAAAAGCAATCTGCTTCGCCTTCCTTCTAGGAACTCTTACCCAAGGACACCATACCTACAGGTTAAAGAGGCTTGCATTCCTACTGGAACCAAAGCAAATATTTTCCTGTTACACTGCATGACTTTAGAATAGGGTTAGGCCCGATAGCATACATAGAACGTTCCAAGGATGAGGGAGTTCGATACATGCAGAACACCCTGTGAAGAAAAGTTGATTCAGCAAGGGACAAGTGTGTAGCTAGAGTCTCTTTTGACTTGTTAGAAATCAGAAGGTGTTCGGCTGCATGTTCACTGGAAAAGAACACCTGAGAGCACAAACCTTGCGTTTCCATTTTAAAACCTCTATCCACGCTGCACTGAAGATACCTAAATAACACTGTTTTTGACTGGCCTCTAGTCACTGCAGGCAGCCCTCTGGAAAGAAAAGGAGTTTTCTCTAAGGAAACACGGTGCTTCCATAGCATGGGTGGGAGCTCCTCCTGTCATGCTCTAGAGCTACAGGGAAACTTGACGTGAGTACTTGCCTCAAGCTAAGGCCTGAAAAGCCCTGCTGAAGCGAAAGTGCTTAACAGTTTCCATTAGGTCGTATTCGCAGTTCTGCTCTACTTTAACGTTTCTTCACTTTTCTAGACACTAGGCACCCTCGTGTAGGCACCCTTTTTCTTGCAAATACAGTGAGTACCAGCAGTCTCCTTTGCCCTTCCAGGACACATCCAGACATAAAAGCCTTTCCCAGTAACTCTACGTATTCAGAGTGTAGGGCAACTCGCTGCACCCTTCCTTAAGAAGCTAGGTGGACTCAGCTCTTCAACAGCTCCAGGGATTCTGTTCTCGCACGTCCTACATGCCATGGAAGTCTGCCTCATTGCCCTCATTGGACCTACACTAAGAAACACAATCTGCTTCGCCGTCCTCTAGGAACTCTGACCCAAGGACCCCATACCTACAGGAGAAAGGAGGCTTGCATTCCTACTGCAACCAAAGCACAGTTTTTCCTGGTACACTGCAGGGCTTGAAAATAGGCTTAGGCCTGATAGCATACATAGAACTTTCCAAGAATGAGGGCGTTCGATACATGTAGAACACCCTGTGAAGAAAAGTTGATTCAGCAAGGGACAAGGGTGTAGCTAGAGTCTCTTTTGACTTGTAAGAATTCAGAAGGGTTTTGGCTGCATGTTCACCGGAATAGAAGACCTGATGGCACAAGCCTTGCTTTCCCATTTTAAATCACTATCCATGCTAGCCTGAAGATCCCTAAATAACACTGTTTTTGACTGGCCTCTAGTCACTGTAGGGAGCCCTCTGGAAAAAAAGGCGTTTTCTCTAAGGAAACACGGTGCTTCCATAGCATGTGGGGGAGCTCCTCCTGTCATGCTCTAGAGCTACAGGGAAACTTGACGTGAGTACTTGCCTCAAGCTAAGGCCTGAAAAGCCCTCCTGAAGCGAAAGCGCTTAGCAGTTTCCACTAGGTCGTATTCGCAGTTCTGCTCTACTTTAACGTTTCTTCACTTTTCCTGACACTAGGCACCCTCGTGTAGGCACCCTTTTTCTTGCAAATACAGTGAGTACCAGCAGTCTCCTTTGCCCTTCCAGGACACATCCAGACATAAAAGCCTTTCCCAGTAACTCTACGTATTCAGAGTGTAGGGCAACTCGCTGCACCCTTCCTTAAGAAGCTAGGTGGACTCAGCTCTTCAACAGCTCCAGGGATTCTGTTCTCGCACATCCTACATGCCATGGAAGTCTGCCTCATTGCCCTCATTGGACCTACACTAAAAAAAGCAATCTGCTTCGCCTTCCTTCTAGGAACTCTTACCCAAGGACACCATACCTACAGGTTAAAGAGGCTTGCATTCCTACTGGAACCAAAGCAAATATTTTCCTGTTACACTGCAGGACTTTAGAATAGGGTTAGGCCCGATAGCATACATAGAACGTTCCAAGGATGAGGGAGTTCGATACATGCAGAACACCCTGTGAAGAAAAGTTGATTCAGCAAGGGACAAGTGTGTAGCTAGAGTCTCTTTTGACTTGTTAGAAATCAGAAGGTGTTCGGCTGCATGTTCACTGGAAAAGAACACCTGAGAGCACAAACCTTGCGTTTCCATTTTAAAACCTCTATCCACGCTGCACTGAAGATACCTAAATAACACTGTTTTTGACTGGCCTCTAGTCACTGCAGGCAGCCCTCTGGAAAGAAAAGGAGTTTTCTCTAAGGAAACACGGTGCTTCCATAGCATGGTTGGGAGCTCCTCCTGTCATGCTCTAGAGCTACAGGGAAACTTGACGTGAGTACTTGCCTCAAGCTAAGGCCTGAAAAGCCCTGCTGAAGCGAAAGTGCTTAACAGTTTCCATTAGGTCATATACGCAGTTCTGCTCTACTTTAACGTTTCTTCACTTTTCTAGACACTAGGCACCCTCGTGTAGGCACCCTTTTGCCTACAAATACAGTGAGTACCAGCAGGCTCCTCTGCCCTTCTAAGAAACATCCAGGCCTAGTAGCCTTTCGCAGTCAGTCAATGTATTCAGAGGGGAGGGCAACACACTGCACTCTTCCTTGGTAAAGCTAGATGTCCTCAGCGCTCCAACAGCTCCAGGGATTCTGTTCTCTCACGTCCTACATGCCATGGAAGTCTGCCTCATTGCCCTCATTGGAGCTACACTAAAAAACGCAATCTGCTTCGCCTTCCTTCTAGAAACTCTTACCCAAGGACCCCATACCTACACGATAAAGGAGGCTTGCATTCCTACTGGAACCAAAGCAAAGTTTTTCCTGTTACACTGCAGGACTTTACAATAGGGTTAGGCCCGATAGCATACATAGAACGTTCCAAGGATGAAGGAGTTCGATACATGCAGAACACCCTGTGAAGAATAGTTGATACAGCAAGGGACCAGGGTGTAGCTAGAGTCTCTTTTGACTTGTTAGAAATCAGAAGGTGTTCGGCTGCATGTTCACTGGAAAAGAACACCTGATGGCACAAACCTTGCGTTTCCATTTTAAAAGCTCTATCCATGCTGCATTGAAGATACCTAAATAACACTGTTTTTGACTGGCCTCTAGTCACTGCAGGCAGCCCTCTGGAAAGAAAAGGAGTTTTCTCCAAGAAAACACGGTGCTTCCATAGCATGGGTGGGAGCTCCTCCTGTCATGCTCTAGAGCTACAGGGAAACTTGACGTGAGAACTTGCCTCAAGCTAAGGCCTGAAAAGCCCTGCTGAAGCGAAAGCGCTTAGCAGTTTCCATTAGGTCGTATTCGCAGTTCTGCTCTGCTTTAACGTTTCTTCACTTTTCCTGACACTAGGTACCCTCGTGTAGGCACCCTTTTTCTTGCAAATACAGTGAGTACCAGCAGTCTCCTTTCCCCTTCCAGGACACATCCAGACATAAAAGCCTTTCCCAGTAACTCTACGTATTCAGAGTGTAGGGCAACTCGCTGCACCCTTCCTTAAGAAGCTAGGTGGACTCAGCTCTTCAACAGCTCCAGGGATTCTGTTCTCGCACGTCCTACATGCCATGGAAGTCTACCTCATTGCCCTCATTGGACCTACACTAAGAAACACAATCTGCTTCGCCGTCCTCTAGGAACTCTGACCCAAGGACCCCATACCTACAGGAGAAAGGAGGCTTGCATTCCTACTGCAACCAAAGCACAGTTTTTCCTGGTACACTGCAGGGCTTTAAAATACGCTTAGGCCTGATAGCATACATAGAACTTTCCAAGAATGAGGGCGTTCGATACATGCAGAACACCCTGTGAAGAAAAGTTGATTCAGCAAGGGACAAGGGTGTAGCTAGAGTCTCTTTTGACTTGTTAGAAATCAGAGGGTGTTCGGCTGCATGTTCACTGGAAAAGAACACCTGAGAGCACAAACCTTGCTTTCCCAGTTGAAAAGCTCTATCCACGCTGCACTGAAGATACCTAAATAACACTGTTTTTGACTGGCCTCTAGTCACTGCAGGCAGCCCTCTGGAAAGAAAAGGAGTTTTCTCTAAGGAAACACGGTGCTTCCATAGCATGGGTGGGAGCTCCTCCTGTCATGCTCTAGAGCTACAGGGAAACTTGACGTGAGTACTTGCCTCAAGCTAAGGCCTGAAAAGCCCTCCTGAAGCGAAAGCGCTTAGCAGTTTCCATTAGGTCGTATTCGCAGTTCTGCTCTACTTTAACGTTTCTTCACTTTTCCTGACACTAGGCACCCTCGTGTAGGCACCCTTTTTCTTGCAAATACAGTGAGTACCAGCAGTCTCCTTTGCCCTTCCAGGACACATCCAGACATAAAAGCCTTTCCCAGTAACTCTACGTATTCAGAGTGTAGGGCAACTCGCTGCACCCTTCCTTAAGAAGCTAGGTGGACTCAGATCTTCAACAGCTCCAGGGATTCTGTTCTCGCACGTCCTACATGCCATGGAAGTCTGCCTCATTGCCCTCATTGGACCTACACAAAAAAAGCAATCTGCTTCGCCTTCCTTCTAGGAACTCTTACCCAAGGACACCATACCTACAGGTTAAAGAGGCTTGCATTCCTACTGGAACCAAAGCAAATATTTTCCTGTTACACTGCATGACTTTAGAATAGGGTTAGGCCCGATAGCATACATAGAACGTTCCAAGGATGAGGGAGTTCGATACATGCAGAACACCCTGTGAAGAAAAGTTGATTCAGCAAGGGACAAGTGTGTAGCTAGAGTCTCTTTTGACTTGTTAGAAATCAGAAGGTGTTCGGCTGCATGTTCACTGGAAAAGAACACCTGAGAGCACAAACCTTGCGTTTCCATTTTAAAACCTCTATCCACGCTGCACTGAAGATACCTAAATAACACTGTTTTTGACTGGCCTCTAGTCACTGCAGGCAGCCCTCTGGAAAGAAAAGGAGTTTTCTCTAAGGAAACACGGTGCTTCCATAGCATGGGTGGGAGCTCCTCCTGTCATGCTCTAGAGCTACAGGGAAACTTGACGTGAGTACTTGCCTCAAGCTAAGGCCTGAAAAGCCCTGCTGAAGCGAAAGTGCTTAACAGTTTCCATTAGGTCGTATTCGCAGTTCTGCTCTACTTTAACGTTTCTTCACTTTTCTAGACACTAGGCACCCTCGTGTAGGCACCCTTTTTCTTGCAAATACAGTGAGTACCAGCAGTCTCCTTTGCCCTTCCAGGACACATCCAGACATAAAAGCCTTTCCCAGTAACTCTACGTATTCAGAGT